>NC_081203.1:7028915-7345748 GCF_902713425.1 Acipenser ruthenus
ATTATCAAATTATTATTTTAGTTGATACATTATTGACAAAAACAATTATTAAACAGCTTTTGTAACATATAGTTGATTGATAAGTCATTTTTAAAGTTAATTATGCAAACTATTTATTTATTTATTTATTTATTTATTTATAAATAAAAACACAAACCTTATACCATTACCCTGTTAAGTTAAATTTACATCAGAATCTCGGGGTGTATAGTTGCATTTATCCTAATGTCACAACCTACAATTTTACATGTGCATGCAGTGGATGTAGGTCATTGAGATGTACTTTTTCATGATGGCTCTAATTTTGTTTTATAGCTTTGGCTCTTGCACATTGAGTAACGTTCTCCATTATTTTCCTGTTGATAGTTTGGTTTTCCAGTAAAGCCAACATTTCCTGCTACAACACTCTAAAGTTCACTTCCTATAGTTGCAATGTATTACCAGTAGCACCAGTAACGCATGAAGTGTATCTGGACAGGAAACAAAGAGGTAATTCCAATTTAAGAGAACCAAATTCTGGGGAGGTGTTTCCTCCAATTGTGCTAGAAGTTCCTAACCCATGTCCTGGGGACCCCATGTGTCTGCTGGTTTTCATTCCAACTGAGATCTCAGTTACTTAACTAGACCCTTAATTGAACTGATAGTTTGTTTAATTAGACCTTTTTAATTGTTTTCAGCTCTTAAACAGTTGTAGAGTTCAGGTTACTTATACAATCTTATAGCTAACTTGACATATGCAGCTGTTAAGAGCTGAAAACAATTAAAAAGGTCTGATTCAGCAAAGTATCATTTCAGTTAAAGGTGTAGTTAAGTAATTGAGAGCTCAGTTGAAATGAAAACCAACAGACACAGTGGGTCCTCAGGACTGGTTTGGGAACCACTGTGCTAGATGATACGTAAAGCACAAAAGGTGGTGCCAGAGCTGTGTAACACACTGTTTGAATGGGACCTCATTTGCTGGGGACAACCTACGCACAGACAATTATAATTTCAAAGATTGTTTCAAGTGCTGTCCAACGAAAAATGAAGTGATGACTGAGTAACCTCAAATTACCAGTAAAAGCTGCAATAAGAATACAAGACAATGCAAGATAACAGACTCATCAAAACTGTTGCAAAAATAATTGATTGCTGTGTTTTCTGTTTTATCCCACAGGCCTGATGCAACATGGCTTCGAATTCGGAAATCCTGCACTTCAAGTTTTCAAACTATGGGGATTCAATGCTGCAAAAAATGGACCTCCTGAGAAAGCAAAACAGGTTTTGTGATGTCACGGTGTACGTGAACGATCTGGAGGTCCAGGGGCACAAAGTGGTCTTTGCTGCTGGATCATCTTTTTTGAGGGATCAGTTCTTGCTCAGTGATTCCAAGGAGGTTAAAATCTCCATCACCCAGAGCTCCGAAGTGGGGAAGCAGTTGATGCTATCCTGTTACACAGGCATTCTCGAATTTCCGGAGCTGGAGCTTGTGAACTATCTGACAGTGGCAAGCTTCCTCCAAATGGGTCACATTGTGGAGCGATGCACCCACGCATTATCCAAGTTCATCAAGCCCAGTGATCCTTTGAAGAGTCAAGGGGTGCAGAAAATGGGTTCTTCAGACCCCCTAGAGGACCGGTCCACTGCTGCTGTGACAGTGGAAGAAGTTGAGGAGGAAGGAGATGAGGAGGAGGAGGAAGTGATCATGCAGCCCAGTTCTCCAAACATCCAACAGGTAGATGACAATACCGATGGGGAAGACAATGCAATCACCATCGTAAAGGTTGAATCCATCAGTGAAGCATCTATGGCCAACACTAAGCTTCAGAACCACTTTCCTTCATCTGCACAAGCCTCATTACACACTCCTGAGCCTCAGCATTCCCTTATTAACTCCACAGTGGAGACAAGAATTGGGGACATAGTGTCACGCCAGTCACAGAGCTACAGTTCTGCTGCTAGTTCAGATAGCATGTTTGCTGGGAAAAACACATTTGGGGGCCACTCAAGGACACAAGATAAATGTCTCCAGTGGTACCACCAGTGCCCCAAATGTACCAGAGTCTTTCGCCAGCTGGAAAACTACGCCAACCACCTGAAGATGCACAAGCTGTTCATGTGCTTGCTGTGCGGCAAGACGTTCACCCAGAAAGGCAACCTCCACAGACACATGCGGGTTCATGCGGGCATCAAACCTTTCCAGTGCAAGATCTGTGGCAAGACGTTCACGCAGAAATGCTCTTTGCAGGATCACCTGAACCTGCACAGCGGGGACAAGCCCCACAAATGCAACTACTGCGACATGGTGTTCGCACACAAGCCTGTGTTACGAAAGCACCTCAAGCAGATCCACGGGAAAAACAGTTTTGACAATGCAAATGAAAGGAGTCTCCAAGACGTTCCGGTAGATTTTGACTATAGTAGAGTTCACAACACCGATGCAGAAAATGCAGACCACAGCCTTGGGAACTGATGCGATATTCTAGTTTAAGACTGATAAAAAGATTTTCCGAAAGAGTTGGATATTTACAGTATGTAAAAAGACTGAAACATTTGTAACAGGACGGGGGCTCATTTGCATCTGTGGTTTTAGAGCTTTTAACCTCATCTCATCTCACCGTCAGGGGACTGGACAGAATCTGTAACAGCAGTGTCACACACAATACTGCCCTCTACACGTGGAATTACTGAAAATACTGGAGTTTTAAAGAGAACTGTTTAAATTTGTTAAACAGAAAAGGAGTTTTATTGACACATTCTGTGTGTGTGTGAGGTATAGATTATTTGATAAGACTGGGGGTGTAATGATTCATCATGTATTGATGAATTGTGATAATTTCTTTACATGGTATAGCGTATCGTAATAGAAGTATGTATCGTTTGTATCGTGATTCAAGACCAAACGCAAAACATAGCTCATTGTAGATCACCAAATGGTTCTTGAATAAAGAAAGTGTGTTTTATAGTTGATATGGATACATACTCTCCCTATCTTAATTAATTTTTGTCTTAGCAAAGTGGTCCATCATTAAATTTGATTTAATTATATCTTATACAAGTAGCTAATGAGGACAATTACATGTATTAGTTACATATCGCAATACGTATCGTATCATGAGATTAGTGAATTGCTACACCCCTGGATAAGATGGTTTGACTTACAAAAAGTGCTTAGTTTATTAATGTATGGATCCCCTAAACTGGTATCAGTTGGGTCCATGTGAAGACAGATCAAAATAAATCCTCTTGTTGACACATCTAAACATTCTGTACATTGCTAATGAAAGGCATGCATAGCTTGTAGTTAGACTGTGCAATTAAATCTAATGTAGGAAAACCATCCTGAGTTAAATCATTCAAACCCCACTTTGTTGCACTTTATCCAGGATGAGCACATTGTGATAGAAATAATGTGTGTATGCTGTTGGTTTTATTATGGTTAATGGTAATGTAATATAGACAGATACATAAACGGGTTTACAAACAGCTAGAAACGCCTGTAATGTAAAGCTGTTGTGTCCTTCCCATAGTCACGCTTTACAGACTGATCAGTGCCATGTTGACTGCCTGTGGTGGTTATACACCCTACTGCCAGTGTAACGGGAGGTCGTTCACGTTTGCTGTCCAACCCTTATAAGGTGGTGGGTTACTTGTATTGGTACTATTGTATTTTTGCCGTTGTTACTGAAACTTAGATACATTAAGTCCCCAAATAAATTATAGTGTTGATTGAATGAACTGCACATGTTTCATTATAGCTGCTATTGAATACAAAAGTTATGAGATGCCAAAACATGCTTTAGTTCAAAAGTAACAAGAATATAGAAATGTCTTGATGGAAATATGTCAGTCACTGCCTGTTCATTGATTGCTATACTTCTTGTTTCATCTTTACTGGAACTACCATAAGTGGCACCTGCATAAAAAATAACTAAAAATTGCACACATTTGCATATATAGGATTTCGAAAAAAAAAAAAAAAAAAAGCGGAATATTGCAATAGATAAGTTAATTTCTGCAAATATACCCGATGGTAGATCCATTAAAGATGAAGCAACTTCCTTCGTAAGTATTTCAGTTTTAGAGACCCTTGTCCTTCGTATATAAGTTTACTAGCTTGCTGTTTGAGAGTCAAGTGCATCTACAGTTGGCATCACTATAAACAAAGGTCTTGCATCATCTGCTCATAGAAATAGTGTTTATTCTTATTAATAAATCAATAGCGTTTGGCAATGATGTTGTTCCCCAGTAACAGCAGCTCAGCAATGAGTTCAAAAGCAGTGTCTAACGCAGGTCTGAGACAGGTGCAGTCTATGCTGCTCCAGAAATGTCAGAGGGACTCGGTCTATTACAGTTCAAACAGGCATTAATCCCTAGGTGCACTGCTTATTGCTTTCTGCTTGAACATCTAAAGGCGTTCAATACAGTACAGATTGCAATGCGCTAATAGGATTGTGTTCCAACTGCTGTAGAGGTGCAGTATGCTGTCTAGTTGTCATGTATTTCATCCATATTGAATCAGCTTTGCATAGTGGGATAATGTAGACTGGTTATTGTCACTAGCAGCAGACTGGAATAAACATATACAGTACAGCAGTGTCATCAACAAGCTCCATTATCATACATTTCACAGTGCATTGTTTTCTTAACCCTCCTAATATGTTTTGTGTCTGTTTGACCCGACAGAGAATCACACTTAATGTAGTATAAGTGGTGCAATAATTTTGTCATTACTTTTTCTCACTTGGGATGCATGGCCATATACATAGAAAAATGACATCATTATACCATTGAACAGACTATATTATACACAAATACGACAATGCTTCATATAAACTATTTTGATTAATTTGGGGGGGGGGGGGGGGGGTAGATTTAAATAATTGCTTTGTGAAAAGAGCATTATTTTTTTTTTTTTGGTCAATAACAGATGTTGTCAAATGCTCAATATAAACAGAAGGGTGTACAGGTTGTGATCCATGTCGTTAGTAAATAAAAACAGACCCTGTTCATATAAGATGAAGCTGACCACAATCTTTACCATACTAAATGCATGGCTGTTTTATGTTTGATACTTATATTAACTTTTTGAAAATAGATAGTTGTAAATACAGGTCAGTTTGTTTTACCAGGGTGCGGATTAGTCTACTGTAGGAACCTCATGAGGCAATGTAATGAACACAAGTAAAAATCATGAAGCTTATTACATAGTACGTAACATTTAGAGCAGTTGAAAGATGAGAAAAGTATGCAGAGTGTGTTTGGCTAGTCTAAGCAACCAGGAAATCATTCAGGATTTTAATTTTACTTTGCATGGATAATGCTTTTTAAATATGGACCTTAGACTGATATGAATGTTTAGATGCTCTTTTAAATTCTATCAAAGAGTAAACAGTGTTAAATATGTGCTAAGGATTAATGAGCTCAATGGGATTATGAGCTATTTATTCAATTATGCTTTAGTTGTGTTTATGGACTTTGTTAAACCTGTCTGCTTTCCTTGACGTTCTTTTACGTAAATCGCTCTCTTGTTGCCATTCCACTCAGTATCAGCGATTTCCTGTATATTTACAAAGTTAAATCCTCTTTTCAAATCAGTCATGTCATACTTAAAATATTTCTGAAGCAGCAGCAGCATCTTTCCCACAATACAATGTCATTCGATAAGTATGTATTGCAGCTTTCGTTATACAGACAGTACAAAACTGTAAAGTGTGACGTGTTCATGTGGGAATATTTTAAATAAATAGAAAAATTACAGGTTTTACGGATTTTAATCTTGGTTAAATAATAAATCTTGGAAATAAATAATGTACTGCACTGACAGATGTACTTTTACAATTTAACCGGTAGGTGGCACCCTTTCCACTCTCATTTTGCAGCAACTCCTATTGGCAAGTTTATCCCAACTTTTTTTTCCTAATAAGTCTCTACTAATATGAATACAAAATCCTGTTTATTATAATTGCGTATGTTTAAAACTTTAATGCACTCGTGCAAGAAATATAGATATATAAAATAAACTTACTTGGGAGTCACTCAATAATTCTTTCAGCGCTAAGTAGCTGCTAATGGTTAACCTGTCCAGTAGTTTCAGTAAAGCTAAGTGACAGTGTGATGTGGAAAGTGTCCAGTTTAAGAGGGGAGGAGCCTATTATGTGCAGATCAACATGGAGAAGTAGCTGGCTGCTGCTCCATAGACTATAGTGAGAAAAAAACGTATAAGGAAATACAAGTTCATCTGCATTATATGAGGGGGGTAATATATAACACAGGCTAATACAATTATGGAAGTTATTACTTTATTGGGAGGTGGATGACAACAGACCACAACAGTGTACCAGGGCAAATGTGCTGTTTACTATCCCATACAGGTGCATTACCATACCTCTATGATTTACCTTGCTTGAAGAACATTTTGCCATATTTTAATTGGTAGACCATGTTTTATATAGAGAGAGAGTCTCACTATTGAAAACCCCCAATAACTACGATAGCTCACCTTGTGTGACGCTGAAATGTTTTATTAATTGTTGATAGCTGTATACGATTAAATACAAAGATGACACATTTCATTCTGAACAATAAGCACCCAAACAGTCGTGCATGTAGCCTAGCACCGACAGCTTTGTTCCAAAATACATTTTAGTGTTTCAGTATTAGCTAATGAAAGACACAGGTCAGCAACATTTCCACTTAACTAGACCGGCTACAGTCAACAGTTTATCGACGTTTTTTCATAACTTGTGGTTGCATAACCCGCGTGTTTCAAACAGCGTTTACTGCACGTCTCACACAGATCTGATCTTACAAGTTCTCCACAGTTCTACTGAAATACAGCACTGTCTCTTTAAAATCATAATGTAGCCTACGCCTCGAAAAGCGGCTTGTTCCGGCTTTGACACTTTACATCTGTATCCTTACACAGCACAGAAGAGATAGTACCTACAAGAGGGGGAACACGGCTCTTAATTAGAGGCCATGTTTTTTGAAAACATGTTTCTGGCGCTGGTCTGGTTTAATATTTAAATACTGTTGCAGTGGCTTTGCTGTCTTTTTCTGTTGCTAGCATGTTACTATTCAGTAAGCGGAGGAATACAAGTTCGAGGGAGCTTCTTAATTTTGACAGGAAAGAGTGAACCCAAGTAAACATGTCGTCGGAGAGGGAGGAAGTCTTGGCTAGAATTGAAACAAATGATATTTTTAATTCAGTTTTATGACCCGTGGTCTTTTGCCTTTTTAAGTGAATTATTTTGCTTCTGTGAAGTTACAACTGATACAGTTTTTTTTTCTAGCTGTCGACGGAAAAATGGATGTTACTCTTTTACTTAGTGCCTGAGGTAAGTGACCAAATTGTAAGTTCGCAGTTGGCTGCAGTTAGGTGACAGCTTATGTTGTTTTGTGTTTATACCATCTGTTGTTGGATTTCATACTGTTACATTACAAGAAGAAAACCCTGCAGCTGCTTACGTGCAAATACACCTAGCTGTCAAAAAAGAAAAACATAATTCTGCAAATAAAATTAATTCCCTTGCGGTGTGCATACGTGGGCGTTTTACACCAAGCTGTCAAGTTATGAACTAAATGCTCATGTCAAGTTATGAACTAAAAGCACGGCGAGTTAGATTACTTTAAAAAAAAAATGCATTTGAGAACAGAATTATGTAAGCATTAGTACGGTAGTCGATTGCGTGCAAAGTAGTGACGACAGTGGTATTTAAACTATTCTGCTGTTGACAAAGTTGTCATACTTGCGTGTGTTCAGACGTCGTTTAATATGCAGTGTTTGAGCTATGTTAAGTTTGTCATACTGACAAACTATTTAGTTTAATTGACTTTAGTTATATCGTGAAAACGAACCAGTAAGCTATTGTGTAGTGTCTTTAGCTGAGGGGGTGTAGATGAGACATAGAATATCATAAATTGATATTTACGTTTCAATAACCTGCTGCTGTATCAAGACAAGCAGAGGTAAGGGCGATACACGGAGTAATCACTCAGTCAAACCCAATGCAGTGAGCGGACAATCATTTGCACAGTTCGGTATGTAAAAACTCTTCGTAATAAATGCATGGGACTCCTTACATCATGTATTCATCCGAATCTCAAACACCTTAGATAGGATTTGTAGAATATGGGCTATACAACACCACAAACATAAAAGCAGATGTGTGGGAATGCAGTGGTGATTATGATTACAGGATACAAATAAATCACCCACGCAGTTATGCTTGCGTAACGGTGGCACATTGCGTTATGCATGGGCATGTAATTGTATGCAAGTCGCTATCAATCATACAATGTGTATAGTGTAATGTACTCGATTTGATCATTTGTGATGGAAATACGGGCTTAGTTGCATTGTCAAGCAGTTTAAATGTAATCTGTAGTAAAATATACCAGCGCAGTTGTTGCATTTTTACTGCGTCCCTGTCTCTTAGTTACCTGCTTTCTCTTGTTTCACTATCAGGTTAATGCTCCTACTGTACCTTCAGTAAGGTGTATATGCTTTCTAGTACACATGCTAGGGTAAACACTTGTATTAATGAATGTGCGTGTATCAAAGACACTGAAGCATGACTGTGAATGATGTTAATGAATGTGCGTGTATCAAAGACACTGAAGCATGAATGTGAATGATGTGTATTTTGAGCACCAGGATATGTTTCTGCCAAACGTGTTGTGCCTGTAGTATTCAAATAATGAGGAGCATTTAATCGAATGACTTTCAGTCAAACCTGGTTTTAATGACCACTCAGGCGAATGGACTAAAAGGTGGTCTTTCTAGTGTAAATAATGTGAACTGTACCAGGGATACATCAGAGTTGTCACTGTACAAGTTGGTTTTTCATGCAGATTTAACATTTAACGAGTTTCTAACTGAAGAAAAAATATTTGGACCGATTTCAAGCATATGATCGACTGGGTATTGATCATCCATAGGGCTCTGGTGTTTGATTGATCATCCATAGGGCTCTGGTGTTTGATTGATCATCCATAGCGCTATTATAAATTATTTAGTAACAGTTAACAGAAAATAATGTACATTAACATGTTAATTAGCTGTTTGTTAACGTTTAAAAAAAAAAAAACTTCCCTTAAAATAAAGCATGACCTACAAAAGTTTAGTTAACAGGTTTTTATTCTGAATAAGATGCTATTAATTTTGAGTACCTGAGGTTCTAAATTTGCAGGACCTGTGGTTTTGTACAGTGCAAATAAGTAGCTTTTTCTTTGCAAACGTCAAATTCATTATAAAAGAAAATAAGAAATATTACTTTTTCAAAATCCTAATTTATCAAAAAAATAATTAACAGTGATGTAATTATCCAAATACAGAGAAGACAAGTGCTTGCATACATAACGTTTTGTGTGATATTAATTATAAAAACACATTCAGCAATAAAATTAGCTTAAGCGGGTTGACAAGACGGAGAGAGTTTAGCTGCGTAAGCACATCATAACCAATGAGGGTTGCAGCTGGAGCTTTTCGGCTGACCAGTCGATTTTATAGGCTGTTTGTCTGTGAGAGGCTTCTTGCAAACCGCAGCCCTATGAACTCTACACAACCCTCAACTCAACTATCAGTGTCAATCACGTCTGAAATATACCTTCAAGTATCACACTTCAAATGCAAAAAGGGATGAACTGCATTGTTATTTGCTGCAAAGCAACGTGTAAAAGGGCCTAAGTAAATAATTATTAGTATGATTTTAACTGAGGCCCGTGCCTCATAGCTGGCTTCAGCCTTGCATTGTCTTTATAAATCATGTAAACACAAACTGAGGAGCCTGATCTCCAGTGAAACATCTTGGCTCAGAAGTATGTAGGCTAGAAGATCAAAACATGTCTTGCAGTGGAATCAAAAGCTGAACCGTGACAGATCTGTTTCACCTCCATTTCCTTTGGAAATGGCTTTTAAGACACAGGCCAGTTAACAACTTCCTGTCTGGAAGGATTTCAGAAGTGAGCTTCCTCTCTGTATTTGAAATGTTTGAAACAAGAGTGAGGGAACTTTAGATTCAAACTAGCACTACTGAATTATATTATAGCAGTGGCTAATGTGGCACATTGACACAAAGACATAATATTGGCTGTACAACACACAGGATTACAAAGAAGGAATGAATACTTTTTAAATTACATTACAGTAAGCCAGTCTTTCCAATTTCTGGAAATTCCAGCTGCTTAACAGTCAATTAGGGTGTTGATGATTTTGAGTGTCAGCGTTAGCCAGCTGTTTAACATGTTTAACAATTGTGCTTAAATGTTATAGATGTTGGCTTTACGGTATGGCATGTAAAGCTAATTCTTTTATAATCATTATTAATATTACACTTTAGTATTGTAAATGCTGGAGTCATTTTTATATTGTTTTTAAATACCATACTCTTGGGTAGCTTTTCAAAAAGGTTGTGATAGGATACAAATATTCTAAATATGTTCTTTAAGTTTAAACTTTTAAGAAATGAATTGCATTTAAATGCTGGTCATGATATTACTTAGGATAGGTTACAACTAGACTATCTTTAAATGCAATCCAATATAGTTTACATGTTTGTAAAATAAGCCAAAAAATTTACATGTCTACAAATATGCTCCTTTCAAATATTTACCACCAGCATTCCCTCTAAGCTTTTTAGAGACTGAGAAACTTTCTGTTTTGACTGAGAAAGGGTAAATTATCAGTGAGAAACCTTTGGCCACGCATCAACTGTTTAATTTATTATTTTTGTTGCATTATACAATTTTGAAACACAATTTTCCAACACAATTATCTCAGCAATTTTACAATGTGCTTTAAATTTACATATAAGCATACAAGACATTTATTCTGGCACTGCCTCTGATTCTGAAACATCCTCTTATTTATTTATTTATTTATGGGTTTATTTATATATACACATACATACTGTCTATAACGTGCCTCATAACGCTCCTACAGCATGTCCCCCAATTCCCTATACTAGTGATTCATGCAATATTTCTACAGTAAAAACAGTACCGGTATTGTTCAAACTGTGAACAACTTCTCAGTCTAACTTCTGTTTCTGTCTCTCCCTTTTGCTACGGTATCTGAACTGATAAAAAGCTGCGCTGGCACTTTATAACACAGACATCTTATTCAGCATTCGTTTTATAACTAAATCAATATTAGGCCTATTACATGGTTATCTTTCCTAATGTATTTACTTTTTTTGCTGCGAAAGGAGCTGCGGCTTTCTCCGGGAGACAAGATGCTTCAGCTTCGCTTCAGCCCCGCTCCGGCAGCCGAACCTGGGGCAAGCCCATTCCCTCTTCCCCTCTCCCGGCCCGCCCTCCTTCTCGCACTTGGTTTGCTTGTCTGTCGCTTCCTGACCGCCGTTTAGCCAGACTATTTATAGTTTAAAAACTGCTAATTAAAATTATCCACGAGTGGGGAATGTTACCTCTTTTTTTTTGCGTTGATTACATGGTGCTTTATGCATGGTTAATTCACGAAAAGTTACATTTTTGCTTCACTATATGTGCAGGGAGAGGGAGTTATTTTATTTTGTATCTTAGTCAGATGTGTGTTATGTGTCCCGCAGTGCCCCCCACCCCCTCCACCATTTATAACGCTCTTTGGTTACAACGGTCATGTTGTGTCCGTCCCCACCCCCCCGAGACCCGCGTTATAGCGAGGGAGCACTGTATATGATATACATACAGACTGCATGCTTAACTGGTGGCCTGCATATAATTGCTTTATTCTACTGTATAAAACACTGGAGTCTGCACTGCCTTCAATTGTAACCATCTTTACACCTACTGATTTCCCATTTTTGGGAATAGCAAATTCCGTTTTTCAAAAATGGCTAATTCGGTTTCTTCTCCCCGTTTTATTACTGTATTAATAATTTAACATGGCATTTGAACAAAAATATAATGTTGATAATAAAAATAAGTAAATTAATAAATATTACCACAATTCTTTATTTTTTCTTTTTATTAAAGCCAAGAGTTTTTCAATAATACTCTTGTTGCTGTAATAGTAATTAAAGCACCTGAAGACACTTAAGACCTGTCATAATGTTTATAGACATCACTTGGCTCATCGCTGGCATTAAAATAAGCAGGAAAACCTAAGAATTATATTCAGAAAAAAAATGTCCAGCACTGTTGAGACATTATAATGTTATTTACAGTCTTCAACTGACACTGTAGTTCAGTCTACAAATGAAGGTGTTTTGAAAAGACCTGTTTTATGTTATTGCTGGCATTACAATTACAATAAAACATATTAAACAGTTTAGTAACAGTCATGTGAGAGTAATCCTATTTACAGTACTCCACATTAAGTTTAGCGTTTTTACTGGCATTACAATAACCAGGATAAAATATGAAACACTGATAAAAACGCATAATGAATCCTCGATTTGAGGTTGATATTTATGATAATAACTTGCGAAAGTTCGTAAACTGAGTGCAAAGGTTGTTGCCAGTTGCGCGCATTTTAGCCTTAGAGGGAACGCTGTTTACCACATTGTTCAAAAGATTGCAGACTCATTTTGTTTGGTTTTATAACCAAAAGTGAAAGTAAACAGCCTACATTTAAGTTGGGGTTTAGAAAAAGCAAGGCAGTAGGTGTTGCTATATATTAAGTAATAACAAAGAAATTCAAAAACAGTGAGGTTCAGTATATAATGGCAGCCCAACCCAAGGGACCATCAGAAAGTGGCCTTTACTGTCGTGCATATCTAGTAGTACATGGATGGACCAAGCGTGGTCACTGTAGACCTGTGACAAGGTGGACTAAATATTATTATTATTATTATTATTATTATTATTATTATTATTATTATTTATTTCTTAGCAGACGCCCTTATCCAGGGTGACTTACAATTGTTACAAGATATCACATTATACATTATTTCACATTATACAGATATCACATTATTTTTTTACATACAATTACCCATTTATACAGTTGGGTTTTTACTGGAGCAATCTAGGTAAAGTACCTTGCTCAAGGGTACAACAGCAGTGTCCCCCACTGGGGATTGAACCCACAACCTTCCGGTCAAGAGTCCAGAACCCTAACCACTACTCCACACTGCAGGTTTGATTGTGTAATTGGGTGCAAACTGTATATCATTGGAAATGGTTGACCTAATACAAATGGTGTGGGTTTGCATTGTTTAAATGTAAAGACACAATATGAACAGAATACCCCGCTCTGAGGTGGATGGTCCAGTAGGCATGGTGTGCATTGGTTAGTCAGGCTGTGATACAAAGAATGAATCAGGAACCAACCTCAAAAGTCACCCACTGCCACGCTCCTTAAACATGCATTTAAGACATTTTCTGTTTTACAACAGTTTTTTTTCTCCATTCAAAAAGTGTTTCTCATGTATTGCACAGAATCTGTCCGGGCACACTTGTTCATGCTGTACTGTAGTAGTAGGCGCAGTAGTCTTGTGCCCTGGTGTTAAGGTTACAGTTTGCATGAGGTCATACGTTGGAATCACAGACCTGCCTTTCAGTTTTGCATCAGAGATGTGAATGGCACACTGCTTTTGCTGCCAGCCATTCTGGAGTGAGTGCATGCATGTTTGAAATTCACGTATTGGTCAGGACTTGAGTCATTAGAAGTGCATATACCATAGATGTGTAAAAATAATCTTGCTCAGTGTTCCCTCATCTTTTTATTTAAAATCACTAAATTGAGAGTTTTTGAATAAGATTTTGGTGTTCAATAAATTGTGCATAGGAGAAGACCATCTGAGCGATACGTATTTGGATGTCTGTGTGTAAAAATAGTTAAACACTTGACTTGGTGATTCTTAAATAAGTAGATTAGAGAACATTTAAACGAGTGGGTGATCTCTGGGGGGGTTCCAGAGCTATTCACGTGCCAGTCACATGAACATGAATGCAAGGTTCCTGTTTAGCTGTGGGAAGTAATTTGTTTAATGAGAACTTGCAGTACATGCAATAAAGGTCAGAATGTAAATTTTTTTTTTCATGTGGTACCAAGGGGATTAAAGGTAAAATTGTAGGGTTCTCAAAGATTTGGATCAGAAAATCTGTTGTATCAGATTAGGGTTTGGCAAAGAGTTGGTAGAACTGTGGTCTAATTGATCTAACTTTGCAACAATAGCAAAATCAAAGGTTGACATGTTCACAGCCAACTTCTTGTTTAGCTGTTTTGGCTCAGAAATCATTCCATGGCAATTTGAACATCTTGTGCTGGTCAAAGGGTGTTCTTCCTCAACCTTTCTCAATTACAGTATCCGTTATAGATACAGTACTGTACACCAATATAGAATTACTGGTATTTGCATGACACTTGCTGTGTGGCACTGTGGATTCTCATCCAGCTAACAATTGTGTTTCTTTACAGAAACTCCATATCTTTGACTTGTCCTTTTCATACTACAGTATAATTCTTAAACAAGTTTTTTTTTATTTATTTATTTATTTATTTATTTTTATTTAGTAGATTTTAATGTAGTGAAAGGGTGTCTGCTAAGAAATAAATCATCATCATCATAATAATAATAATAATAATAATAATAATAATAATAATATTTTACATTTACTGTATAAGGATATGTAGATATACTTAAAGATAATTCCTTGTTTAATTAGTGTATTATCCTCCAAATAGCAGTTTATATTTATAGATCTTAGTACATAGCCTCCTAAGCTAAATGTATATTTCCATCAGCTGTAGATATATGCACACATGTATCACTTAAAATAATTTTATACTTAACTGTTAGGGATGGAACACATCTTCAAACAAACATTGAAATGCAGGCAATAACTATTACGTTTGTATCAGTTTATTTAATATATTACATAAATGAGTTCCCAAAATCAAATGCATACATTAAAATAAAAACATTCTATTGTACAGATGTTTGTTGATGAGGTTCTCAGAAAATATGTATTTACGTAATGTTATGCCATATAATATTAATCTTCATAAAAATGAAGAATTGAAATAAAAACCCATATTAGTCCCTATACTAAAAGATGTTATCATTTAAGCTAGATTTCACTAATTGAGAAACTGCTTATTAAACTTTACTGCCAGCTGAGTCCTACTATATGCAAATGTTCTTATGACAAAGTATTTCTTAATGCCATATTTATTTCATTGTATGAGTAATGGTATAAAAATTTAGGCCAGTAAACCTATGAGTGTTTATTGTGGGCTGCTCTGTTTGAGTTCTGCATGTCCCAGATGGGCGATCACTTGAGAATGAATCACAGTATTTGACAGTTTATTTATAGTGTTGGGTTGCCCTCTCTCAGGTTTTCTCATTTAGAATAGCTATAAACTTTCCCCTTACACTCTGTCACATGTGTCGTTTGGATTCTACGGTTACGTGTACAACTTTGCATGAATTGTATGCATCAGATGTATGCAGTGCAGATGTAGTAAGTCATGAAACAAACTACATTCAAGTAAATCTGTGGTGTTTTAGTTTGTGCCTTTTCTTCAAGAATGGTATGTTCGTTTGTTTTTCTTTGGAAAATTAATTGGGAAAATGTACTTTACTGATTTGATACTGGATGATTAGTGTGCTTAATTTAACTAGTGAAATAGCCTAAATTATTACAGCAACTCAGCGATTTTGTTGTAGCCCATACCAAGTTTTAGAATTAGTATAGAGACATAACTCCTGAAATCAAACGTGGATTGCTTGTTTTGGTACTTAAACAGTATATATCTGGTTATGCTTTATGTTTTGGGTATAGGAGATTATTTTTGTGTTTAAGGTAATACACACATGCTTTAAAAAAAAAACATTGCTATAAAACTTTTGTTTTGCTTTTTAATTCCCTTAATTGACAAGATAAATGTCAATTGAGTGAGACTCAGTTTTACTATTGGAATAATGTCAATGTTTTGTTATGACAGTCTATTATGCCGAAATCTGTGAACTGTATACTCTTCTATACTAGTGAATAAGGTACTAAGAGTTCCCACATTTTAAACATATTAGCAGGACATTTCTAGTACTAACCCAATGGATGCGTTGTCTAAATGTCCGCTCTTCTTTATCCCCCCACCACAGCACAAGCGAGATTCAAACCACGTTCGCATGATTCACCCTGCACTCGGCAGTGCTTTTACTAGGTCAGGCACTGGGGACCCAGTAGTCAGATTATACATATGACCGTTTTGAATTACTAGTGCAGGCCTACCAACAACCAGAAGTACAGAGCTAACTCGGCGCTCAGCTGAATCTCTCTAGATTACAGGGAAACAGAGTGCGTGGCACCTCTTGAATTTGAGCAGGAAAGGCCAAGGAGCAATAAAATGGGAATGTTGCCTGCAAGTGATAGCCACAAATATTTACTGTGCAAGTTGTACCAACACAGGGTATATTTGCAGAAATGAAGCTGCCTATGCTCCATGTGTATCTAATTCTATGTACAGTAGGCCCGTTTGTGCAGTTTAGCTCATTACTTTGCATTCATGTTATAATGTGATGTTTTAACAGCATCATCTTGTCATATTTATCACACCTCATAATGCTAAAGAAAATCCTGAAAAAATGATCTAAAGTAGGAAAAATAGTAAATATTTAATTTTGTCAGTTACTTTAAGGCAAGATTTCCATCTTATAGACCTTTGCCCCTTCTAGGGCTAAGCATATGGATGCATTGCCTACATTTCTGGTGTTCATGATCGAGCAAGGGTATTGCATTCTTAATTCAAGCAAACATATATTTGCAGTACATTCTAATGATACAATATTTCTAAAGCAACACATTACTTTAGTCCTGTCGTACAGCAACTGGAATTGAAGCAGAAGTAAAAAGATTGCCCACAGGACAGACACTAGTCACAACATTTTAAAAAGCTAGAAAATGTAAATGCTAATTTATGCTGTCCCAATTAAATATTTTTACAGATTTGTTTTTTTTTTAAAAAAGGCATTAATGTTGCCTTTATATAGTAATAAATGGAAGTAATGTAAAATTATAAGTTGGTTCAATTTACAGTGATGGACACTTTAAATTACAGTACATAACCAGAAGTCTCAGGAGCACTATTTGTAGGTCTGTTTAATGACCACTGCCCTTTCTTTTTATTTGTGTGTTTTATATCCCAAATTAAACTAATCAAGGTATTTATGTCTCCAAGATAAAGTTACAACTTTTTCATATTCTTGGAGTAAACAGCTGACTGCAATAAGTTCTAGACAGCTAGACAGTTGGCTGGTTTTGTTCCACGTTCCCCCATATTTATAGACCGGTTCTATAGTTGCCATACACTCTATATAAATCAAAAAAGACATCCATCTTATAAATCAGCTGCAAAAAGACTAGTGATTGCTTCTCTCTTGTCAGCAAGGCTTCCTTTTGCTCTGTTACACACAGTCAGTGTCTCAACCCATCTACTAGATCTGTGGCTTGAATATTAACCACTGAATATATGCCACTTCATTCCATAACCTAGTTGTACTGCAACTGTTTCAGCTAAAAATCATAGCAACGTGGCGATCAGAATTTTGGTCTGGAATGTGCCAGGTTTGTACCTTATTTCTTAAATTTGCTTGCAAGTTCTATGAAAGATTTACTGTAGCATTCGTCATGGGTAGGTGGCACAGCAGGATGCCTGAGTTTGAATCCTTGTCAGGTAAAAGTCCAGTCTCATCTTAGCAGTATGGTTGGACAATGATGGTATTTTTAATTGGCTGCAAATTATTATGATAATCTTAAATTGTGTTTTAGCTACCATTATTGGTATTTAAATTATAAGCACCTACAATGTGATTTGTTGTAACCTAGTCTCTCTGGAACATATCCTGTTCAGTGTTGATGCGGAGGTTTACAAAGTGAAGTTTAATCTTTAAACCTCTGTAGGTAAGCAAGTATCCATGACACATGCAGGAGCTAGAAGACCCATAGCTAATTTTCCTTTCTAGAGTGCTTTTATTAGCATGTTAATCTATTCTGAAATTGTTTACAATATTCTCCATCAAAAGTTGCAGTATTAAGTGATGAGAATTTGAGTAAATACTGAGAAAGCTGACCGCATTATGGTGGATATATAATGTTTACTGGTTTATCTGCAATTCAGGTATATTAAGCTTTGGTGCAAGTATTTTAATATTTTACAGTATTTGTTTTATACAGTTAATGAGAATACAACATATGCAATTGAAAGGGTTAAAATAATTTTTAGCCAATCAAAGAAATTGGTTTGTATTAACAATCCAATGCAAAACAGTTTTTTCTTGGCAGTTCCACTCATAATTTGCTGACATCCATACTGTACCTATACCCAGAATAGCCGCTGTAGTATTAATGACATTAATATACATACAGCCAGGAGTTTAACCAGCAACAGAAAATGAGTCCTTGATGACACAAGATGATTCTGGTTTAATATATATTCATTTGCAGTAGGTCAGCTGGTGTATTCCCAGTTTGTTTTCAGTTTATAAGGTTAGACTACTTTCTATAGACTATCAACCTAAATTTACAGCAATTTTAATTTCTCAGGTTCAATATTTTGTCAGTTTATTTAAGGGCATCCTGCATACGCTGCACTTCAACAGCGTAAGACCACAAACTGAAGTACAACTTGTGATTACAAAAAGAAGACCTTCTGCAGCATTGTAAGTAGATGAAGTCTTTCAACCGTGATGGAACATCAGCTGTCATTGATTCACAAGTCCAAGATCTGCGACAGTGAAGCACTTTTTACTGCAGTAGATTGCAGGCCATTTTTAGAACAGACTGCTGCAATTGTTGCCAACCATATACTAAACATTGCATACAGAGTAAGCCCCTATCCAGGATCTGTATGGATAGTGATGTACTGAATTATTGCCTTATTTGGGGACTGCTTAGATCCCATTTCCTAGGGACTTGGTAGAGAAAATGCTGTGTGTATCTGCTAGGCTTTGTCATGTCTTTACTGTATGCAGGCTGAATGACATCTGAAAATGTACTGTAGCGTGTCACTGTCATAATCATTGGTCTGTATTACACGGGGCCTGTTGCTTTGCATACATACTGGTAATAAACAAAAGCTTGTGTTAAATAAAATCAGCATGGCAAAAAATAAATTGCTGTGTGTTGTAAATTGACAGTGAGACACTATAGATTTGTTTGAAGACAAACACCCTTTAATAAATAATAAAATAAATAAAATTAACAAATAAATACTTAAATGCATAACATATTCAACAGATACATACAAAATTGTAAATAAAACAAAAAAATATGAATAAGTAAAATAGTTAAAAAAAAACAAGACCAATAAATAATGTCAACTAACATACATAAAAACATAAATAAATAAACAAATACATCGCTGTTGGGTCTCAGTTTAGTTTTAATTTATGTTGTATTTTCAGAATTCAAAACATGGTGCAGCACAATGTGGAATGTTTCCATGCTGCGGTGCTTCGTCTCCACACACCGCCTTGACTCTCTCTGCTGATGTCGGTGACCAGAACCCTCATTGCACAATCTGCACTGCCAAAACACTGCAAAATGACCGGGCAAATGTACGATCAACTTTTATAAGGGTAACATTATTTGCTTCTTATTAAAAAATAAATAAATAAATAAAATATAAAAAAAAAATCAAAAAACCGCAACGTACTACAAATAAGCGGTAAATAAAATGTCTAAAGTTCAAACATTATAACTTGACGAATAAACAGCAGCCTTGTACCTAAAATGTCTGTTGTACAAGCATTACTGCTAAAAATCAGGTTTAAAAAATTACCTTTCAGATGGTAAATTACAAATAAAAATACAAACCTGTGCAGACATCAAATGGCTGATCAAAAAAAGACACTTTTTACAACGTCGCTTTAAGTAAATCCAATTACCTAAATAACTATCGATAAGCGATCAATCTTACAGGTAATTTATATATACACGTCCTAAATCTATTACTAATGTAATATGTCATAGCATATTGGTAAGGGATATGTGAGCAAGAACATAAATAAAAGAACAGATACAAAATCAAATCATGAATCGTCTTGCCTTCCGTGTCTACAGCGAAAAATAGGATCCAAAAGCTCTTAATCCTCTAAATCAGGATCCTCTCCCCCAGCGGAGTAATCACAAGCACTCCCATTCTCCAAAACTAACTGCATTGCATGCAGCTACCTTGCGAGATCGTTTGCAGAATTCCATTTTACAAATTATCTCTCTCTGTTTTCACTCCTAAATGCAAATACATCCAGGTTCAAAGTTCATCGAGTTGTCCCTTCAGTCCATGTGACTGTTTTAAGCCTATCAGTACACACAGATTGCATTTCAGCACTGTTATAATTGATGCAATTGAAAAAAAAGCCAGGCAGTGCTGTGAAAGTGTGGGGCCCGAAATATGCGGGCCCGGCCTTGAAAGGGTTAAGTGTGTTCAGTGGTCTGTCATATTTATATATTCCATGCTTTTCTTGTAATTTCTATCCTGTGAATAATGTTTGTGGTCGGTGAGCCCATTTGCTACAGGGTAAAGCAGTGTCCTAACAGGAACATTAAGATCCCCACCAAACAAGCTATTATTAAAATTCAGTGAAAAGGTTAACATGAGTGATCTGCCATATTTCTTTTGAAAACTGCATTCCTGTGGACAATTCATAGCCCTGTTCTTATTTTTAAAAACACATCAGTGTGTATTGCATTTTATACCACTCTTGTTGTTTTGATAACTTACTAGCTTAAAATCGTGTTTAATAAAAGAGGACAAACATCCTAAACACTGACTAGCTTACCATGAGAACTGTCTTTAATGTTAGATATTTTCCATTTACACAAAGAAAAATAGTAATGGTTCTAAACTTTGATTACCTAATAGCCTGGAGTCTGCTATCATATATTTCTATAGTAACTTAAGGGACATAGATTGCGGGATAACTACGTACTTGCAAGTCTAAGAGACTAGCAGATCAAGGTACTTGGCATAACATTAACTAAGATTATTCATTCTACTCTTAATGTACGACACAGACAGTCAGTATGTGCACTGTCTTATCAGAATTTACAAGCAAATCATCCTTCGGCTTGTTATCTTGCACTTGAATAAATCTGAATCATTTAGTGGCAATCACATTATTTTATGTTTTTTTGTTTTGTATTGCTTACCTTACCACAACACGGTCAGTACTTTTAAGCTAAGAAAAAAACGATACATTCCAGATATTTAAAAAGTTTATCTGCTGCAGTAGTTCCTCTGTTTCACAGCAGTGCCTGTCTGAACAGACCAGTATATTACAGTAGGTGTTTCCTGAATGAAAGACTTTGAGTCAGATATCGCATTCACACTCCCTTTATCTGAGGTATTGATACACTAAAGACTTTTTGTCAAAAACGTTTGTTTACAACACTAGTTTTATTTAAGTATAACCTATTCTTTTATGCACTGCACTCAATAAAGTGCAGTGGGCCGCAGCTCACCAGATGCAAAATGGTGGTTCTGTATTTCTTTTGAAGAAACATGCAAAATACAAAGAAAAAAATCATAGGCCAGCTTACAAATTGGGTTCTTTTTATTTTAATACAAATAAATATAACAACACTATTTAGCAACCAAACACAAGAACTTTGTTACAATCTAATATCTAGAGCCAATTTTAGCAATATTTATGCATGTTAAAACATTCAAAACCAATCTAAAAAGAGCACTCCAAAAAATGTCCAGTCTGACTGGATTCAAAACAAATGATCATGTGATAAAAAATGAAATGCAGACTGTTGTTTCTCCCAAGTAGTGAAGCAGGCAACCACAGTTACACAAATTCCTGCCTGAGACTAGGGTTTTGGTGGAATACATTTAAGAAATTAGCATGTTTGCTACAGGAGCACAGCTACGCTTCCAAAGCGTGTGCTCCTACCACGTTTAGTAATCGTTTTAGTAGGTGGTGTGTGTGGCCATTTGTTTTGTGGTTTGTACTGTGTGGTGTGCACTGAGTGATGTTAAAGCCATTTCAGCTACATTAGCCTTTTCTGTAGGTCAGGTATAATCAGAGATACAGGATTCATTTCGAAGAGAAAATGACAGGAGGACAGTTATTGAAAGTAAATGAAGGCTCATTTAAGCCAAAAAATTTCAAAAGTTTTCAAGGGTTAGAGAATGTGAACAAAAACCCATCAAGCTTTGTCATAATCCTCAGTTTTTTTTTAACTGAACCAAAAAGTTTGTTTAGTGTAACTTGCAGTGTCCCAGGATCTTTTTTACTTGCATAAAGTATGGTTAGTGTTTACAGAGTGCTTTACTGCATTCTTTCATAGTCTAGACCTCTACTGAGCATGCCTTTTTTAATTTAAAGGTGGAATGCCCTATATGGATTTAAAAATTGTTGACATATTTCATAGTAGTTCTCTTTTAATCCATGGTGAAAAAAACAAACAGATTTGTAGACTTTTCTTGTCAAATGTTATCAGAACTAAAACTGAGTTTGCATGTTTGGTTTGTTTCTCGAAGCAACAACAGAGCTTAAGTATGACATTCATTACCTCCTGCTGCTGTATGTAGCAGGGAAATGCATGTTCATATTACAGATTGGCAAGGAGGCTTCATGGAAACTAGGGGGCAAAACAAACTGGAAAAAACTACAGGGTCTGGTTACAACAACTTAACATGCCATTATAAAGAAGGAATCAAGCACAGTCTGGAGGATACATTTATTTTCCAACATGATGTTTGCTACAGGAAATGGATTCAGATGTGTTTCACCAGTAACTTATTAGTTTTATTTCTGAGAACTACTTTACAATTCTTAGGGACCTTGGTCTTCTGAGAGACGAGACAGAATGCTTTTAAAAGAGCCGGAGATGAAAAACAAAAATTTGTTTACCAAGTCAGAGCTTTTTCCACTCCTGCCTGCCAGCCTCAACTTACCTAGAATTTGGTTACTAGACTGCTGATTTGGTTTTGTAAAGGCCAACAAATCACTTGGGTTCCAATGCATAGTTTGAAACTGTCAAACTCAGAGTTGAAGCTTCCAGGGACCAAAACCAATACTTTTTTGTGCTGCAGTATTGTACTGTACATGTGATTTTACTTCAACAGAAACAGCTGCTCTTGAAACGCAATATTCACATTTAAAAGATTACTGGATTACTGATTTTATGTGGTTACATAATAACCACAGTTGCAATAGAAAGCACACCTGTGTCTAAATGTTTTACTCATAAAACTTTGTCAAGGGGGGCATGACGATTCTACATAAATAGATGTGTATAGTAATCTTAAGTGAATTTATTGGGGGTCCCCAAGTGGCTCTTCTGGCAAAAGCACAGCGCCGTCACACAGCGTAGGTTCGTGTCCTGGCTGTGTGGAGTCGCCGGTCTTTGCTGGGGATTCCGAATGGAGTGTCACATTGGCTCTGGTGCTCACGTGGGTTAGGGAGGCAATACCGCCTCCTCCTTATCGCACTACAGCGAACCCTGCTGTCCAGGCTCCCAGTGAGCTCCGAGCGATCACCTGTAGGGCTGGCCTTTGTCCTCCAGAGGCTAGTAGATCGCTGACATCCACTCTCGGAACGGAGAATGCCCACTGAACCTTCAGTTCTCCTGAGCTGTGTGGGGAAAAATAATTGGACATTCCAAACTGGGGAGAAAATCGGGGCTAAATATTTGGGCACGCTAAATAAATAATAAATAAGAAACATATTGAATGAAAAGCTCATATACCACAACATGCACCCTATAGTTCCTAACCAGTATATCTAACATTTGTTTCTTTGTTTTTGTTTTGCAGCTGGCAGTAGAATAGCGTTATGCGGGTTCACTGAAAGAAACGTGAAGCAGCTGACAAGATGCCTGTGCAGGCAGCACAGTGGACAGAGTTTTTATCTTGTCCAATCTGCTACAATGAGTTTGACGAGAGCAAGCACAAGCCGATCAGTCTGGGGTGTTCACACACCGTCTGCAAGACCTGCCTCAACAAACTGCACCGCAAGGCATGCCCCTTTGACCAGACTGTCCTCAACACAGACATCGATGCACTTCCTGTCAACTTTGCACTGCTTCAGCTAGTGGGTGCCCAGGTGAGCCCTTTTCTTACTTAAATTATACCTATCATTTTAACAGAGAAAATAGACAAACCTGTATTGAATTAAACAGTAATGAAAACAGGGTTGTCTTTCTCTCTTTTGTTCTCCTTACTCTACTTCTATAAAATTAAAACACTTTGGGAAATTAAATATTTGTTGTGTAAGCTACTAACCCAAATCTGTATGAGGATTGAAGACAAGCTGTATAGTGACCAAGGATGTAATGATTAATTGTGTAATCAATTGCATGATGCATCTTATCGTTGTAGAGGTTTGTATCGTGATACAAGAACAAAAGTACAAATATAGTTCACCAAGTGGTTGAATAAAGAATACTTGTGTTCTGTAGTTGGTATAAAAACATACTCTCCCTATCTCATTACATTTTTTGTCTTTAAACTGAATAGTCCATCATTAATTGAAGATCTTATTATGCATCATACAAGTAGCTATCGGGACTATCACGTTTATTGATATGCATGTTGTATTGCAACCTGCATATCGTGATACGTATCATATGAATACATTATTGTACCATTACAACCCTATTGGTGACTGCTTTAATGAATTCCCAATGACGATTTTAATCCCTTGATCAGGCATTATATGCAGGTTTGACTGTAATGTACTGTATGCGGACTGGCATTCTTTAAAGTTATTTGTCCAATTTATTGATCAAGCCCAGCCTGTAACAATAACCTAGGTAAAATTTGATCAACCTATATTTTCATCAACCTACCCGCCAAGATTTTATTGGAGCATTTTAATCAACCGCCTGTACTTGGTTATACCTCGATCACTCCTAAAATAGGTGGTTAATGAAATATGTGGTTTCCCCAGTGCTGTAAAATAAGCTATTAAAATCCTGAGGTTTTCTATGCCAGCAGGATATAAGGTGATCAAGTCAACCCACATGTCTTCATTTAATGAAACAAATATCTGCTTGAATAGGAAAAAGTTAATCTTGTGGGGTTTTTGTTTTGTTTTTGTTTTTTTCTGTTAGGAACCAGACCAGCAGACAGTACATTTAAGTAATGTGGCAGAAAGTAAACATTATGAGGCTGCAAAGAAGTGTGTTGAGGAACTGGCGCTCTACTTGAAACCTATAAGTGGAGGGAAGGGTAAGTGACCCTTTACAATTTTTTGCAGATTTGCTAGTTAGTCCTTCTACTACATTTGTCCACAACCTAAAGACTGAGAAATCTGAAGTATAAGTGTTTTAGTCTAAGAGTAAAAATAATGAATTATTTATTTAAGTCAAAATTCCTTTTTATTTTATTTTATTTTATTTTATTTTATTTTATTTTATTCTTAAACTTGGGTATTATCTGCAGCTTGGACATTTTACTAAATGTGCAGTGCAAGTGAGAACAATACAGTGTTGTTTTTAATAAATGTACTTCTAACATATTCAAGTTATAAAAGAAAATAAAGTATTTTTTTGCTTTGAAATTACTAGGCATTTTGCGTAGTTATCAATTTCTCTTTTTAAAACAATGGCATTTGTTTACATTTTGGCCAAACCTTTACAGTGAGCGGGACCTTTATCATTTATCATTAAAAAGCACAGTATAGATTAGTGTTGGTAAAATCATTGTCATGAAAAATAAACCAACAGTAAAGATTGAGCCAAAATTAAAACTGTTGTTTCTGTATCTGTTCTACAAATAGTGTAAAGATTTGAATCAGTTAAAGCTAATTCTGAGAAATGTTAGATTGATCCATGTCATCCTTTTCCAGTGAAAGCTTTGACATCTATACTCAAAGAGCATCTGAATGGTGCGTGTGAAGTTCCGTGAGCTACTTTATTTTTGTCTGCGGTTAACATTTACGTTTGTACATCTCAGGCAAGGCATTATTTATAATTCTCATACAAAAACCTAATGACGTGACTAACTACTGGCGCCATGAAGAAACATAGTAAATGATAAAGGAAGTTTGTATTTCCTACTGCGTATAAAGTATTTTGTTTTGGTTTGAATCCTGATAAGATCACTGTTAAAAATCTTTGATGTTATCTGCATGATATTGCAGGAGAATATTTTAGTATGTTAATCTAAAAATTAGCAAGTAAAATCACTGGGAAATGCATGGATATTTTGTAAAACTGTAAAAACAGGAATAAATAGAAATCTCTTTGCATAGAGAGAGTTTTACATAATACAAAAATATACTTACTTACTAATCATGTACACCATTGTGCACACCAGTTGACACTGGTTTCTAAAAAGAAACACTGCAGCCTGGTGTTATGAAATGAATAATCAATTAGGTGTGTATTCTGTATAAGCCCTTAACTTAAGGCTGCAACGCATTATATAGAGATCAAGGAGAAATGATTCCCCTTGATGTCACAGTTTAACATAGTAGATACCTAAGCAGCAGAAACATGTTATCATGTTTTCAGTACAAGCAACATTCTGAGTTTTTGATTCCCGGTTTTATAACTGTAGGTTCCTCCAAAGCAAACATGGTGAATGGTGTTTTTTATAACCCCTTGAATAGCCTAATGAAACATCAACATACAGAAGTGTGAATCTAGGAATGGTAGCACATTTACAATAGCAACCTGCACTTCTTTTACCAGCTGGCTTTTCACAAATAAACTTTTAAACAAATCAAAACAGAAATACCTGCAACCAGCCGCTCAGTCCGCACAGGGTCATTGCAGTCTGCAGTCAGGCGTGGTCGAATCTGCACACTTCCTTTTAACAATCAAATCTGTTAACCCTTTAAAGGGTACATAAGGACCTTTTTATTTTATTGTGTTACATGTTCCCATATGTTGCTACAACTGTTTATGTAAGGTGTGTGTATTGTTTTAATTTTTTTTTTTTTTTTACCATTTTGACCACTTCTTTTTTTAAACTTTTAAATTGCATTCCCTGCCTCAAAATGGCTTCACATGTACCCGTATGGACCTCTCAGAACTACATTTCCCTTCATCCTCTTGCTCACATATGTACATTTTAAGTATTGAGTTGGTGGTTCAGGCGTTGGCAAGCTCCCAGTGCAATGTATTATATTGCTGTTCCTGGAAATGCTGTTTGTATAGATTAGCAAACTTGGACTGTCTGATCAGCAGTGAAAACAACATGATTAAAATAGGCCTTTCTGTGTCTGTTTCTGGACACGTGTCAGTGGTTTATTTCCCATAGGTTTTATTGTTTTTTTAACCTGAAGGAAATTAGATTGCACTTAGTAATAACGTTTAAAGAAACTCAAGAAGCTTAACATTGCGGTTCTTTTAGTATTTCCAAATTTAGCACCGTTGTAGAAGAGTTCAAATTTAAAAAGCCTATTCATTGTTGAAACTGAAATCCTTCTCTTTGTGTGTGAAGGAGTTGCGAGCCTGAGTCAGAGCTCGCTGAGTCGGCCGATGCAGAGGAAGCTGGTGACGCTGGTGACCTGTCAACTGGTGGAGGAGGAGGGCCGAGTGCGAGCGCTGAGAGCCGCCAGGTCGCTGGGGGAGAGGACAGTCACCGAGCTCATCCTGCAGCACCAGAGCCCTCAGCAGCTCTCTGCAAACCTGTGGGCTGCTGTCAGGGCTCGGGGCTGCCAGTTCCTGGGGCCAGGTGAGACAAAGGCTTCAGAACGGCTGCACTCACTCTTTCAGTCTATTCCCAACGAGGACCTTCTTCCAACTATATATTGAATTGGTTCATAAATTAACAAATCATTCTAGCAAAATCTTGCCTTATAAGAATTACAGTTCTATCATTTTCTAGCACATTTTCCTATATAACAGAGGGACACATTATTGTAAAGATGTATATATATATTTTTTTTTTTCATATTTTCAAAGCTCCAAATTACTTACCGATTGCTACTTCCAGGCAATCCTGCACTACCGCAGCATCCCAGACTCTCTCTGTTTTTTAAAAACCAGTCGCTGATTGTTTTCAGTCTGTCTGTCAAGTAGAAAGCAAAAATGTCCCTTGAATTGAATTGTTAGTAAGCATGGTAAATAATTATCTAAGCAGACATTACACAGAGTGATAGAGGCCACCCTCAACACAGTATTAAACTGGTAAGAAACTGAATGTTTTGAAATTGTAGATTATATAAAGTACCCATTGAAGTAGTTGCTGTGTGCCCCACAGTTCATTCTTGCTGAGGAAATCTCCTTATGAGTCCTCGTTCTGCAGCAGCTTTTACCGCGTTTCAAGTGTACTTTAGGAATGCCAGGGACATTATATCAGTGGATCCAAGATGAAGCTTTAAAACACATTGTGTTCTTTTCAGGGCCAGTGGAACACAGGCAGTGGAAGTACAATTGAAGTGGTTACTCTCACTGTCTTTCCTGCCCCAGGCAAACATTATCTACCTCACTATGCATTCACAATTAAAGTCGGGAAATTGGCCAGTGGTTATAGCTGGATTGATCTCAATGTCACAATACAACAGACTTGATATCCTAATGTGCTGTGCCAGCCTCTGGAGGGATTATTGTATATCCAAAACAGAAACAAGCAGTTGCACAGAAGTAGGTTTAGTAATGCAGCTGTACTTGCGTAATTGCTTTTCTTTTGGAATCTGAGATTGGATTGTGAATGCTTCGAACAGCATGCAGATCAAATTAAATACTGTTTTTGTGAACAGTTGATGGTGTCTGCTCATGAGGACTCCCATGCAAAAGCTGTTGGCAGTTTATTGGCGGTTCACTTTTGTTTTGCTGGTTGTTTCTTTAAAGCTATGCAGGAAGATGCTCTCAAGCTGGTTCTCCTTGCACTAGAAGATGGCTCGGCCCTTTCCAGGAAAGTGTTGGTCCTCTTTGTTGTTCAGAAGCTGGAGGCTCGATTCCCTCAGGCATCCAAAACCAGCATCGGCCACGTCGTGCAGCTTCTCTATCGTGCTTCCTGCTTTAAGGTATTGTAATAACTGAGGAGTTGAAAACATTTCCTGACCTCCCGTTTTGCAATGCAGTATTCCAACAAGCCCCTTGTTGTTTTTTTTCTGTAGATCTTTTTGTTGTTTTGACTTTGAAACCAGTTGTTCATGTCACCGCAATACAGATTCCGGGTTTTGCATTTCTTGATGCCTCCTGAGTTTGGACATGTTCATGCTTTCATTGGCAATCACTTCACAGCAATTCCACGCTGCGGTTTGGGTTTGGGAATCCAAGCTGAAGATAAGATTTGTCGTGTTAACGTTTAGCCCCACTGCTTTGTCTTTCTCTTTCACCATGATGTCGGTTTCTGCCGGCCTGCCACTGAATTTGATGGTGATGCAGCTTCCTGGTCAGTCCCAACATGTTTTTAAAAAAATGATTTCTTTATTTTTTATTCACTAATCTAATAAATTGAACTGTAATTTATTTTTATTTGCCTTTGTCTTAGATACACTTTTGATACAACACTGTCAGTACATGATGGGAAATATACTGTATTGTTTTAAACAGAGATGCCATCTGTAAGTGATTGTAGGAGCAGCAAAGCCAAGAGAAAAAAAACATGGGCAAAGTATTTGACAACATCGTCTGATTCTGCTGTGTAATGAAACTGACACTTCATTACAAAGTGTATGAGAGCCAGCATTCGTGAAATTATTTTCAAAAGTGATGACAGACTCTGGTCAGCTCTGTTTCATCTGATTAGTTTGAACTAAACCACAATGTCAGAATGTCAGCTGTTGTTTTTTTATATTAGATTAACATGGGACATTCTCGAAGCAATTGTTACAATAGCCTTTTTAATGTTTCATTTAAATAATATTGTTACAAAAGAAAAAAATAGCTGTTATATATCCTTCTAAAACACGGGTTATATTGAGATGGAGAAACCTGAGAAAAAACTAAATCTACCCCTTGCTGGTGTAGACACAGGATATTATGGGCTTGTACTGGTATTACAGGAATCACTGGAATCCAAACAGTGCCCCGACTGCGGTGGGAGCAGAGTAAGGGCGGATATGTAACAAGGCGGATAAATGAATCCTGTTTTAAATACCATTATACACAGCTGTAACAATTACTATATTCACACAGTTATTGTTTTGAGATTCAGCTTTTATTAGGGAGCTCCTCTAAGTCCCTTGTTTAGAAAGATACAGGGTATTAATGCTTGTGATAGAGTAGCCTTCTGTCGTGTGGGTGCGTGCATTCGCTGCTGAGTGACAGGCAGGAGATGGAGATGGAAGATGATGTTAATACACCCCGCAGACGAACAGGATTTATTTACATATCAACGCACTGAACAGCTCACGTGACACTACCAGCAATGGGAGCACACGGTTAGGGCAGATATGTGACGGGCGGATACACAACGGATTACTGTACTTTATTTGTACTGTTGCAATTAAGGCAAAGTTGTTCTGTGATGGATTTATAAGGTTACTACACTATTTCCTCTAGTAAATATACTGGTGTTGTCCTACACACTATATGCTTTTATGCTGTTTAGAACAGTTACTGAGTTTGGGTAGCATCAGCTTAGCAAGGTGAACATGTTTCAGTTTATCTACTATACCTAGTGCACCTTGCTTAAGTGTAATCGGTGAACACATCAGTGAGCCCTTTATCGAAGTGTAACATCCTTTTTGGCTAATTAGTGGACGCTGCCATCAGAATGGTTGGTTAGCCTGGCTAAAAAAAAAAAAACCCTCTCCTTCCCCTGCCAAGAGCTTGTCTATTGAGTTGGCCAAGCTGATTGATCGTAAGTTTAGACTTATTGCTACCAGTACAACCAGCTTCCCAGATAAGGTTTTGGGTCATTTGAGTAATTTACTCTCCAATTTAAACTATAAAGTGCAACATTACCTTGAAGTCACGAGTACTTCCAATAAATACAGTGCATACTTTAATGCTAGATTATGGGGACTGCATTAACTACAGCCGTACATTTTAACTGTAATGCTAATTTGAACTACTGTACAAACACTTATTTTAGTCCTGCCTTAACAGTATTAATAATATTATAGTATGGGAGGTTGCTGCTCTCAATGTAGTTAGCTACTGCATTCACTGAGTCTCCCCGCAATAGTGCTAGGCGGTTACAGTTGTTATAGTTGTTTTCTGTCCATTATTCTTTCTCAGTCTTCTGTCCGCTCTCTTTCCAAGTTGACAGATAAAAATTTTAAAAAGAACAAAAAAAAGTCAAAAACTATATTTAAACTGTACCAATACTGTACTAACGCAAATAAATAAATGATAATATTGTATTCCTTATCGATTGCCTTGTTATAGCAATATGAAACATCCTAACTCATGCCAATATTGTATTTATTATATAGTTACCTTCTAAAAATGCGGTTGACAGATAGGTAAATTGGTACAGTAGGTTGAGGGGGACTAAAATGGTGGGGAGAAATCATGAAGATTACGAATCCAGTTGCTTATTCACCAGTCACGAATATGCATTGCAAGTGCATGATTCAACCAAGCTTTTTTAATTTTTATTTATTTTTATTGAAAACCTGAACTTCTTGGTCATGCATTTCTGGCAATTCCCAGGCAGGCTACAAGCTGTCCCGTCATTTCTTTAGCTACCGCATACAGTCTACTCACAATTGACCTTTGAGATGCCGGGAACCAACAAAGTACAAGAAGCTCATTAACATGCAAACACAAGCTGTGCAGCAAAATTGTTCTGTGTATTCTTTACACATTAAGAGGATGTTGTAAGGATATTTGCAAAGTGATTTCCGGCTGCAAAACACCCACATTGTAGCCAAAATCTGCGTTTTGCACATGTAAGCCATGTTTTGCGGCAGTCAAGTGGGACTAGCGGCCAATAAAAATGTGTGTAAAGAATGATTTTCACCTGTCTTTCCGCACCTGCTATCAAATTAGCACTATGCCATCATTAATACATTGAAATGATATTGAAATGTATTCAAATGAAGAAAAGAGCATGGAATTGCGCTGGGATCTGGAATATTAAGCGGGCGCAAATATTAAAATGAGATGTAAAGATTTTGCCTTGGACTTGGACAATTGCTGACCCTTGTAGAAGTGAGTAATTAAGAGCTGTATCAAACCACACACCTTCAGAGAACTGTCATTGGCCTCAGGATGGCTGGTGTGGTACACTTCCTGATGCGGCGACGCTTGGCTGTTGTTGAGGAGAGGCAGGAACATGTTCGGAGGAGAAGGGCAAGACGGAGAAGACCCCGCATATTCAAACCCAGGGTCACTTTGTTTTGGGGATTCTGAAGGATGCGGTGGTAAGGCGTTATCGTCTCACTCCACAGATCATTCTAGACCTAATAAATGAATTTCACATTTTCATCCCCGGACTGTCCTAGTAACACCGGCAGCATTGACTTCCTCCACTATAGAGGACCATGTGGCATAACTAATGTTGGCTGATGCTTTTCTAAATAACTCCGCTCCTCCTCAGAAAACTTTTCTTTTCCAAGCACCAAGAGGGCTTTGCTGCCCTTCTTCTGACATATTTCTTTGTTTGGTTTGATTTTCGTGCTCCACAAATCGAATCCAGCGCCTACTGCTCTCTGTACTCCTAACTCACCTCACCTCTGGGCTGTAAGTACGTCCGCTTTGTAGCCCGTGATGCACAGGCGGCGTTCATTGTGACCCTCATTATCATGATTGTGGCTCGTTATTGTGTGTGTTCAGTAATTTGCATTGCTCTTAAGCTTACATAGGCCGCAGTGCAAAATAATTGCCTGGCAATTTGGATTTTGCAGACACAATTGTTTGCACTACGCCTATCCTTACATTAGCCCCTAAATGTAAATATCCTGCTTATCTGGAGCACTGAGTACAACCATTTATTCCAGGCTAAACAACATTAGTGTTGAAAAACAGATTCCTGAAGTCTAAATATTCTGTCAAACTAAACAATTAAGACAGTATTGGTTGTTTTTCTGTCTCAATCTCCATTTTGTCAGACAAGATATTTTCCCTGCATTTTACTATCATATATATTAAATGTTTCTTTAAATCTATGGGAATTGAATTCTCTTCTAAAGGGACCTTTTGATGTGTGTTAGCCAACCGGATCCACCAAAACAGGGCTGCTAAGCCAGGTTTACCTATTTGATGTCTTGGACATAATTACAGGGTATTTTACTCGGATCAGGATAGTGTTTCCAGGGTATTGCAGTAGAGTACAAAGGGGCTGAAGGCTGGCAAGCTGATCTGTAACATCTCTCTTCAGGTCACCAAAAGGGATGAAGACTCTTCTTTGATGCAGCTAAAAGAGGAGTTCCGGACGTACGAGGCTTTGCGCAGGGAGCACGATGCACAGATAGTTCACATTGCCATGGAAGCTGGGCTTCGCATCTCTCCTGAACAGTGGTCTTCCCTTCTATATGGTGATCTGGCACACAAGTCACATATGCAGTCTATTATTGATAAAGTAAGTGTTGTTGGGACAAGCATGGGTTGTTCATGTTCGCAAATTCTTTCACGATCCAAATGAATAAAGAATGCCTCAATTCTGAACACCGAAGGGTGTTTATATGAAGCATGTGACACCTGTAGTGGATTGTCTTAAATTGGATTTTCTCCAAACATTCTGAACTGAAAAAGTTATAACCAATACAGTTTATCATTGTTTTTTTTTTTTGTTGATTTCTTTGTATTCATATATTTTTTTAAAGAATCCATTCCAGTGCCATGTCTTAAAGTGCAGGTCCAAATGCTTCTCTGATTTCTTCCCTGTGTGTTCTTTTAAGCTCCAGTCACCAGAATCTTTTGCAAAGAGTGTTCAGGAACTGACAATAGTCCTACAGCGGACAGGAGATCCTGCTAACTTAAACCAACTAAGTCCTCACCTGGAACTTTTAGCTAACATTGACCATAATCCAGGTAAGTGGGCTTTCATGCAGTGAGAAAGATATACACAGTACATTATTTTGTTTATTTTATCATAGGCACTGTATTTAGAAATCTTGTGAGATGCCAAACCATACTGGCAGCTATTCCTGCATCGTTCTAAAAAGGTTCATTGGGTGAATGCAGGAAGAGTTCTGTGCATTTTATCAAAACTATACTCCCATAAAAATCCTTTGACTGCAAGCGCTCTATTACAGAGCAAACTGAAGAAAAGTTTAATATTGGGTAAAAAAACATCTCATATACATTGCTCTTTGGGAGGTTGGTCGGCTTTTCTGAATCAGGAGCAAGGTTAAATTGAAACATTTCACATGCCAATTGAACACCACAGTGACTCTAATGAGATATGCCTGTATTTCTGTACACTTTCATTAATGATCCTACATGAAACATACATATTTAAGCTTACAATTGGGAGTGTTCTGGCTCTGAGGCATTGCAGCACCACTACCCACACACTGTATCTGACGATAAAGGTATGTGCTGTTTCATAAATAAATAAAAACATGTCCTTATGCTTAATATTTTGGATTTAAAGATGCTGCACCCCCAACGTGGGAGCAGCTGGAAGATGTCATGGTGGCTGTGAAGACAGTAGTTCATGGACTTGTGGATTTTATCCAGAACTTCAGCAAAAAAGGGCTTGAAACACCCCAGGTATGAAGCATCTTGTTAATTGGGTTGGTGATTCTTTTCTTAAAAAAAAAAAAAAAAAAAAAAAAACAGTAGATTTTTAAAAAGAGTTTAAAGTTTGTTAAACAACTTTATTATTATTATTATTATTATTATTATTATTATTATTATTATTATTATTATTATTATTATAATGGACAATACCATTTGAACATATTGAACCATATTTTTAAACCGTTTCCTCCAGTCTTAAAATAACTGTTTTGAATTCAGAAAAATCCATGCTAATGTTACACAACAAAGAAGGTTGAGAGTGATTAAGAGACCTAGAATTATATTACTTAGTTGTCTTTATATCTTTTAAAAAAAGATATACAAGTTCATTAGAGCAAATACTTTAAAAATATGACCAATTGTTTACAGAAAATAAGATTTAGTACCATTTAATGACATACAGGACATCTTCGTTTTATCTTAGCGAGTGTGCACATTACATAAGTGTTCTGTTTTCACTAAAAGAGCCTTGGGTGTCTTCTGTACTCTGCTGATTAGGTATATAGGAATGCTAACCATTTTTGAATACATCTTATTAGCACTAGCAATATTATCTGTGGTCCCCTTTTCTTCTTTGAAAATATTTGGATGGTTTTAGTGTACACTTATTTTTGCTAGGATGCAGTAGTTTATGTTGTATTCACGTATTTGCATATTTTGCATATTCTGTATTCATGTAAAAGTGAAGATGAGATTGTCAGCACAGTAACAGGAGGATGAGTAATGTTAATAAAGAGGCTGTCAAATCCACGTCAAAGCGTTGCTGCTTTTATTTTGGAGGAGCAGGACATGTCTGTTACATTTAAATGATACTGTTTTTAAAATGTGTTTTTTTTTAGCCACAACCAAACAGCAAATACAAAACCAGTATGTGTCGAGACCTGAGACAGCAAGGAGGCTGTCCACGTGGAGCCAGCTGTACGTTTGCCCACTCCCAGGAGGAACTGGAGAAGTATGTGTGGGGCTTTAATGTACTTGACAGATATTGAAGCACCAGACATAGCAATTAGCGGTGATAATTAATCCATCAGTGTATTTAATAATTAATTAAATGGTGATGGAACACATTGTCCATTTACACACTTCGACACAACCATTTGCAATCTGTCACTGCTTGTTTTAACGATGCAAAGCAGTACTGGTCATATGATGACTCAATCATAGTGTGTAAGTTAAAAAGTCTGAAGTAGACAAACATTTTGTCTAGTGCCTCCTACAATGCAATGATTCAGGGTAAATTAACAGTTTTCCCATGTGTTTTTTTTTTTTTTTTTTATAATACTTTACCATACCTCTCTGGACTTTACAAAGCTTACCTGTGCTTTACCATGCTTGCACCGTGCTTTATTACACTTTGCTATGATTTTACTATAGAAAACTTTTATAAGGGAAACTGCACTCATCATTATGATTGATGAAAAAGTATAGGTGTTAAAGTGGTGTGGGTAGGGATTTTTCAGGTACAGTCAGAGTGAAAAAGAGAAAAGAAAATATGAATACCAATCCAATGCTCATCAGTTATGCTGTTAGTTTTTGTTCTGTTCATTTGCGAATGCCAGCAATGACTGTATGTGACTTTAATGTGGATACTTTACTTTTGAACAGGGTTTTATGTACTGATTTATTATCCTTGTTGGGTTTTCACAAGAAAACTAAATTGTATCAATAACATTTCAGTAGTTTGGTTTATATTTTGTGATTTCCCTGTAAATTGAAAATATTGTCTTTCTTTTAACATTAAAATGTCAGATTTTGCTTCATGTCTAGTTATTACACTGATGGTGTTTTAGAGGGTTTCTTTTCATCACGTTTTGATTGTGTGTTTCTTACCAGATACCGAATGAGGAATAAAAAGATCAGTGCGTCTGTCAGGACCTTTCCTGTGTCTCAGATTCTCCTCGGTAAAGTTGGAGTGAACAACAGCACAGCAACTACTGTAATTGGAAGCACAGAAGGCATGGGGAAAATGATCCACAATACCAATGGGGTTCACACAGAAAGCAGTGAACCTGTGCTTATTCCACGAGGGGCAGACTCTTCACTCGACGAGCTGAAGAAACTTGCCAGGGAAGGCTCCAACGGCCTGACTGCTCCCTGCTGCCTAGCAGAATCCCCTCCTGAAGAGTAAGACTCTAATATAAAGTGCAAGTTTCTTTGAGCTGCATTGTATGGTCTATCACATTTTGTTACAGCTGTTTTTTTTTAATTCCCTTTGAACATCTTTCTAAGGGAGTGCACTGACTACCTTTTGATTCTTTTATGAATGGTATCAGACTGTTTGTTTTAAAGCACAAAGCATAGCACTTTGGGTACAGTTTCATGTGGATTGTTATGCATGGTCAATGCCAATAGGATATGAGAAAAAATATCACTTTGAACATGGAATTAACATGCAGTTTTACTGTTATACTGTGTTTTGTAAAACATACCACAGTTGTAATAATTATGCATTTGCCATTATTACAGATCTTTAGAAAGCAATATTCTCTACCTGATCTTTTCTAGCATGGATAACAATACAGTTTAAATCTTGAATTCAGTTGGTATTATATGGCTGGTTGGCATGCCTTTCATAATATTTGCAATCGTGATGTGTGGATCTGAGGTATTGTTATATACTTGTTTCAGCTGTACCCCGATGTCAGGTAATGGAGTCCTGCCAATGCAATTTTTTTCTGAAAGTGTTTTAATTTTTTGTTTTAGTAAGATGGTCCCCCCTTCTAAGACTCCTGTAAACCCTGGCACAGCTACCTCAACTGTTCCTCCCTCTTGTGAAGCCAGTATGAATTCAGTGCATTCTAAACCTGGCCAGTTTGTGTCCCGGGTACCTCTGTGCCCCCCTCAGCAATCTGATGTGTATTACCTAGACCCCCGGACACCGGTGTCCTACGATGCACCACCATCCCAAACAAGTATGTTTACCAAAACAAGAAAAATTATATTTTAGGTGGAGTAAGGCATTAAAAGTATTGTTGAAAGCATTCTATTGTTTTTTTTTGCATAGTGCACTGTGCCACTAAGACTTGTAAATATGCTTAATTTAACCCTTTGTAGTAGCGCTGTTTAGAGTTCTTAAAGTACTGATGGGACTTAAGTCCGATTTACCAAAATATATGTAAAAAATATTTTTTTGTCCGGTTCTCATGTGTATTCAATAAGAGTTCTTTTTTTAATTATATAACTTAATTCTGCATTCTAATTCAGGGCTGAAAGGGTTAAAGGGATTTTTGTATGAAACACATGCCACCTGGTGGCAAAATCATATATTTGCAGTTTCTACTTTCCAAATGTATTTTGTACATATGAACATAATCGACGAACGAGAGGAGGCCATTCAGCCTATTGGTGCTTGTACGGTTCCTAGTAACTAGTGGATCCTATTGATTCAGCATTTCACAGCGTGGCTTGGTAACCCGTTCCATGTTAAAGGGTGATTGATTCCATTTTCTTTTCTGGAATTTTGATGAAAGCAAAAAATATGTGTTAATTTTTATATCGTGTGAAAAGTGAATCGACCTGTTCTTTTCTAGTATTACCGAACATGAGTTCTGATTTAGTCCATTGTGAAAATAAGTTGTAAGCCCTCCTCGGTGTGCACACAAAATAAGTAAAATTCTCCAGTGTTCTTTCGGTGTTCATAGGGAAAAACATCGGTTCTATGTTTTTTGTTACAGAGGTATATCTGTTTGTAGTGATTTAAAAACCTAGAATAGTATTGTTTTTTTAAATCTACGTAAACTAACCTCCTTGTCTTTCTTCTGTGCTTTCCTGTTCTAGAGAACTACTATGCTCCTCCGCCACCTCCTCCTAGTGTTTCAGCTTCCATGCGTTTTGTCCGTTCCACCAATGTGCCTGAATCATCTCTCCCTCCCCCATCAGTGCCCTACACAGACCAATACCCTTCGTTTCCACCGCGGAGGAGAATGACGTCCTCTCCCTGTCCTCCGCCCCCCCCGCAGCAGTACAGCCACCCCACAGTGCACTCTGGGATGTACGCTCCCGTGTACGACAGCCAGCGCATGTGGAGGCCTCAGATGTACCATCGAGATGACGTTCGAAGCAGCTCTTTACCCCCCATGGATGTGGTGCACTCGTCCATCTACCAGCCTCCTCTCAGAGAAAGATACAACTCCCTCGATGGATACTACTCTGTGGCTGGCCAGGTACGAAGTGAGCAGAGAGCCGTGACTTTGCAAAGGGTAGGTCAATATTGAAGCCATTCGCACTGGATTTAGTTGCTGAGATCCACATGTGGAGGATAGGGGATTCACATATACTTCCACACAATTTTGCATCATGTACTGTTGCATGCTTTTGTTGGTCTTCTTTACTTTTATCCCAACAGATGTCACTGTTCTTGCAGGCTTCTTTCATCTATATTGTGCTTATGCAGTAATGTCTATCTTCTGAAACTCATTGCATGAATTCATGTTTTATATACAAACAATGGTAAAGTTGTGACCTACAGTGTTAATACCTTGAATTGAAATATGTTGCCCGCCAAGTTAGTTTTAAATTCTTATGAAATATGTACTCTTTTCTTTTGTAAATGTTAACCCCCTTTTGTTGTACTTCAGGACTCATACAACCGAATGCCTGTTGGTTACGATGAGCCGTTCAGGCGGAAACCAGACCAGTGGACCCAGTGCCACAGTCAGAAGCCTCCACTGCTTGTGTCTCCAGCCCTTCCTTCCTCCGCACAGTCCCCCTCACCTTCCTCCCCGCTCTTCAATGTGGACTTCAGCACTGAGGTCAGCTTTCACCACTTAGAACAGAAACTGAGCTCAAACCTACTTAACAATGGTGATAATTTTAAGCGTTTTGTAAGCGTTTTATTTGTAAGCGTTTTATTGGGTGATTTTAATTTAAAAGCACATTTTACTTCTTATATTTATATTCATTTCTTGGTGGTAGTTTGTATTTAGAGAGAGTTAATCCTATTCGTGTTACTGTTTAACAAGATGATTATATCCTCAGTGGGGTACAAGAAAACTTTTCAGCTTTAACTATCCATCATCTTGTACCAATATTAACTTCCAAGCCAGGTTACTTTAAACCTTTATTGTGGTATACCATTGCTTAGCAAAGAATAGTACAGTTGTCCTTCGCGTATCCGACTGCGGTGGGACCAGAGAAAGGGCGGATATGTAAAAAGCTGCATAAATTAATCTTGTTTTAAATACCATTATACACAGCTGTAACAATTACTATATTCACACAACTATTGTTTTGAGATTCAACTTTTATTAGGGAGCACCCCTAAATTTCTTGTTTAGAAAGATACAGGGTATTAATGCTTCTGACAGGGTAGCTGTCTGCCTTGTGGGTGCGTCCATTCTCTGCTGAGTGACAGGCAGGAGGTGGAGACGGAGGATGATGTTAATACACCCCGCAGACAAACAGGATTTATTTACATATCAACACACTGAACAGCTCAACACACTGAACAGTTCTGAAACTTTGGTGGGATCTACAGTCTCTCAGCTAATCTTCTCAGTTCAATAAAAAAACGAACTCCAGCTACTCGCCCGGCTGTCTGCGGTTTTGACTTGCTTACTCACTCTTCGGTATCCAACTCTGGTTCACTCTCACTCTCACTCTCACTCTCACTCACACACACACGTTGGCGAATGTCAGCTTCTTTAGCCCAGTTGGCTTTGGTTTTGCAGCAGCCCTGTGGAAGTTCTGTGGAAATGGTTAATCTATTCACATTGACTTTACCCTCTTCCCATTAAAAAAATAAAACCTACTACAAAAATAATAATAAATATATTTCCCAGTGCTGCTGGGCAATGTCCCGCCTTCCTGACTTGTATCTATCATTGATTAGTTCTGAATACTTTAAACCCGCCCCAACTACTGAATGACAGCACATTCCTACATTTCTATTGGAGACTCCGCTTGCGAGATTTAAAACGAGATTACAATCAGGATGGAGGCTTATTAGCGGGATTTAATGATGTATTACAGTTAAGATACAGAGGATTTAAAACAGAATTGTGGCGAAATGTACAAAAATGCCTCCACACAAAAAACCCAGAAGAATGTGCCCAGTGCCTGTGACCATAGGGATTTCATTGTGGAAGACAGCAAAGGAAAGAAGGTACAACTTAAGTGTGCAAGTACTGTCGAGTTACTACTATACATATTTTGACACCAAAAAAAAAAACGCTCAAGCATTTTGGAAAGTAACCGAAAACACTAATTTCATACAGTATATCAAAAACGAAAGCCCTGAAAAAACCCGATTTACATAAAACTCGAAAATAGCTCAAAATAAGCACCGAAAAATACAATTAATAAAACCTGAAAAACAGAAGCCCTAATTTATAATTCATAGATAAGCATATTTAAGCATTATTAACTAAGGTAATGTATGCTAAATGTATAGTATAGGCAAGGGGAAGTGTGGTAAAATGCAAATTAACAATGATCTACCTAAATTTCTGGCCTCTTGGGGGTGATTGCCCCCTGTCACTGTCGAATGAGCAATGTCAGTCTCAATCTGTGAGTTCACTGTGCAGCAGACTATCTCAGGTGCTAGCTCATGTCAGTTCAAATGTTGTATCATGTAATGGATTGTAAAATGTTTCTTATTGACTCGTTGATTATAAAAGATGTATTACTAAAAGAATGTCCTGAGTGAATTACTTTTATTATGCATGTTTTATGTATAACTGGTTGTCACAAAGACGGCCGGAGTGGGTGGCGTCAGACCAGATGGAGGAAATAAATAAACAGAGAGATGGGGTTTTGGTAAAGCTGAGCGCGTGATTGCGCTCAGCATTTAATAACAGACAGAAAATAAAAGGTTTGAAACAACAAAAACACAGGACACGGCACTTGTAGCCAAAATAAAAGGACAAACAAAAACGGACTAGACAGTGCACAACACACAGACGAACAAACACGGTGAGTGAAAACACGTTAACTACTACTTTTACTTTTACTATTATTATTATTATTTCACCTCCGTCTCCAATCCCGTTCTCCACTCACCGAACACCTAACCCTGACTGAATGAAATGTGTGTCTATATATACTATTGTGCTGGGATTCAATTACTAATTAATTACTCACTTGAATCCCAGCACGTGAATTCATTACGTGAAACCCCGTGTTCACATATTATATTTTAAATGCACGTGCGTGATGTGCAATCCCGTGCCTAAATACAAATCTACACTTTAAATACACGTGAAACACAGTACACCGACACTAACACACGCACGCAACATACAACACAGAACAAGCAAAATACACACAGATGCACACAGGGGTGGGGCACATTGCCACATATACCCCCCCTTGTGCGCAGCACACATGGCCTCAACGGCCACCTCCCCCCTTAAAAATCCAGCAGTCCAGCACAAAGTCTCGGGCTGGGAAGGGAGGCTTCAGTGGGCCCAATGCTGGCAATGCTGTCAGCACCCCTGCCGGTAGTGGCACGGCTGACAGCCTGTTGGTCCCGTCCTGCAGCGAAAAAGCTGCGGGGGCAGGTGGTCCCCCGACCTCCCCCTTCTTCGTAGCCGGCAGCTCCCTCCTGTGGGGCTCCGGCCACAAGAACTCCTGCAGCGAAACTGCTGCTGGGGAAAGTGGTCTCCAGACCTCGTCCCCCTTCTTAGTGGCCGGCAGCTCCCCTTTCTGGGGCTCCGGCCACCGTACTCCCTGTGGAGGTACGGGCAGCAGAGGCAGCTCCTGCTCCTCTGCTCCGGGCGGTGGTGGAGGCAGAGGAGGCTCCAGCTCCAGCTCCTCTGCTCCTGGCGGTGGTGGAGGCAGAGGCAGCTCCAGCTCCTCTGCTCCTGGCGGTGGTGGAGGCAGAGACAGCTCCAGCTCCTCTGCTCCTTGCGGTGGTGGTGGCGGAGGCAGAGGCAGCTCCTGCTCCTCTGCTCCTTGCGGTGGTGGTGGCGGAGGCAGAGGCAGCTCCTGCTCCTCTGCTCCTGGAGGTGGTGGAGGCAGAGGCAGCTCCTGCTCCTCTGCTCCTTGCGGTGGTGGTGGCGGAGGCAGAGGCAGCTCCTGCTCCTCTGCTCCTTGCGGTGGTGGTGGCGGAGGCAGAGGCAGCTCCTGCTCCTCTGCTCCTGGAGGTGGTGGAGGCAGAGGCAGCTCCTGCTCCTCTGCTCCTGGAGGTGGTGGAGGTAGAGGCAGCTCCAGCTCCTCTGCTCCTGGCGGTGCTGGCTCCCTCTGCTGTGGCGGCTGGGCATGTGCACGCCGTGCTGCCTTCAGCAGCATAGCGAGAGGCTGCTGGGGGACACCAGCATCCTGCCCTTCTCCCCCCCAAAAATTTTCAGGGGGTTGAGCCTGTAACTCCTCCCCTTCTGGCTCTTGGGGCTGAACCAGCAGGCATTTTCCCTCTGCTGGTGGCTTGGGTCCCAGGGCTGTGGAAGCCCCGACTTGCCTCCCTTTGGGCTGTGGACGCCCCGACTCCTCCCTGTTGGGCTGTGGACGCCCCGACTCCTCCCTGTTGGGCTGTGGACGCCCCGACTCCTCCCTGTTGGGCTGTGGACGCCCCGACTCCTCCCTGTTGGGCTGTGGACGTTCGGGCTCCCCCCACTCAGGCGTAGGATGTTCGGGCTCCTCCCACTCAGGCGTAGGATGTTCGGGCTCCTCCCACTCAGGCGTAGGACGTTCGGGCTCCTCCCACTCAGGCGTAGGACGTTCGGGCTCCTCCCACTCAGGCGTAGGACGTTCGGGCTCCTCCCACTCAGGCGTAGGACGTTCGGGCTCCTCCCACTCAGGCGTAGGACGTTCGGGCTCCTCCCACTCAGGCGTAGGACGTTCGGGCTCCTCCCACTCAGGCGTAGGACGTTCGGGCTCCTCCCACTCAGGCGTAGGACGTTCGGGCTCCTCCCACTCAGGCGTAGGACGTTCGGGCTCCTCCCACTCAGGCGTAGGACATTCGGGCTCCTTCCGCTTGGGCTCCTCCCATTTGGGCTGTGGATGCTCAGGCTCCTCCCATTTGGGCTGTGGAGGCAAAACCAGCAGGCATTCACCCTCTGTTGGTGGAGATGGGGACAGCAGGTACTCACCCTCTGCTGGTGGAGATGGGGACAGCAGGTACTCACCCTCTGCTGGTGGAGATGGGGACAGCAGGTACTCCTCTGCTGGTGGTCCTGCTACTGTTCCATTTATGGTTGCCTCCAGGTAGCTGAGGACAAACTCCACACCTTCCTCCAAGGTGTTTGGGGTGTGTTCCTCCTGATATGCCTCCCATCTCTCACTGTCCATCATCCACAGGGCCTGGACGACTATGGGCAGAGACTGGGCCTCCAGCCCAGCATTCTCCAGCATCCAGTCCCGCACTTTGATGGCGTCTTCTGCCATTTTTTTTTTTGTTTTGTTTTGTTTTTTTCCCCCAAAACAATATTTGTAATCTTTTTTTTTTTTTTAATCCAGACCCCTCCTGGTCTGACACTTGGAGGCGAGGCTATCCCACTCTGACACCACGTGTCACAAAGACGGCCGGAGTGGGTGGTGTCAGACCAGAAGCAGGAAGTAAATAAACAGAGAGATGTGGTTTGTTTAAGCTGAGCGCGTGATTGCGCTCAGCATTTAATAACAGACAGAAAATAAAAGGTTTGAAACAACAAAAACACAGGACACGGCACTTGTAGCCAAAATAAAAGGACAAACAAAAACGGACTAGACAGTGCACAACACACAGACGAACAAACACGGTGAGTGAAAACACGTTAACTACTACTTTTACTTTTACTATTATTATTATTATTTCACCTCCGTCTCCAATCCCGTTCTCCACTCACCGAACACCTAACCCTGACTGAATGAAATGTGTGTCTATATATACTATTGTGCTGGGATTCAATTACTAATTAATTACTCACTTGAATCCCAGCACGTGAATTCATTACGTGAAACCCCGTGTTCACATATTATATTTTAAATGCACGTGCGTGATGTGCAATCCCGTGCCTAAATACAAATCTACACTTTAAATACACGTGAAACACAGACCCGTTTATATCCCGTGTACCAATCTATACACCGACACTAACACACGCACGCAACATACAACACAGAACAAGCAAAATACACACAGATGCACACAGGGGTGGGGCACATTGCCACACTGGTACACAGCCTTATGAATCAATAGCTTTAGTAGCTGCTTATCTGAAATGAGACCAAACCCGATCCAGTTAGCAAGATCATTCAGAATAGAATTTTTCAAAACAATTTCACAAAAGCAAATTCTAAAATACAGCCCAGAGCACTTGCTGTTTCTTTTTGTTTAGTTTTTTCTAAAGCCTTTTAAAGTGTGACAGTTGCTGGGCAACGCAGCCTAAATCTGTTCAAAGCTATAATGAAAGTAGCCATTTCAGAACAACAGAGGCACTTTGTAGGGGTCTGTAAACCTGTTTCTTATTTTTTTTTCCCCACACTGTCCTTGGAAAGCTATGTTGTCTATTTTATGCATGAAGAGCAAAATGTGTATATGTATAGACAGATGTGTGTCACACTTACATTTTTATTTATAACAAGAGAACCAGTTATATGATAGACAAGACGGCAGATCTGAAATACTTTGACAGAGGGCTTAATCTATCCTGCAGAATGTATAGACGTTAATTACCCATGACCCTCTACCCCTCCAGAACAACACCTTGCAGACTCACCATGTCTAATCATGTGCTATCCTAGCTGCCAGTGTTGGCCCACCTCCCTATTAACATTACATACTGCTTGTTTCTCTAATTCCCCATCCAGCTCATGTTTGTTTCCGTTACAGTGTATTTACTGGGGTGCTTTTCATTTCAGTTTTCCAGTGACTTCGTGGGCTCTAAATATAAGGAGGATGGCCATCTATCTCACTACTCTCCCTGGTCGTGTGGCACTATCGGCACATGCATTCATGCAGTCGATTCCGAACCAAAAGATGTTGTGGCCAATTCCAGTGTGGAGTTAACAGTAAGAAATGTTCATAGTTTTACATATCACTTTTTTTTGTTTTTTAAATGTATTTGCTACATACTGGTGACCTTAACCCACACCCTAATGTTTTATATATTTTGTGAATCTAATTAGCTTCTCCAAACCCCCAAAATGTTGTTGCACTATAACGTAATGCAACATTTAGAATAGAAAGGCTATTAGTATTTGAGTCTATGACTCTGAAAAAGACTTGTACAAAGACAATGTTTGTCATTGAATTAAGTAAGTTTTGTTTTTGTTGGTATTTTTTTAATTGAGCATTATTGAGTGTTTATTAGCTGTGGATGAGTATAAGGATGTGGCCAAACAAACAAAATAAATCGTTGGAGCCGCTTTCTGTTATCTGAGCGTTGCTGTTTGTATGATTCATTCTTTTGGACACCGTGATGTTTATGTTATTAAAATACTACTACTACTATTAATAATAATCATAATAATCATAATCATAATAATCATAATAATAATAATAATAATAATAATAATAATAATAATATGCTTACACAAATATTATCTGTTTTATTTTAATCTATTTGTAGTATATGTTGTGTAACATTCTTAGATGAAACTAAAGCTGTTCAGCAAGAAAACTCAAAACACACAATCAGGCTTTTCAAGTGTTTTTAAAAATGCTAATAATTCTGTAATGCTTTCTTATTGGTCTTTACTGCAGCAGTGTTTGGAAGATGTTATTGTCTTAATGGAGATGCCTTTAGGTCAAATGCCTGAAATATAGGTGGAGGGCTCTTCAGTTATCTAACCTGTGCTGAAGTGAATTAGATTCTTGGTAGAGGACTGCACAGGGTTGCAAGCAGAATATAGGTGGAGGGCTCTTCAGTTATCTAACCTGTGCTGAAGTGAATTAGATTCTTGGTAGAGGACTGCACAGGGTTGCGAGTAGAAGTGTATTATCATCACTCCCTCTCAAGTGTTTCACACAAATTGAGTTACTTGTTTTAGCTTGCTGGTACAAATGTAGCTTATGATGAAACAATGGAGAATAAAACCAGGCTGTAGTCCATAATTAACAGTATATTAAATGTTCACAAAATGTGCACATTTTTAAATATGGTAAATTACAGGACTGTATAAATGGTAAAATAAATATTATTCAATAATAAAAAAAACATGTGCTAGTGCTGCTAATATATCCCTGCCTTGCTGTTTTTTATGTAGGATCACAACAGCAGTGACATCAAAAGACGAACGCACCTGTTTGAACCTCAGAGAAGGCTGAGAGATGAGGATCCTATAATTCCTTTTGGCGAAGGCCCCATCATCTCCAAGTGGGGTGCAATTTCCAGGTCTTCCCGCACAGGCTATCACACCACTGACCCGATCCAAGCTACTGCTTCCCAAGGAAGTACCACAAAGCCAATCAATTTCAGAGGTAGGGAACGGCACCTATATAGATGGGTGAAAGTTTTCCGTCTGTAGGTCCACTCCTATGATTTTCTGTCTGTAGGGTCTCCCTGGTCCATTCCTATGATTCGTGGAAAACTGTAACTTGATTGAGAACATAGGTCACAGAGGAGGCAAACCTACTTTTTTTGCTCAGTATTATTATTATTTCTTAGCAGACGCCCTTATCCAGGGCGACTTACAATTGTTACAAGATATCACATTATTTTTTACATACAATTACCCATTTATACAGTTGGGTTTTTACTGGAGTAATCTAGATAAAGTACTTTGCTCAAGGGTACAGCAGCAGTGTCCCCCACCTGGGATTGAACCCACGACCCTCCGGTGAAGAGTCCAGAGCCCTAACCACTACTCCACACTGCTGCCATATATACACACTTATTATTCTATGTTTTGTTATGGTTTTGCCTTTAAACAGTTTAAAATGTAATACAACAAAGTAATTCAGAAAACGCCAGAAGTATGACCATTTATAAAACTTTTTTTTTTTTTAAAAAACACAATAAAACCCACCCTACAAGAACATGGCCCATAGTCTGCACTTCACTATTTACAGCAGCTAATGTTAGCAGCGGTGTGACTGCAACAGAAGATGCAAGGCAGTTTGTGGAGACTACAAAAAATGAAATATAGGTTAGGTATCTGTTAGTTTAGTTTGTTTTTATTCTCTATTAAAATTATATGCATTGAAAAAAGATGAGAGAACCAGATGGTTATGTATTTTTTTTTTTTTAAGTAAGGAAGTTAGTAGGTTCCTGTTGCTGCGGGGCCATGAACGGCTTTAAGTTCAACACCAACTCAAAAAAACAAAAAAACAATAAATAAATAAAAAATAAACACAAAATAAACTGTTACTGTTATTAAGCACTAGTAATAATCAGAAGCCGTGGTATTTCAAAATAACAGAAGCCCATTTTTACTTCAGTGAAGTAGGCTAGAATATTTTTTTTCATTAAAAACTTGTTCTTCATTAATTCGTTTTAAAGCTTCCATATTGAAGCTTGTTGTGTACTACTCACAATCAAACCAAGTAAGAATTTGCTTGCATCATTTAAGACATTTTTCAAGTAAGCTTATTTGTGTATAAAAAATGACAATAGAGTCTCAGTCCTCCTTTCGCAGCCAGTGTCATCTCACTTTAAAGGTGCGTACCAGAAAGAGGTCATTTAAATATTTTTGCTGATATTACTCTCCCCATCATTCTGCGCACTGTCAGCCCTTGTTAAAGATTTAAAATAATGTACCCAATCTGAAGCAAGTGCAAAACTTGCCCCAATATTTAACGTAAAAAATATTTTAAATATTTTAAAACTAGCAAGAAATAACTTGGTTGCAGTATTTTATTATGGGCAAACTGTGCCCTCTAAATGGACCATATTTAGAAGCAAGCACAAGGGCAGAGACACAAAATAAGACCACTGACTTGTACCGCTTTTAGAATGAAACACTTACCTATAGGTACCAAAACCAACTCAGTGTTACTGAATAAAGTTTAAAGGTCCAGAGCATGTCTATACTTAGTGAGTGTAATCTAGATTTGTGTTATTATACAGTTAAATAAACTGTTCATTTTTACAGTTGGTTTTTTAGTTATCAACATTGAAAATGATGTCAAACTCCTTAAATTAAAAAATTATCAAAAAGGTCCTTGAAAAGTCCTAGAAATGTGCATCACAAAAACTGGATCAACCCTGTATTTACGACATCTGATTGAGTTAAGCAGAGACTGTGTATGATATTTGTAGCTGAGGTTTTATAAAATGAATATGTGAATTGGGCATACATGTAAAAGGCTTGATGAGTAACATTTCAAAGTCTATGTTTGTTAACTAGCCTCATGTGTGATTTATCAGGTTGATCCATCTGGTAAACCATTACACCATTAACTTGCCCAAATTTGGTAATTCTTGCATCCGCTGGGGGCAGTGCTGCAATTGGCAGTGTTTCTGTGGAGCACAGGCAAGAGAAGTTAGTTAAGATAACTGTGGCATTTCTTAGCCATACCAAATTACTGTTTAACATCGATGATACAAGCTATATGTTGTGTAATGTTCATATATTCTGTTTTTTTAGACTACGGTCCCTATATTAATCACAGTGATTCCAGATGGAGCTCGTATGAATCCGATTCATCAACTCCTAATTATATGAAAAGGTAATTCAAATGAATGGTCTATTTGTCTCTCTCCCTCTCTCTCTCTCTCTCTCTCTCTCTCTCTCTCTCTCTCTCTCTCTCTCTCTCTCTCTCTCTCTCTCTCTCTCTCTCTCTCTCTCTCTCTCTCTATATATATATATATATATATATATATATATATATATATATATATATATATATATATGTGTGTGTGTGTGTGTGTTTTTTTGTTTGTTTTTTTTATCAACTTCTTAAGCACTGTTTTTTTGCATTCAGCCGATGAAGGACTGATTTGTAATCAGTTATTTTACCTTTTTAAGTACCTGAAATGTCCTTTTCTTTTTTCTTTTTTCTTATTGATTTTATATATATATATATATATATATATATATATATATATATATATATATATATATATATATATATATATATATATATACACAGACGTGCTCAAATTTGTTGGTACCCTTACAGCTCATTGAAATAATGCTTCATTCCTCCTGAAAAGTGATGAAATTAAAAGCTATTTTATCATGTATACTTGCATGCCTTTGGTATGTCATAGAATAAAGCAAAGAAGCTGTGAAAAGAGATGAATTATTGCTTATTCTACAAAGATAATCTAAAATGGCCTGGACACATTTGTTGGTACCCCTTAGAAAAGATAATAAATAATTGGATTATAGTGATATTTCAAACTAATTAGTTTCTTTAATGTCTCCAATCTTGTAATCAGTCATTCAGCCTATTTAAATGGAGAAAAGTAGTCACTGTGCTGTTTGGTATCATTGTGTGCACCACACTGAACATGGACCAGAGAAAGCAAAGGAGAGAGTTGTCTGAGGAGATCAGAAAGAAAATAATAGACAAGCATGGTAAAGGTAAAGGCTACACGACCATCTCCAAGCAGCTTGATGTTCCTGTGACAACAGTTGCAAATATTATTAAGAAGTTTAAGGTCCATGGAACTGTAGCCAACCTCCCTGGGCGCGGCCGCAAGAGGAAAATCGACCCCAGATTGAACAGAAGGATAGTGCGAATGGTAGAAAAAGAACCAAGGATAACTGCCAAAGAGATACAAGCTGAACTCCAAGGTGAAGGTACGTCAGTTTCTGATCGCACCATCCGTCGCTTTTTGAGCGAAAGTGGGCTCCATGGAAGAAGACCCAGGAGGACTCCACTTTTGAAAGAAAAACATAAAAAAGCCAGACTGGAATTTGCTAAAATGCATATTGACAAGCCACAATCCTTCTGGGAGAATGTCCTTTGGACAGATGAGTCAAAACTGGAGCTTTTTGGCAAGTCACAACAGCTCTATGTTCACAGACGAAAAAATGAAGCTTTCAAAGAAAAGAACACCATACCTACAGTGAAACATGGAGGAGGCTCGGTTATGTTTTGGGGCTGCTTTGCTGTGCCTGGCACAGGGTGCCTTGAATCTGTGCAGGGCACAATGAAATCTCAAGACTATCAAGGCATTCTGGAGCGAAACGTACTGCCCAGAAAGCTCTGTCTCAGTCTCAGGTCATGGGTCCTCCAACAGGATAATGACCCAAAACACACAGCTAAAAGCACCCAAGAATGGATAAGAACAAAACATTGGACTATTCTGAAGTGGCCTTCTATGAGTCCTGATCTGAATCCTGTCGAACATCTATGGAAAGAGCTGGAACTTGCAGTCTGGAGAAGGCACCCATCAAACCTGAGACAGCTGGAGCAGTTTGCTCAGGAAGAGTGGGCCAAACTACCTGTTAACAGGTGCAGAAGTCTCATTGAGAGCTACAGAAAACGTTTGATTGCAGTGATTGCCCCTAAAGGTTGTGCAACAAAATATTAGGTTAGCGGTCCCATCATTTTTGTCCATGCCATTTTCATTTGTTTTATTATTTACAATATTTTGTTGAATAAAAAATCAAAAGCAAAGTCTGATTTCTATTAAATATGGAATAAACAATGGTGGATGCCAATTACTTTTGTCAGTTTCAAGTTATTTCAGAGAAAATTGTGCATTCTTCGTTTTTTGTGGAGGGGTACCAACAAATTTGAGCACGTCTGTGTGTATATATATAATATATATAATTTACACACATACATAATCACTCCCAAAGTTAAACTGATACATTAATATGCCCACTACCCTCCGTACCCTGATTCTTGGTGGAGAATAGTGAATATATCTCTATGTGTAGAAGAACTTTGTCTTGGAGGGTGCACAATAAACATGAGCAACAAAGTCAATAAAGGTCATATAATACTATTGGACATGCAAGGAAAACTTTACTTTTTACAAAGTTTCTTCTTTTTAGTACTGCCTTGGGTTAAGTGTTTACCCAGTCTTGAATACATTTTTTGAAAGGGGAAAATTGATGTCAATTTTACAAATCTGAAAAACAAACAACTTGGAAGTGCTTACAAAATCTTGGAATCATATTACTGGTACTTTTTACTGTTTGGTTCAGGGTTTTTTTTTCTATCAATGACAAAAGGTAAATAATACATTGAGGAAACACTATGAGAATGCGACCCTATGTACTGCATGATTGAGTGTTTAACGTTATGGGTGAAGCACATATACAAATAATGTATTCAAGCTGTTAATGTAACACTAGGAGGCAATGTGGTTCAATGGTTAAAGTCCAGGGCTTGTAACCAGAAGGTCCCCAGTTCAAATCCCACCTCAGCCACTGACTCATTGTGTGACCCTGAGCAAGTCACTTAACCTCCTTGTGCTCCGTCTTTTGGGTGAGACGTAATTGTAATTGACTCTGCAGCTGATGCATTGTTCACACACCCTAGTCTCTGTAAGTCGCCTTGGATAAAGGCATCTGCTAAATAAACTATTCTCTTAGCAGTTGATTCATTTATACTTGGCATGAGCTGTTCTGTAATATCACTCTATAAAGAGAGAGTACAGGATGCTTAACAATCTGCTTCGACCTATAATAATCAGATTGGTGTACTTCATATACAGGGATCAGCTACGGGTCTCGGGTCTTACTGCTAAGGATTCTTGTAACGGAGAACACTTAAGCACAGAGCTACAGCAGGTAAGCAGGTTTCACCTACTAGAAGATGAAACAAAAATGCTGTAGTATCCTATCGGTTGAATTCTCATAGTATTGCAATCTGTTTTCAGGCCACCAGCAATTCTCTGTTACTTCAGAGAGAAGCCGATGCTTTAGCCACTCAGCAGAAGTGGGCATCACTGGAAGATGAGCTTTCCTTCGGCCTCATAGGCAATAAAATAGGAGTCAGAAACACAGAGGTAAGAATTGCATTATCTGGCTTTCATTCAGATTTTCTGTGTACTGGAAAATAAATTGCACGATTTGAGGGTGATTGCTGTATAGCAATCCTGAATCTTCTGTCTGCATTAAAAAAAAGTATTTATTTCTGTGCCTTCATCCAGGGCTGTATAATGTGTGTGTGTGTGTGTGTGTGTGTGTGTGTGTGTGGCTAGTGCATTATTGTAATCTGGTGGTAAATATAATTGTGTGTTTCTTTTCTGTATTCAATAGACTGGCTTTACAGAAGATTCAGTAGATGCCAAACCAGACAGAGACATTGAACTGGAGCTTTCAGCTCTTGATGCTGATGAACCCGATGCTCAAGATGAGAATATAGAGGTGGGCTGACAAATTACAAAATAAGAATAAGAATTGTAGTGATTCCAGTGGTGGGTAAATTCACTTGTTCTGCACCCGGTCCTGTTTTTATTAACATATTAAATCAGGTGCCAGCAATTTGAACAATCAGACTCCTGTTTAATCTTAACTCTTTCACAAATTCTACAAAACAACCCCTCTGGTGAGCAGTGGCTTTAAATGTGGTGTTGCTTTGACTTTCTAACCCTTTCTGACCACGTTGTGGTACATTTCACCAAGGTAGTTGTATAAAACAGAACTGATAATAAGGGAAGTAGATCCACTCCCAACACTGTACATACTGACTTCTGTTTAATTGAAGTTGTACTGCATTGTCTATGTGCTGTGTAGACTGGGTGGTTTTGTGATGTGGTCTTATCATTGTCCGCTGGGGGCTGAGTTGAGACCAGTGGTGCCCAACTCTGGCCCTCGAGGTCCAGTCCAGTGTGAGGTTTTGTTCCAGTCAGGTCCTGCATTAGTGAAATGACCTTTTGCAGGTCCAGTTAAGTAAATTAGGATCTGCTTGGAATAAAGACCTGGACTGAAATGGATCTCAAGGGTCAGAATTGTGCACCCCTAGTTTAGACCAAACTTTTTACTTGAGAACTATGCCGTGTTCAAACCAGAGACAGAAAAGTCCAGTGAATCAGCCTGCTGCATTACCAAGCCCTCAGATCTTAAGTTTATTAAAGCAGTGATACTCACCTGTGGCTTTTCCAGTCTACTCCAATCCAATCAAGGACCTAGATACAATGAAGTGTTTGATTAATTATTGGAAGCCATTAGAACCTCAGCCCTTGATTCGTATATTGTACCCATCTGGGAACCTATCAGATTTTTATATAAACTGTGCATAGACATGTTTTAGAAGCTATTCCACATGCTGTCATAGTGATGGGAGATAGGTAATGTGTGATGTAGGTAACTGACATATCTTGTTTTCTTATTGTAGGAGGCTCTTTCACACCAGCTGCGTATAAATTCTCACAATGATAAACGTTCCAATGGAACTGTTGCTGGTAATGGAGACCAGCCGATACAACAAGACAGAGTTACATCCGATAAAGTGGGGAATCATATACTGAAACAAATTGCAATCAAGTAAGACTTCTGTGGCATGTGGACATTTGCATCAGTAGTAATGTTCAGTTTTAATGCTAAATTCGATTCCTTGTAACCTTTTGTAGTGCATTCTAACAAATAGTATAGCCTTATGTGTACTGTACTGCTTTGTCAAACAGCATATCTTGTTCACAATCTAAATCAGCAGCATACTGAGATCAAACCAATTTTAGCTCATGTTGCATGTTGTTTTTGTTCACTACCTATGGATGTGTAAATGCTTTTTCTATAGATGTTCGCAAATCCGACTTTTTCACATATCCGCCTATACCCTAGTCCACAGGGGGTCTGGTATGCGACGTTGTACTGTACTGCCACCCTTCCCCAGGTGGTATTCACTGCCTCTTATTGCCATCACTTAAAACATAAAAAATCAGTGGATGGGGCCGTTTTCTTTTTCTTTTTGCATCCACTTTCACATTCACAAAACCCAAAACCAAAAGAACAAGCTGGCAAAATGTTCTTGTGTGCCGAAATTTAAAAACAAATGAAGGAATTGTACACAGACCCAGTTCTTCAGTCCAAATCGGTATACTTGAAGTTGTTTTGTCTTTTAATGTGTTATATCTGTGTGTATTAAAAGGCTGAACGTCCAAACTTGTTTTCCCTTTCCCACCAGTAAGAAGCAAAGAGGGATCCGACCCATGACCTGGTGTTTCAGCAAGACGACGACCCCTGCATGTGGAGTCAGCTCCTCTGCTGCAGTCACGTCTGCGCTCAGCATCAGCAAACTGGTCCTGAAAACAGCAACACAGGGAGATCTGACTAAATCCGCCACCAATGGAGAGATGCTCCTTAATGGAAGCTGAAGGGAAATGATTGTTGATATTTGTGACATCTACACAAACAAATCATTTACAATATTGGTTTTTATATTATAGTTTTGTTTTTTTAACAAGGGGGCATCAGATTCCTGTGGATTTTTTGATACTTTAGGAAAAAAAGCCCTCTTTTAAATTATCATACTGACATGGTTTTTTATTTTGATTATTGAAATAAGGCGTTCATTTTTCAATGTCTTGGGAATTTGGACTTAATGCTTAAAAGCAGCTTTATAATAGTTTGGTACCGTGATGAAGCCATTTTTTTTATACAGAATGGCTAATTTGTCAATTGAAACAGCTCGGTTAGGAACTAGCAGGACCCTGCATTGATGTACCTAGTGAAAGAAAAAAAAAAACTTTACCTGTGTTAGTATTTTATGTTAATGTGTTACGACAATATTTAACACTGTTGGTATTGGTCTAATGGCATATTTGCACATTTCAGTGATATTTTGAATCTGTTAGTAGTGAAAGATAAAAGCTTTCCCTGTGATGTTATCACTCAGGAGTTTCACACTACAGCAGTTTTTAAGGTGAAAAGTACACTTTGCACTGTACATTACTGCATGTGCATTGGAGATCGTGAAGGTAGCCAGGGCAGTAAAATCCACGTCCAGTGCCCAGCTCCCAGCTGCAATTTAACAACGTGTTAGAAAGTAAAAAGGGAGGTCAGCATCTATTAAATTATTAAGAGATAATCACCTTTTAATGCTTCTTGTAACCCCACAGTGAAAGCTGTCTTTCAGAACTGTTTGCACTGACAAAAACATTAATACCAAATCCACAGTAGTTATTGTCACTGTTAACAAGTGTCTTTACTGTCCATTTATAATAGCAGCAATGAATTGTGTAGATCAAAGTCTAAATGGTAAATTATGATAGAGCTATTTTCAAGCATCAGGTAACTGCATTATTCACAGGTAAATCTACTTCACAGTTAAATGTGTGCAATACTGTTATTTATTTTGTTTTTACTTTTGTGGTACACCACTAATCGAATTGTAGACTCGTTTAAAAAATGTAAGCATTATCACATTTCATAATATACTTAATATTTACAAGAAGTTGTATGAAATGGCACTAATGCAGCGATGTAACACTTGGCAAGCTGAAGTCGTTTTCTGGTTCTTCAGCTAAATGAGTCATTTACTGCACACAGCCCAGTTTAAAAGAAGATAGAGAATAATTATATATTGCCTTTGAGTCTGTATTGTCAACTTTTAGTCTTCCTCCTTCAGTCTGTTTTTATTGTCAGTTGTTTTGATTTTATAGACAAACATGTTTATTATGTTATAATAACTTCTGTGAAGTTGATTCTAAATTTTGTACTGCGTTTTTTTCTTTTTTTTTGTATGTCCATCTTTCACCAGGTTTTTTGCATGGGGTTCCTGCTAGTTACTGTAGGGAAAAAATATTAATAAGATCATGTTACTGGTCAACTGAGTTGGTAAATTCTAAAAGACAACAGAATCTTCACAAATGGTATTTTCTTAGTTTTGTGCACTCCCCTTTGGTTGGGTATTTTCTCCTGAGGGCATTTGTATGAACGACGATGCATTGCTGCTAGATGTTGAGCAGTAAAATAGGCAATATTCCTATTCATAATAGGATTTTATATTATATGTGTATGAAGAAAAGAAATGGCTATGATATTTGCGCATCAACTTGATAGATCTCTTGTAAACTGTTTTTTTTTTTTTTTAATGATATAAGTGACTACTGTATATTTCTTAATGGCTCAATACTGGCCAAAACTTTTGCTTATACTGTAAGTGTTGTAAAAAGCTAACCTATGTTTACACTGAACTTTCTAGCTGAACTATATATATATATATATATATATATATATATATATATATATATATATATATATAATATGCATGCATGCATGTATATATGTATGTATGTATGTATGTATGTATGTATGTATATATTTTTATCACTGAAGCTTTCTCACTTCTATTTACTACTCTGCTAAGTATGGAACCGATACTCTAACCTGTTTTGAAATATACAGAATGTGTATGTGTGTGTAACAGGAAGTGTTTGACGCTGTAATCCGATGGCCTGATGAGATTATACAGATTTACAATCTCCTCTCTCTCTCTCTCTCTGTCATATATATATATATATATATATATATATATATATATATATATATATATAATGTATTCAGCTAGTTTGTTGATGTGGATCATGCCATATAAAGAATATTTTTATTTATAAATTGAAAGCCCTACTTGACAAAAGTTAATATTTAAAACATATTAAGCTGGTATCATGTATATTTAATGTATAGTAATGGTATTCATATGTAAATATGTTAATATGCTATTTGGTGACTTGTGTCCGCTCTTTCTGAAACCTCAAAACATATGAACAAATACTGTACGCATTGTATGTGGTTATGTATGTATGTAACTGTGTGTGTGTGTGTGTGTGTGTGTGTGTGTGAATTAATATAAACAATTGGGTGATCATTGAATATGTTTTATATGAAACAATCTATTGTATTTTTTTTTTTGTAAAGAGTATTTTGTTAAATACTGTAATTGGAGAATGTGCATATTTTGTTCTACAGAATGACATGAAATGGCAGAATTCATGTAGTCACTGTGGTGAGATTTATCAAGTTGATACGATGTCCATATTCTAGGATTCTCATTTCTGTTTACTTTCTTAATAGTAGAAGGAGATCTAGAAACACTGTCACTATAGCCCTCAGGGAAAAAAAAACCCTCTGTGTTGCAAAACTACTGATGGCATCTTCAGCACCTTCTGAGGGTGAACATGATATTACATAAGTTAATCTTGTGTACGGAACTTTATTATTTGTTAAAAATGATTATTTTTATGTTTATTTGGTTGTGCTGGAAGGGATTGGGATGAATTTTTTATACATCCAATTATTTTGGGAGAGAGAGAGAGAGAGAGAGAGACCATCTGTGTTTTTGCACCTGTCAGCCCTACTCTTAATCGTTGAAATAAGGTTGCCAGGTACAGAAATCTCTTCTTTGGTGCAGTACTGCTTTACAAGCCAATTGCACATATCCCATGAACCCATCCAGCATCAGCCTCAATTAATCCAAGGCATGGACATGCATGCAATTCTTAGCTGGGCAGACAAGTACATTATACTGTAGTTGTGATACAACACATGTGGGTTTTATTTGTACTGCACATGCCGACTGTACGGACACCTGAAATATTGCGTGGTAAGCTTGCAGCATTTGCTGTCTGCATTTCTACTGTTTTATTGCATATATTTGTTTCCCTGGAAATACTGTAAAAGAAGTCTTCTTTTTGTATTGTTTGAATTTTAAAAATTTGCTTTAGCCGATAAAAACGATTGTGGAGCTCAAATGTTAATATTTTTTACGTCTGTATTAGACATTTTTCTTTGCAAATCTATTGTTCGATTGAAATGTAAATGAAATAAAAGATGGTACACATCCATCATGTATAAAGCTGGCACCATCGATAAGATGGATTTCATGCTTATTTTTAGGACATACTCAGCTGTATTTAACAAAAAAAAATATACACATTAATGTAAACATTTTTTTTTAACAAATAAGCAGGGATATCTATGGGAATAATTTCTATTCCTGCTTGTTTATTTGAACAACCAAGTTTTGTTTTAGGATTTGGAAAACTAGGCGGATAGGTCTGTATTGGTTTGTTTCCTGAAGATGTGGAATAGCAAAGAGTGAATTTTTTGTGTTAAATGTTTGCTGTAGCAGGATTTCATTGTTTAAAGATGATTGGTGGGAGAGTTTGCAGCACCTGAAATGTATTTGCATGCATACAGAATAAAATATGTCCATTGAACAACTGTTTTGTTTTTCCTTTAATTTATTTTCAGGTCTAGAAAGTGGAGTTAAAATATACATGCGCTCTTCTAGCCCTCTAACTAATCTATATTCTAGAATTCTGAATGTTAATATTTACTCTCTATGTTCGCATAAAATACAAATTACATATATTACGGGTGTGCAGAACAAATTATAAGATTTGGTTTCAATGTGCCAAAATAACATTTGCCCACCAGATGGAGCAGTCTGCTGTACATTAATTCCATTAGAAGTAGGTCAGTTAAGTCAGAGAAGGGATTTCACATTATTTTTTGCAATTCATCTATATTATTTGATCCTAAAAACTTAATACGCATATTTTACTTTACGATTATTTTAAGTTCCTTGAGGTACAATGTCACGAGCTATGATCAGGCACAAAGTCTTCAGAGAGCATCCCCCACAGATCTGATGTGGACGAGTGCACTGTTCATGAACAGTGCTGGATGGAATTCATTGTTAGTAGGGTGTAGGGCCTCTGTTGACAGCCAGGACAGCATCGATTATACATGACAAGTCTGCAAGGTGTTGCTCTTGAGTGATGCAAGGGACCATTCATCCTGGGAGGTTTTGGTTGGAAGTCTTCAGTGAACTATTTCTTTCGAGCCCTTCAGAAGCACTAGCATGACTTCAACTGGCTTGCAACAGAGAGATGCAGCTTTTATATATTTCAGAATGCATGGTGTTCCGTAACAAATTAGTTATGCGAGTGGACAATCCACTAAAACTATATATGCCATGTTGTAGCTGTTTCTAATGTTTACATTGATTGCTGCTTGTGTAATATGTATCTTTATGTGCTGTTAAGTTAATTACACTTTGCCTACTGAATTGGTAATCTAAATGTGCAATAAACTATATATGGCAATACAGCAGTAGAATTGTTAGTTCTCTGATAAAATGTATGGAGATTCATTTTTGTTAGAGGCTGCAGATATATATATATATATATATATATATATATATGTGTGTGTCTATATAAATAATTTCTAGAAATTTCTCAAAAAAGAATTTTAGGAAAAATCTGTTTAGCAAAAGTTTTACTTTTGTGGATGAGGAAAAAAAGTTACAAGAAATAGAATTATTTATTTCAAGCTTTTTTTTTTTGCAAAACTTCAAAAATGCTAATTCAAAAGTATTCATATCATTTGATGTTATGACAGTATTGTCTACAAGGTGCTAGAAATGTCAATATGATAATGTAGAACCTAATAACATTACCAATAAGTCAATATCCGATAAAGAAAATGATTTATCATAAAGCTGAAGAATCCCAATTTCAACTATTATTTCTAATATCAAGAAGTACAAGACTCATGGTCCTGTCACAACGTTCCCTCGGTCTGGAAGAAAGAAGGTTCTTTCACCAAGAGCAAGTAGAAGAATTGTGAGCAAGGTTATTAACAATCTGAGATTGACTGCTAAAGATATTCAAAGTGAATTGGCTGCAAGTGGGACTGGGGTTTCCATTTCAAACATAGGTGGAGTTGATGGTGAACGTCTCAATGGTCACAGGCCAAGGAAAAAGCCACTCTTAGGAACGTCACCAAGACAAACTCTTAACTGCAAAACGGCATTTGAATGGTGGATATGAGTTCTGGTCAAAGTTTTCGTGGAGTGATGAAACAAAAATTTAGCTATTTGGTCACACTGGTAGTCGTTACATTTGGAGAAAGTATAGTGAGGCATACAAAGAAAAGAACACCCTACCTACTGTCAAGCATGGAGGTGGTAATATCCTTCAATGGGGCTGTTTTTCCTCTAATGGCACAGGAAATTTAGTTCCAATACATTGTAAAATGGATTCCATAGCATACCAAAAGATACTGTCCAATCATCTGAAAACCTCCGCTACAGAACTTGGTTTAAAGCACAACTGGACATTCCAACATGACAACGATCCAAAGCACACATCAAAATCTACTTCAGAACAGTTAAAGAAGAATAAAATCAAGGTTCTGGAATGGCCTAGTCAAAGTCCCGATCTAAATCCGATTGAGAATCTTTGGTATGAGTTGAAGAAGGCTGTGCACATGAGAAGTCCTTGGAATTTGAATGAACTAGAACAATTTTATGTTGAATGGTCAAAAATCACTAAAGAATCATGCCAAAAACTCATTGACAAATATCCTAATCATTTAAAAGAGGTTATTATTGCTAAAGATGCCTCAACTAGCTATTAATTTCATTTTTCTTGTCTGGGTATGAATACTTTTGAATTAGCATTTCTTGAGCTTAGCAAAAAAAAAAATGGCTGTAATATATATACAGTACTGTGCAAAAGTTTTAGGCAGGTGTGAAAAAATGCTGTAAAGTAAGAATGCTTTCAAAAATAGACATGTTAATAGATTATATTTATCAATTAACTAAATGCAAAGTGAGTGAACAGAAGAATAATCTAAATCAAATCCATATTTGGTGTGACCACCCTTTGCCTTCAAAACAGCATCAATTCTTCTAGGTACACTTGCACAAAGTCAGGGATTTTGTAGGCATATAGTCAGGTGTATGATTAAACAATTATACCAGACAGGTGCTAATGATCATCAGTTCAAGACTGAGCACAGCAACAAGACACAAGGTAGTTATACTGCATCAGCAAGGTCTCTCCCAGGCAGAAATTTCAAGGCAGACAGGGGTTTCCAGATGTGCTGTCCAAGCTCTTTTGAAGATGCACAAAGAAACGGGCAACGTTGAGGACCGTAGACGCAGTGGTCGGCCAAGGAAACTTACTGCAGCAGACGAAAGACACATCATGCTTAGTTCCCTTCGCAATCGGAAGATGTCCAGCAGTGCCATCAGCTCAGAATTGGCAGAAAACAGTGGGACGCTGGTACACCCATCTACTGTCCGGAGAAGTCTGGTCAGAAGTGGCCTTCATGGAAGACTTGCGGCCAAAAAGCCATACCTCCGACGTGGAAACAAGGCCAAGCGACTCAACTATGTACGAAAACACAGGAACTGGGGTGCAGAAAAATGGCAACAGGTGCTCTGGACTGAGTCAAAATTTGAAATATTTGGCTGTAGCAGAAGGCAGTTTGTTCGCCAAAGGGCTGGAGAGCGGTACACGAATGAGTGTCTGCAGGCAACAGTGAAGCATGGTGGAGGTTCCTTGCAAGTTTGGGGCCGCCTTTCTGCAAATGGAGTTGGGGATTTGGTCAGAATTAATGGTCTCCTCAATGCTGAGAAGTACAGGCAGAAACTTATCCATCATGCAATACCATCAGGGAGGCATCTGATTGGCCCCAAATTTATTCTGCAGCATGACAACGACCCCAAACATACAGCGAAAGTCATTAAGAACTATCTTCAGCGTAAAGAAGAACAAGGAGTCCTGGAAGTGATGGTATGGCCCCCACAGAGCTCTGATCTCAACATCATCGAGTCTATCTGGGATTACATGAAGAGAGAGAAGCAACTGAGGCTGCCTAAATCCACAGAAGAACTGTGGTTAGTTCTCCAAGATGTTTGGGCCAACCTACCTGCAGAGTTCCTTCAAAAACTGTGTGCAAGTGTACCTAGAAGAATTGATGCTGTTTTGAAGGCAAAGGGTGGTCACACCAAATATTGATTTGATGTAGATTTTTCTTCTGTTCACTCACTTTGCATTTTGTTAATTGATAAATATAAACTATTAACATGTCTATTTTTGAAAGCATTCCTACTTTACAGCATTTTTTCACACCTGCCTAAAACTTTTGCACAGTACTGTATGTATGTATATATATATATATATATATATATATATATATATATATATATATATATATATATCCAGGTTCAACAACCCATGCAACTCATTTTAAACCATAATTTGATTTCCACCTGTGGTTCTTACAAAGTTGCTGTTAAGTGTTGGTAGGGATTTAATAGTGAATGAAACATTGCCATCTAGTGGTAATATTAAGTACAATTGTTTGCATTAATGTCCCAAACAACGTCAGTGTTTACTAAATAGATCACCAAAAATAAAACAAGTCGTTTCTATACCATCAATGGTGGGTTGCAGTCCCAAACAAAAACACACTCTGTAACCACAGCTCTCTGTGCATGAAACTGTGCTCCTTTTCAATCCCAGGGAAATGGTGCTCTGGTGTCTGTGCTGTGCTGTGGAGTAGGGTAGTGATTTGGGGTTTAGTGCTGGCTAAGTGGCGGCAGCTCCCAATCTCTTCAGTCCTCCTCTGCAAAAGAACAAACACAAAACAGTAAGAAATTCACACGCTCTGGCTGGGAATCACGTCCCACGTTCCCTTTCTACTGCCAAACTCCTCCCTGTGATCAGCCCGGCGCCAGGGCTTATCCAATCACCGCCTGTCCCGCAGCTGACTACAGTGGAGGTGTTCGCAGCTATGCGCATGCCCCAGAATGGCAGACCTCCAGTTACCAAGTACTGTCGAGTCAGCACATCTAGGGAAAGTGTGCTACCCCCCTTACACAGCGCCCTTTCTGGTCGGGAGGGAGATTTACAGCGCATATTCCTTCTCTTCCCGTCACAGACACAAAACATCCAAAAACATAATTTAAGTGTACTGTTCCTTGCTTTATGTATTATTTATTTATTTATTTATTTATTTATTTATTTATTTATTAGCAGACGCCCTCATCCAGGGCAACTTATAGTTATTACAAAATATCACAATACAAAGTATCACCATACAAAATATCACTGTGCAGAAAAGCACATTACAGAATATCACATTACAGTTAAGAGCAGTTATAAAGTACAATAAAATCAGTAGAAAATAAGATCAAAGTAAAGAATACAGTAAATAATTACATTTAAGAGCGAGTTTGACTAAGAGCAGTTAACTTATAGTAAAAATATTTGCTTATATGAGTAGCTATATATATATATCTTTATTTTTATATAGCACCTTTCATAGTGGACCACCATCACAAAGCACTTTACGAGGTAAGCTGTGAACTGTGCATTATATGCAGAGTCACTTACAATAGGACATTGATTTAACATCTCATCCGCAGGATGGAGCACAAAGAGGCTAAGTGACTTGATCAGGGTCACACAGTCAGTGGCAGAGGTAGGATTTGAATCGATGACCTAAACGTGAATATGGATATCTAAGAGTAAAATCAAGAACAAGATACAGTGACTAGTTATAATTAAGAACAATAGTAGAATACGGCAAGGTATGGAGCAGTTCAGTGCAAGTACAAGCTGATGCAAGTACTGGTACGATTGGGTGCCATATAGTCCAGTACAGCCGAGAGTTGTGAGGTTTACAGATGCTGTCTGAACAGGTGTGTCTTGAGGAGGTGCCGGAAGGTTGTCAGCAACCCCCGCAACTAACTCGGGAGAGACGAAGGCGTGCACTCGCGTTCTCCGAAACGTGTGCCGTCAGCCGTCCGCTTTTTTTTGCACTGAAAGCCCGCCATGAAGCCATTACAGAACTACAGTGTCGGAGGACCACGCAGTTCTGAATTGCACACAGGCAGGCCAGCAGGCGCCCGGCCAGCCACAGGGGTCGCTGGTGCATGGTGAGCCAAGGATTCCCCAGCCGACCTAACCCTCCCTGCCCAGGCAGTGCTTGGCCAATTGTGCGCTGCCTCCTGGGAGCTCCTGGCCACGGTCAGTTGTGGCACAGCCTGGATTCGAACTGGCGATCTCCAAGCTATAGGGTGCATCGGGCGGAGTGCCTTTACTGGATGCACCACTCGGGAGCTCCCCTTCCATTTCTTTTCAGCAGAGTGCAGTAGTAGTAAAACAAAATTCAATTATATTTGAAGGATACAGGGTATTTTTTTATATCCCATTGAGTGTTGCCATAGTGACAGGGTGCTGGTATTCTGAAGGCAATGGGAATTGAACAGCAATGAGAGTGCAGATATCATATAGCCCCCTAAGTTGTTGAGAGAAATAATAAATCAGACTGCAATAAAGTCAAAGGGGGGGGGGAGGGGGGTCATTGCTCAGAAACATAATATAAAAGATTTCCACCAACAACATGGCTGGTAACCCATTCCATACCTTCACCGCTCTGCGTAAAGAAAAAGCATCTCCTGCCTTCTGTCTCCACGTAATTTGGAACTGTGTCCTCTGGTCCTGGTTTCTGTATTAGCTTGAATATTAAAGTATATCTGTACTTGCAGTGCACAAACAGATCTGCTTTCAGTCTTAGCCCATTCGTTTCTATTCAAGTCCATATACACAGAGGTCTGCAGTCCTTTAATAAATAACGTATCCAACCTAGCCAACATCCTGGCACCTCTTGGTCAAGTGACTTTTTTGCCAAAATTACATTGTGCATCAGTGACTGAACCGGCTTCCAAACCAAATATCTTCAGTCCTTTGTTCCAACCCGAAGATTATATTGCATTACTAAATGCATTTGAAAGGATTGTTGTGTACTGTATACAATCTACAGGGTTCCCTGGAGTCTAATTGTGCAGCTAATCAGCTGAAGTTTGAGCATTTAGTGGTAAGCAAACAGTCTCTATCGGACCCCTTAGGGCAACCACTTATTACTGCATATCATGAGCATGCAGCCACATTTACTAATAAGAGCTAATGTGCTAATAATGAGAGCAGTGTACCCGGGGCTAAGCAGGACTTCACTTAACCTAACACAACTTCTGAAAAACAGTATGACTTGGACAATATAACAGTGTTTATAGTGATATAAACACTAGACTACTGTAGATCATTAACCCTTTCAACACTGCAGACCGCTCTTGAAGTTTCATTTGACCTTGAATCATTATTGCTCTAGCACTTGATCATCTTTAATGGTACAGTCTATATAAAGCGAACCCAAGACTCTGTTCACAAATAGCAGAAAGCGGGTACAAGTGGAAGCTGAGTAAAACTTTAGAACAACCATTTTTAAGAACACAAAAATATAAGCAATAGTTTAATTGAAAAAGTCAAAAATTAAAAAAGCATAAACATGAGGCCCACTCTGTGGCAGGGTGAAGGATGGTAAAAGGAGTGAAATCTGGCCTCCTGACAGATGGAGGCGCTAGAGGGAGTAACTTGCACGACCTCACCAAGATGGAGCGTGCCTTAAGCATACAGTCACTGTTGTGGCAGCCATCTTGGAAAGGTCGAATACACAGGTGTTTCGGGTTACTATGAAATGCTTTGCAGTCAGCCAGTGACATACTTCAATCTCATTGACACTGCCGAGGTGAGAATTCCATGCAAACAGAACTTTTTTAACCGAAGCTTTGATCAACTGTGCGGCTAAGCTTTGTTGACTGCTTTGAACCTTCTTAAGATACACTTGTTTGACCACTAGATGGCCTTGGTAAGTAAGTGAAATCAGATCATGTGTTTGACCACAAATTCTTAGCACTGTATTTGAGAAAAAAGACATACATCACTCTCTCTGGAAAACCACTCATGAAACTTGGTAGTAATATTATTTAGCATAAATTATCGAGAGGATGACATTGTGAGGAAATACAGAGGAGTCTCTGTGTTGGTACATCCGTCCATCTCTGTGTCACACTTAATTTTACATGTACCAAGAACACAAGAAGTTACTCCACACAAATCAGTCATTTTAATATACTTTATCAATATACTAACTCCTCATTTGCTTACTTATTGACATCTAGGTCTTATCCAATATTCCTTAACAAATTCATTACCATCGATTGTTCTATATTATATGCAGTGTATATATATATATATATACATATATATACTGTACCGTATTTCAAAGAATAAAACACACCAGAGGCTTCACTTCTGTTTTAGGCACTTAGTGCTTTATTAAGGCTGCTCAAAACACTAAGCCACCCAGATCTTACTCAACGCAGGCTGTGCCAAACAACAAGCCAGTCTGTGCTGGTGACTAAGGAAGTCAGTTTCATTTGCACATCCTAGGTCATTTCACCTCAGCAGTGTCATCGGGGTCAAGCATCTTATGGCCGCAAAGCATGTCAGTTATTACGGGAAGCAGCTGCTTGGTAATGAAAAGGAAGCAAGCTCTAGAAAGAAAGAACAGGTATTGCCGTAAAAAACAGTGTATAAGTCGCACCTGTGTACAAGTCCCCCCGTCCGTCCCCCCTCTTTTTTTTTGAGACAACAATTTTAGGAAAAAGTCTATAGGTCACACCAGTGTATAAGTTGCTCTCCCCTTTTTAGCACCCCCTAAACATACCTAGAAAATAGACTTATACAAAGGTTTTTACAGTAATTAAAAGAGTGGAGTAGATACCCCTTAGTTTCTGCTCTTGCTATTTCCTTATATGTCTCCAGGCACAGTTCCACAGGTTAAAAAACAACAGGATCATCATGTGATAGATGTCACATGGTAACTCTTTTGAAAGTGTATCACAGTAAAAGCCCAGCAAAGCTTTATCAATAGTGTGAATCACAGAGAGGTAAAGCATACTAAAACTATTGCTGTGTAATTTTTCCATAGTAAATGTTTATAAAGCAAACCCTGAATTGGTTGATCTAAACAGCCATTTAGCCGTAAACCTAGCAATGCAGATTTCTATCAATTGTATTATACAGTTTTTAATTTTGCTTCGAGTGAACATGTGATTATTGTAACAGCTCTCATAAAACTTTACGGTACTAAACTTGTGTTGGCATAGTGAAAGCATGGTAAGGTATAGGTAAGCATTGTAAATCCCCGCGATACATGGAAAAGCATATTAAAAACATGGCAAACCATGTTAAATGCAAAGTATAAACAAGCGATGTCATTTACTACAAAGTCAATGATGTAACTATCTACTATTCCTTTCTAATTAAACCTTCAGGCATCATGGTATTGAGTCTATTTATCCTTCTATATTCCTTTATTCTTATAAAACTTCTTAGGTCATTCATTTTATGTTTTTTATTATTTTGTAAAGTGTTGGACTATTGGTTCATTACTTTTTTGTTTCTTATGTTTGATAGGTGAATTCTGTATTATTTTATATAATGCTGTACCTGTCTCGCCTACATATTTAATGTTGTTTTATTTAAATACACAGCAATATTAAGTTAGACCTTCAATGGACAAGAAAATAAATAGAATTTCTAGATACCATAGTAAAACTTGAAGAAGGTTCAATTGAGACTGACCTCTTCTGTATTTACACATGTCCATATGTAAATACACACTAGAAGGGCAATCCCAAAGGGCCTAGGAATAAGAATACAAAGAATATGCTCTAAAGAAAGTGACTATGTAAAACAAAGAAATGTATTAAAAACAAATCTTAAAAAAGAGGATACAAAGAAAGAATTCTACAAATACTTGCACTAGTACATGTAAAGTGTGTAACTACATGGACAAAAGTAAAAAAATATAATTAAACATAAGAACAGCACATATCCACTAAAAACTAATACCAACTGTAAAAATAGCAAAGTTGTTGATGGAATAGCCTGTGAAAAATGTGATGAAACTGGAACAACTTTATATAAAAGAATTCAGAACCACCTTTCATTAATTAGAAATAAAAAAAAATGAATGAACCAATAGTACAGCACTTCACCAGTCAAGGACATGACATGAATGATGTAAAGTTTGTAGTATTAGAACAGCTAAAATTAGACAATGCGACATATAGAAGAATAAAAGAAAGTAAATGGATAAATAGACTGAACACGATTATGCCAGCGAGACTTAACAGAAAAGAATGACCTAATTAACTCCAATAAATATATAACATTTAAATAAATAAATAAACAAAATTCATTCAAAAGTTGTGCATGCTGATACGCTGGGAAGGCCAAATCAAGGTTGACTGAAAGTTCTCAATGGTACATTTGCACCCTCATTATGCAGTTTACTACCCTTTTCAATGGTTTATCATTGGTGTCTGTGTTTTACCAGGCCTTCACAAAATGGTTGACTGTGTTTCACTCAATTGCGGGTCTTTGTATTGGTCACTAATCATCACACATAGAATAAGGAGTGCTGTTCATAATGCAAAACCATTTTCTTTGTTTTGAAAAGTGACATGGAAGACTGAACGTTTCTGAAGTTGTAATCCCAGTTCTGAATAGGGAAAGTAGTTAAATCCTCTCCAACTCTTTTCCACACCTGTCTAAAACAAACATTCGAGGGAATTTGATTTTGTTTTCTATTCAAACTCTGCAGGAGATCTTTAGTTGCCTCAACTGGTATTGCCAACAGTACGTTTATTCAGACAAATGTAATAGATGATTATACAGTGCACTGATGTACTGTACTTTAACAGGTATGAAGTATCATAGTTATCTTAACTTGTGTTCTTGGTTAGATTCACTTTGTATATCGGTTTTTTTTACCATAGCTCCTGGTACATCTACTGAGAGCAGAGAGTTGCAGTAAGTTTCCTGTGAACCTCACAGCTTAATGTGTACCAGCAGCTACCAGTTTTTTCAGAATCTTTTACTGGGTTTCAAATGAGCATTTACACGGCCTACAGCTAATCCATCTGCTTGTGACCTCTTTCGAAACACAGACCATTAGAGTGCAGGGAGTAAGAATGACTTTGACCTGGAGCTCTGAGGATGCAATGATGTGCCCTCAAAGACGATGCTTATCTATGCTTGATGGGACTAAAGAACACTTATACAGGCGCGATCTGACGTAAATGGGATTAACATTTTTTTTTAAACTTTTAAAAATTATCTGACATTTTCAAAGTGCTTGAAAGTTCAAGTAGACAATTTCCAATAGAAAGCTTATTTGTTGAAAAAAAAAAAAAAAAAAGTCCTCTCGATTTACCGTTGTGTCAGAGGCTGAAAGGCAGACCTTTGTAGCACAGCAGCAAAATACCAACACTATAAGGAAAACCATCTCTGAGCTTGCTATCCTCAGGTCATACTTGGCAGAGATCAGTGAACTGCGACCGGTAGAAACTATCCCTCACAAAACAACAAAGGTAGTGATAAAGAAAAGAACGATAACTACGCAGTCTCTGTTGCAGCGCCATCCAAAGGCTATTCACACAAAACTCTTAAGTTAAGCCTCCAGAGCATTTTTGGGCATAACTGCATTTTTAACAACTCAAAAGTCAGCATGACATTTTATGTATCTGATGTTAGCCAAAAGAAAAAGCCAAGATGTTTGTGATTTTTAGTAAAGAAAAGATTTGTTTAATTTTATCTGTGTGTGTTTCTTTTTTCTTTTTGTGCTGGTATTATACAAAATAAAATACAAGCTACTGTACAGACAGTAAAAAGCAACCTTGAAGTTTCTCAAGAGGACTTGGCCATGATGTCACAGAACTCCTTGGTGGCTTTTTACTATCTGATTATGTACAGTAGCTTGTACTTTATTCTCTCTCTCTCTCTCTCTCTCTCTCTCTCTCACACACACACACACACACACACACACACACATATATATATATATATATATATATATATATATATATATATATATATATATATATATATATATATATATGTACCATGTTGAACTATAAATTGCTCAATTGTGCATTACTGTAAGCTCATTAAAGATTATGTTGTTAATCGAAAATGTGTATTTAGAAATAAATATATTCTTCAACATTAAGGACTGTTTTGTTAATTGACCATATGCAGGAATAACTTCAGTGATTTACCTGCATTTACCAATAAACTTCGGCAAATCATAAGAGTAACCGGTAAACGTCTGAAAAGCAATTCTTCATAATTCCGGACATTTACCACCGTACTTGGTAAATGTTGACAGTTACCAGTACAATTTAGGATTTACCAAATTCACCTGCTGGGCACTTTACATACAACTCCCTTTCTTAAATGTTGTTGCAATTTGCACCTAATGTATTACAGATTTAGAAACTAGGTACAAATGTTACTTGAACTGACTAGCCATTACCAACATATCAATTAACCATTAAAACGCTTGTTAATGCGTTAGTGTCTAAAACAACTATAACACTTAACCCGAAAGTGTGTCCAACGTTTCCTGTTCTTTCCCTATGGAGCAAACCAGTATAAACAATGTCAAGTACGGCTTTTGAATTACTGCACTCGCTGTAGGCTACCGTTCTTCAAGTGAATCAGCAAGATTGCTGAGAGAAACAGAAAGATAAACAATTCTTATGAACTTCACTCAGACGCTGTCCTACTTCCAAATAAACGAGAAATTGGAACTAGAAACGGAATTTAAACCTGACACAACAAAACTTAAAGCATTACAGTATTGAACTCCTTAAAAACATCAATGGCAGGCTAGGTGTTTTGAGGGACTGACGTGCCAAATTGTTATTTTAATGAAGGAAAACAAAAATCTCGTTTCAGTAACGAATAAAAAATTAATTACGAAAACTACAGAAACGTCACTAGTAACTGACATTCACACAACTACCACAGTACCCCTAGTAACTTTATGATATGTGAAAGTCGGATAGAGAGTGCGTTTTCCAGTACAATCTGTACCAGCAGAGGCCGAATTGATGCGAGTTGCGCATGCGTTCCAGTGGGTGGTTTCTGTTTACAGCAGCGGGTCTACGCTGTGTGAGTGTGTGTGAATGTAATCAACAAAACAGTTTCTGGAATAAAAAGATTAATAAAAAAACTGGAAACAGGTAAGACACCGCAACCTTGCTTACGATTTTAACAAAAACAGCCTCATTGCCCAATAGGTTTGTCACTGCTGACATCAAATACGAGTTAACATAAAGCGAGAAACAGATATAAACAACATAGCGGCCTGCTTTGTTTTTCGTAGGCCCTGTTGTGTACTTTTTTTTTTTTTTTTTTGGTCAGATTCACAGCACTCGCAGTTAAAATTGCATTAGTTACAGGTGCCATTTAATTTGAATTTGTTTTTTTTTTAAGCTATCGGCATTGGGCCTGGTTGCTGACCACGGTATTTTCCTGCAGGGGTTTGATATTTTATGTGCTGTAGCTTGTTAATTTTCGACAGCTGGTGATTCCAGATATTGTCCTTATATATTGTGCGCAGGGTTCTTTAATTTTCTCGGAATTGCGTGTTATTATATTATGCAAGACATTGATGTGGTAAATGCACGAATTTTATTTGGCTTGCAGTACTTAATGTATGTCAAAACAAAACACAGTATACTACAACAGAACTGAAAACGTGTTTTATAGATATGCTGTTGTAATATGCATATTTAGTTATTGTGCACAACAATGTATTTTGTGATAAATCCCATATCGTAAAGGGTACCGTATCAGTAAGGATGCAGTACAAGTTTTTAAATTTGTATGCTAACAACGTTGTCAGAAATACAGTGTTAACAGTTTTACATTTTTGTAAAACTGTGTTCTTTTTATTGTCATATCCTTTTCCAATTGTGTGTTAATGTTATTTAAAATGCTACAACTACCGTAACACTTTGCTTTCGGTATGTCGAAAAAAGAAATGCATGCATTTTCTGAATGCATAATGACATCATCGTGTAGGTAAATCCCATAGATTCGGAAGGAGTTTTGCAAAATTGTTGTCTAAAACTTGAGCGTCTGAAAGTCTGTTTTTATTTTCTACACCGATGTATCTCATTGGCTAATAATGACGTAAGGCTCGCAATTTGACAGGTCATTTTAATACTTATGCTGTTTGCTGAAGACGCTAACTAAACTAATGTTATCGATGTATATCGCATGCATTTAATTGGGAAGCTAAATATAACAATATTGCTCCAAAAAGGATTTGCTTTCTCTGGAAGAAAGCCGATTGCCAGAGGTATTGAAATTATTTGTACCTGGTCAACCCACACTTTCTTTGCCCTTTGGTCTTTTGATTGACCAGGAGCATAACAGTTGTACAGGCTAGTAGGAAATAAGGTGGTTTTCGTTTGCTTTGCTTACAGACATGTGCAGCTAAAATCAACAAACCAATCCCTTTCCAGTAGTTAACTGCTGTACATATTGGGCAGTGGTTTTTCCGCTTTAACGGGACAAAAACAGCTTTGTTTGAAGGAGCACAATGGTACTAGTCTCCATTTTAGTAAAATTGTTTAGTCAGCAATACTGTACAGTGGATTGCAATATATGTGTTAATATGTTGATACCATTGGTTAAAGATTTAATTTCACAGGGAGCATTTTAATGTGTAATTGCAATTATATTATTTGTCTGTAGTTTCACCTGTCATCAGCGTGTTCCTCCATGTACTGAATTAGAGATCTACTTTTTTTTTTAAAAACCTTTTAATCAAAGTACACTTTTCAATCTGTCATCAGAATACCATGCTCAGCTGCTTTTATAAAGTTAATTTGCATTAAATAATACTTACAGGTTTAATCACATTCAAAATGAGCATATACTAGTGATTCATGCAATATTTCTACAGTAAATACAGCACCGGTGTTGTTCAAACTGTAAACAACTTCTCAATCTAACTAACGTTTCTGTCTCTCCCTTTTGATACAGTATCTAAACTGAAGAAAAGCTGCGCTGGCACTTTATAACACAGTCATCTTATTCAGCATTCGTTTTTTAGCTATATTAGGCTTATTACATGGTTATCTTTCCTAATGTATTTACTTTTTTGCTGCGAAAGGAGCTGCGTCTTTCTCCGGGAGACGAGATGCTTCAGCCGTACCTGAGGCGAGCCCATTCCCTCTTCCCCTAGCCTGACCCGCTCGCCTTCTCGCACTTGGTTTGTTTGTCTGTCGCTTCAAACTGGACTCCCGACTGTCGTTTAGTCAGTCTATTTATAGTTTAAAGGCTGCTAATTAAAATGATCCATGAGTGGGAATGTTACATTTTTTTGGTAAAAATATAGCGTTGATTACATCATGCTTTATACATGGTTAATTCACAGAAAGTTACATTTTTGCTTCACTATATGTGCATTATAGAGAGGGAGTTATTTTATTTTGTATTTTAGTCAGATGTGTGTTGTTATGTGTCCCGCAGTGCCCCCCACCCCCTCCCCTGTTTATAACTCTCATCGGTTATAACGCTCATATTGTGTCCCCTCCCCCCAAGACCCGCATTATAGTGAGGAAGCACTGTATGAGGAATCACTGATGTAATTTAAGATTTTGATGAAGAGGGCAAAATTATTGTGTGCACAATGTCACATAAAAAACAGGAACAGGAAAAAGTGGTTATGTGGTTGTGAATAAGCAATGTGAACATTTGAGGTGAAAAAAAAATATATACAGTACTGTGCAAAAGTTTTAGGCAGTTGTGAAAAATTACTGTAAAGTAAGAATGCTTTCAAAAATAGACATGTTAATAGTTTATATTTATCAATTAACAAAATGCAAAGTGAGTGAACAGAAGAAAAATCTACATCAAATCAATATTTGGTGTGACCACCCTTTGCCTTCAAAACAGCATCAATTCTTCTAGGTACACTTGCACACAGTTTTTGAAGGAACTCTGCAGGTAGGTTGGCCCAAACATCTTGGAGAACTAACCACAGTTCTTCTGTGGATTTAGGCAGCCTCAGTTGCTTCTCTCTCTTCATGTAATCCCAGACAGACTCGATGATGTTGAGATCAGGGCTCTGTGGGGGCCATACCATCACTTCCAGGACTCCTTGTTCTTCTTTACGCTGAAGATAGTTCTTAATGACTTTCGCTGTATGTTTGGGGTCGTTGTCATGCTGCAGAATAAATTTGGGGCCAATCAGATGCCTCCCTGATGGTATTGCATGATGGATAAGTTTCTGCCTGTACTTCTCAGCATTGAGGAGACCATTAATTCTGACCAAATCCCCAACTCCATTTGCAGAAATGCAGCCCCAAACTTGCAAGGAACCTCCACCATGCTTCACTGTTGCCTGCAGACACTCATTCGTGTACCACTTTCCAGCCCTTCGGCGAACAAACTGCCTTCTGCTACAGCCATATATTTCAAATTTTGACTCATCACTTCAGAGCACCTGCTGCCATTTTTCTGCACCCCAGTTCCTGTGTTTTCGTACATAGTTGAGTCGCTTGGCCTTGTTTCCACGTCGGAGGTATGGCTTTTTGGCCGCAAGTCTTCCATGAAGGCCACTTCTGACCAGACTTCTCCGGACAGTAGATGGGTGTACCAGGGTCCCACTGTTTTCTGCCAATTCTGAGCTGATGGCACTGCTGGACATCTTCCGATTGCGAAGGGAACTAAGCATGATGTGTCTTTCGTCTGCTGCAGTAAGTTTCCTTGGCCGACCACTGCGTCTACGGTCCTCAACGTTGCCCGTTTCTTTGTGCATCTTCAAAAGAGCTTGGACAGCACATCTGGAAACCCCTGTCTGCCTTGAAATTTCTGCCTGGGAGAGACCTTGCTGATGCAGTATAACTACCTTGTGTCTTGTTGCTGTGCTCAGTCTTGCCATGGTGTATGACTTTTGACAGTAAACTGTCTTCAGCAACCTCACCTTGTTAGCTGAGTTTGGCTGCTCCTCACCCAGTTTTATTCCTCCTACACAGCTGTTTCTGTTTCAGTTAATGATTGTGTTTCAACCTACATATTGAACTGATGATCATTAGCACCTGTCTGGTATAATTGTTTAATCATACACCTGACTACATGCCTACAAAATCCCTGACTTTGTGCAAGTGTACCTAGAAGAATTGATGCTGTTTTGAAGGCAAAGGGTGGTCACACCAAATATGGATTTGATTTAGATTTTTCTTCTGTTCACTCACTTTGCATTTAGTTAATTGATAAATATAATCTATTAACATGTCTATTTTTGAAAGCATTCTTACTTTACAGCATTTTTTCACACCTGCCTAAAACTTTTGCAGATATACAGTACTGTATATATATTAAATGTATTGCCCGCTGCATGCCTGTTTACCCATATAAAAATATCTGCCTACTGAGTGCATTCTACTACGTCTCTCTTATCAGTCTGTCAGATCTGCTGTTTTGCCCATTCTGACTGAACCTGTCTTTTCATTTACAAGGATGCTATTTGCAGTGAATCATTCATGTGATGGACAGCCCATTTACACAATGTAGGCTACATATGGCAGGTGCTTACAATTGTTTGGCTAGCCCCTGTGCACAGTCTCATCTTTCACATAATACAGTACATTTGAAGTAGTCTACAAGTGCAATTAAGCATACTGGAATCCAGAATATGTTACTTAGGCTACATGTAGTGTTCCGCATTTTCGGTTTTTATCTTTTAAGAGTTTATTTTACATATATTAAAATAGGGATAAAATCGGTACAAAATAGTTTTTAATTGAAACATCGGTAAAAATCGGTGGGAAAAATCTCAGAACAAAAACACTTTACATGTGGAATATGATGAGTTGCAATTCTAGTTTCTGATTAATAATGTCCCTGGCATGTATGACGAAGCAGAATGCAAGTCGAAGCCACATTATCCCAAGTTAGCTGGAACTTTGTGAACGTTTGGGCAATTGTTGTGCTTACGGAAACAGTATCTACAGAAGATATGAACATGACATCAGCACAAAACAATTCACCAATTCAGCATTTCACCTTGAAATCATAAAAAAAAAAAAAATTGACAACTAAAGCATCATCATTTTCTGTCAAATATTTATGATTAAGACTATCGGCATTAGGCAGTGTTTTACTACAGACAGTACTCTCACACAAAGTCACCAATACATACCTCTCTGCAGAAAACATTGGCTGTCCAGCAAAGCACAGCGCTCTGACAAACTCATTAACACAGTCATTCTGTGCTTTCTTTATTAAAGCACGTGTAAAAGCAGGATAAATGGATTGCTTGTCTCTCAGTTTACTTTCTTGTTTTAGTTTGTGTCGCTTATTTTTCAGTATGTTCTTTTATTGTCAGCGTGAACATGTACCTCAATGCAGCAGTATTTGCAGCGCTGTGCATGCTCTGCGTCATCTGACCCACTTTTGCTATTTTTGCTTTTTACGTACTTTGAAACATTTGTTTTCTTTTCATGTGTAGAGCTGCTTATTACAATGTCAGAGTCAAAATAAAACAGCATTTTCATCAAATTATTGTCTATTTCCTAGAAAATAGTACCAGGAAAGTATTGAATAATAGACAGAAATCGGGTATAAATCAGTAAAAACCGATGTCCTGTAATTTTTCTGTAAAATTTGGAATAAACCGGAAACGCGGAGCACTATTTATATGGTATCTATATGCAAAGCACAATTGTTATGTGGCAGGGAGAAAAAAAAAGATAGTAATACTTTTTTCTAGTTTACAGTGATCTTTTGTTTTAATGGGTGCTATAACATACAATTGCAACAAGCCCAATACAGCTATCCCTAGGGTACATCTTTACACTTTCTCATTCTGGACTGTCTACATCACTTGAGCTCTCAATGTAGGCTAAGAGCACTGCAATTTACCAAAATGAGATGCATACCCATCACAGATTTTAATATGAAAAATATGTGAAGAATTTGAGCATCACACAATATGACATTTTGTGTTCAAGTTTTATTAGATTTTTTTAAAGCTTAAAATATACACAACAAAATATTAAAAGATTGCACTGGCTAGGTTTTGCGTTGAGATTTTCTGAAAAAACATTTTTATTGTAACACATTTCAATGACATACGTTTCCACTAGAAGTCTTTCTCAGTGTCTTCATGCTAGTCTAAACTTTTGTGAAAATGTATTTGTTTGTTTTTCTGTGTTTTATAAAAGTGAATTACAAAATTTGTAAATAACAGATTAATCTGTAACAAAGGGTTCCTAAATTATTTCTATTACATTAAAGTGATTAATTTTGCTTTCTGTAAAAAATGGTAATTGTTACACTGATACAGTAATTAATCATACATTTTAAATACCTATAGAAATAATGTATATTGATGTTGATTTGGTGATATTAACTGTACACGTAATTGAAATTGAGAGGGGAAAAAACTACTGGCATAAGAGGGCATTTCCTTTAAAGAAATACAGTACATTGATTTACTATTTCAGCCGTCTTAAATTACTTCCAGTTAGAAGTGTTTTCAAAATTGTAAAAAAATAAAATAGTCAATGCTCAACTTTTCTAAGGCTATTTAATAAAGAACTTGCTTGGCATCTGTATCCGCATTTGAATTGCCTCCTCCCAATACTGGAAGCAGCTAAATGAATAATGTACGGACGCCATCCTTCAGTCAACCAATTAGACGTGCACTGAGTAATAGGCAGCATGTGCTTCAATGATACATAACTATCTCATTAAAGTTTTGTCTTTTAACAAAATTGTCCACTATTATTAACACTAGAACAACTGGGTTGAAGGGTTTAACCCCATTATAGTAGGCTATATATTAAACTTCTGACAGTTTCCTCTGAAAATGTGTACTTTTATATTTCAAATACCCGATTTCAAAAAGTGTTTTGAGTGTTCTCATAGTATTAATGTTGTTAATTGTATTTTACTGCTCATCATACAAAATATCCAGTCTAGACCAAAATATGTGTCATGATATATACATTCTGGCCTTGGTTGGTATGGAGTCTAGTTTTGCTACAGTATCTATTTTAAAACTGAAACTAAATGCTCATGTTTTACCTCACGGTCTTGAGAAAGTAGTAGAGTAGACTCTCGTTAATTCATGTTTCCATAATCTGTGCGGTTTAATACAGTATATTATCAAAATGCATTAGTGCAGAAATCATGTGATCTATGCGGAAGCGGGTATTCGCATGCTTTATTAGTGCGGAAATCAGCCTCTCCGTGACATGCTTTGTTAATAATCACTCACTCATTCGATTGACTGTGCCTTTAAAGGGCGTAGTCTAGAGGCACACTCACCCACTCTTGTTAGGACATTTCTAGCTGCGTGCCACAGTGCTTTTGCTGCCAGTCTCTGACGGGTATTTACCAGATAACGGAAACGCTTTATTATGAATAAATTGATTTGTTTAGGAATGCATGACTGGTACAGTACTTGGAGGATCAGAGAAATGCAATGTGAACCTTTGTTTTTAATCTCAGTACTGGCTGGGTGAGCTGTCTCTGACTCTTACCCCTTCTGCACATAAGTTATGGTTTAGTTATTTGTTGTCCTGCAATGAATGTGGCCTGTGTAGATTAATAGAAAACCTGTGTATGTGTTTGTGTATAAGCCACTGACAACAAATCTCTTCAGCGTCTGTGTCTAACCTTCAGCTTTTTCTTCTAGCTACTGTACAGTAATATTTCCAAACTGGATAAAGCAATTACCTATTTGTAATTCTCTTGTTATATTTCAGGTCTGTTTGACCTGAGGTTCCCGCTTACAGTACGCATTTAATATCTATATATCTTTCTATGTATGTGTCTGTCATGACATGTACTATGGTGTTATGACCATATACAGAACACACCAAATTATTTCTGCCATGTTTAGTATTTCCTGACTTGGACTGATTGTGTACTGTAGGCCTACACAAGCATTAATTTTTGGATCAATATGATGCATGTAATTAGACGATAAATTTGGAATCGCCAGTTATTTCTTATTTTCTCCCCAATTTGAAAGGTTTTTTATTTCAACCCGGCTCACTGCTGCCACCCCTGCGCTAACTAGGGAGAGATGAAGACGGACACACGCGTCCTCCGAAATGTGTGCCGTCAGCCGTCTGCTTCTTTTCGCTCGTCTCAGAACTACAGTGTCGGAGGACCACGCAGCTCTGGGTAGCTTACAGGCAGGCCCGCAGACGCCCGGCCAGTCTACAGGGGTCACTGGTACGCGGTGAGCCGAGGACACCCTGGCCGACCTGGGCCCTCCCCACCTGGGTGGCGCTCGGCTAATTGTGCTCCTCCCCCTGGGAACTCCTGTCCACAGTCGGCAGTGGAATAGCCTGGACCCGAACTGGCGACGTCCAGGCTATAGGGCGCTTCCTGCACGTAGAGTACCTTTTACCGGATGCGCCACTCGGGAGCCCCCACAAACACATTTCTAGACCCTATGGGAACTACATATTTAGGCCTAACTGGTTTATTGGAGACTCCTGCATTCTCAACATCTGTCAGACTCATTCAACTTATGTTTGAATTTTAAGGAATTGACTGCATTGTTGTATGCTGAATGCAATAACATTGTTCCATGGCTATTCTGATGCAATTGGACAGTAGTGGAGTAGGTGGTAAAATTTGCTACATATTTAAATCCAAAAATTCTACTGTGTATTCAAAGTAAATATGAATGACTGTTGACTGTCCTTTATTTCAACATGATTCATCACGTGTTCACAGCAATAAATACATTGTCATATTTAAGTCATTGTCATATTTGTGATCTTAATTCCCTCTTACTTATAATTTGATAATTCACAGGTGTTTTCACACTTTGTTTGATCAATTTGTTGAAAATTAAACATGGCATTTCAACATAAATGTAATATTGATAGTTGATAATAAATATTACCGCAGTTCTTCTTTTTTATTTTTTTATTAAAGCCATGATTTTCAGTCGGACTTGTTGCTGTAATAGTAAGTAAAGCCCCTGAAGACACTTGCATGCCATAATTTTTATAAACATCACTTGACTCAGTGCTGGCATTAAAATAAGAATTGTATTACAACAGTTCAGAATTACATTACAAATGTCCAGCACTGTTGTGAGATCATCATATTTAGTCTTCCACTAGCACAGTCATTCAGTCTACAAATGAAGGTGTTTTGAAAAGACCTATTTGGCTTATTGCTGGCATTACAATAACAATAAAAAAAATATGAAACACTGATAAAAAAAAAGACATGTTGACTGACTTGTTGCTCTACACAGGTTCACTGATGTGTGTCCCCCCCCCCATTGTAATTTAAATAGCGCCCCTTTCAATGTAAACGCATAATTAAACCTCCCAATTGTTTCTTTGCTAATTCTGACTTGTTGTTTGCTAAATTTAACAAGAGGTGTGTTTCCAGACATAATGTTTTATGAAACAAACGGTGTGTAGTGTAGTAACTACATCCTTTACACAGTAAAGCAGTCAATTTCCTTTAAGAAATGTATAGCTAGAAAAATAGCTTTGAGCTTGTTTCTTCATCGTCAGATATGATTTAATTTAAGAAACAGTCATTTTTTAACATTGCTAATGATATTAAATGCAGGTAGAGTGGTAAGAAATAAACTAAACAAGAATTAAATACACAATTAGTTTAGCTTACTTCAGGAAAGCCCTACCTTGAGCGCAGTACCTTCGCTCTTAGTTTTTCAGCATAGAAGAATGCAGTGCTTTGCATTTGTTGCAGTCTTTTTTGCTGTATTTTTCTCTGCTTGTTTAAGACTGGCAATATGATCTTAATGGTATTGACTCGTACATGATCAATCGAATGACAGCAACATTTTCAGAATAGTATCCTACCATCTTCATATAGATAGTCAGAAAATGTTTTAGCTCCTGTCTTTTGCTGAAACATTGCATTTTTATTTTCTTTGTTGGTGCAGCCGCCATGTTGAGTTTAAGCAGAGACCCGCGAGTGGAGTCACATGTTGAATTAACTCAACTTGGCTGGGTGTAGTGCAAAAAAAAAATAAAAAATAAAAAAAAAATCATAAAACTGGAGTTGCGAGTTGAAAAAGACAACATTGCTTAATTCCGTTCCCAATGCCTAATTCAGCGCCCTAAAAAATCAGTAGCCCTACATACTATAGTATAGTGTTTTTAATATTACATTTTTTTAATTGTTAGATAACATAATGAAGTAATTTCTTCTAAATGGCTGTTATATGACCATATGCAGGAAATGTGAAATCTAATGCTTTGTAAATGATAAAAAATGTTGCCAACCCAGACATTCTAATTTCAGAAACCAAAGAATAGTAAACATCTTTGAATTACTGTAAACATTTAAGTTTTAATTGTGAGTGCGTGCCTAAAGGGATTTTTTTCCAAAAGCAGGTTTCAAAGTAACTTAGTATTGGTACATATGGCCTTATTAAAGTTCATTCACTTGGAGTGATCTTTTTTACAATAATACCTTTTAGAAGGGGTTACCTCTCCTGTCAATGGCAAACATAACTGTTAACAGTTAATTGTATAATACTGTAATTGAGAAGATATTCAATGTACAAATGTATTGTGTACTGCATGTGGGCAATAACCTATACTGTAAATAAACTGTGATTTACTGTAGTGTGTGTGTATACAGGAAACAAATTCATTCCAGTAACATTTTCCTGATATGTATTGCCATCACTTTGTAGGTCTCACATTTCCCTACAGTAGATATTGTAAAAGACGCTCATGTTGTTAATAAGGTATTTTTATTTTTTAGTGGTATTTTGTTTAAAAGATTTTAGTGAGGAAAATGCATTGATCATTCCTTTCAGATCTTTCAATGCTACAGTCATGCATCCTGCTTCTGCTTCAAAGGGTTACATTGAAACTCAGTCAACACTGAAAACGTTATGGGTGGATTGCGTAGATCGAGATTCAGCCTGGATCAGACTCGATCTCGGATTTAATCTTGTATTGATATTTTTTTCCGTTGCGCAGATCAAGATTCAAATTCAATCCTAGATTACATTCCAATCCTGGTAGTAGGTGGATTGAGTCTGGATTCTTGTGAAGATGGTCGGTTATTTTGGATGTTAGATATCATGTTGTTCGTGATTTGTAGCAATCCTTTTATTGAATAGTGACAAAGGTTTTATACAAAGATTCAGAATGAGAAAAGAAAGCGTAACGGAGCTGGTTAATATATTAAAACCACAAATAGTAGATACAGAGACAAAAAAAGACTCACTTCCTTCATTAATCTGCTAGGCTACCTGAGATTTCATGCCACTGGGTCGTTTCAGAAAATACTCGGCTGCAGTACCTGTTTCGTGTCGATGAGTCATCTAGTAATTCAGAGGATCACTGAAGTTACGTGGGCAATATATTCATTTTCCAACGGGAGAACAAGTTACGAGCCATCGTATACAGCAGCTGCTAACGCAATTTTTCACCAATTAAATAAATAACCGATAAGTATTTCACCGATACACATGAATTTGAGCTATATATGTAGTAGCGAATTATTGGGGAGGTAGATACTGTTTTTTATTTATTTATTTATTTATTTTTATATAAACTCAACATGTTCACCAGTATGTATTAGATTTAGAAAAAAAAACCAGATACCGTGTAAGATAAGAGTTACAAGTGTACGATATTTATTATTCTGTAAAAGTTTATGTACAGTTACTACTGCTTATGCCTCTCCCTTTTCAAAGCAGCTATCTGGTATGCAACTTCAGCTTTTTCTTCTTTCAATGTGTAGATGTGCATTTTCAATGTGTGCTCTTCACGAGCCATCTCCAGAAGGGCGGGGCCAGGGTCAGCTAGCTGATTCACATCTCCGCTGACAGCGGAATCAGGGGCTGGGGCAGTATCAATCGGTCAACTACCTCAGAAAATGTTTTGTAAATTATACATGTTTGTTTTTTTCTCTATATAATAATATCTTTATAGTTCTCAAAAATGTGTGCATCTTTCATATTGGAAAATGCAAAATGTAGTAAATAAGGAAAGCATGTATTAGGTAAGATCTGCAGGAATTGTTTTGTTAACTCTATGTACTTTAAGGTTAGGATATTGGATGTGATGTGAAGTAATCCTATATGTAAGAAACAATACACAGTGCTTCCTGAGCAGAATCAAAACTCATCATCATTTCGCAATTTGCTGTATTTATGTACACAGACAGTCTACATATCAACATAAGAAAAATCCCCCTAGTCTGCAAATGTATGTGATTTAATTAACATTACCTATATAACCTGTGTGAGAGTTGTGTGCAACTATTCAGCAACAAACATGAGAAAGCAGAGTGATGTCTGACTTCACAAGGGGGCATGATGATAGGTGCCTTGACAGTGGGCTTGTATTTCAGTTCAGTGGCTTCATTGGCAAACCTTCAAATCAGTCTCGGAAAGCAGACCTTGCAAGCACTGCTGACGTGTACAACTAGTTGTGACAAACAGACAGAAACCAGGACACCTGTTTCATTCCACTCTGCGTAGTGGGCTATTAATGCCATTCACTGTCAGTGTAGTCATTTTATCTAGAAAATCATTCAGCAGTCATTTTAAATATTTGAACTAACCCACAGCAAAATGATGATTTGCCCAAAAAAAAAAAATCTAATAAACTTTCTTAGAAGTGATATTTGTAAGCTTTTAAAAGAAAAAAGAAAAAAAAAAACAAGGTTAACAATCCAGTATTCTAACCTTAACATTGGTAGCTATTTCATATAGCCAGTATACAAATGTTTTTATGATTTCTTTTTCTAGGTGCTTTTAGTAACTAAACCTCATTCATGAGCTGCGATTGGTTTAGCAGCCATGGATGACAAGGCCTCAGTTGGGAAAATTAGCATTTCTTCAGACTCGGTTTCCACACTAAACAGTGAGGATTTTGTCTTGGTTTGCCACCAAGAGGACGAAACACCGTCTTCAAATAATGGTAGTGATGATGAAAAAACAGGACTGAAGGTAAGAGCATTCAAAGTGTAGAGTAGAGATTTTGGTCTGGTTTTGCTTCTGATGTAAACTGGACCTCATTTCACCATGGATGAACTGCATACACCAGTACAAGTAGGTGCAAGCATTGGGATTGTTACAAGTAGTATTCTTTTTGTTACGGTTTACCAACATAGTGACAGTTCAGTTGCTCAGTGCAGAGTTAAAGGAACCATATAATATATTAAGTTAAATGAGGTACTACTGTAATAGGTACTTGCTTTTACTGAAGAAATGCAAAAACGTTTTCATGAAATCGCCGACATTTTGCACATGGAAACTCTTTAATTTTGCTGTCACTGTGCTGTACAGTAAGTCAAGTAAATGTCTTGTACTGTAAGTAACTGTGCAGAAATGCCATACTTGGATCTACAGAACTTGTTTTATAACTTATTTCTCAATCTGCAAAAGATTGCAATTGCAAACACAGAAATCAGCTGACCTTTGGACACCCTCCGTTTTGTTACGTTTGCTATTTTACGACAATACAGATCACATGGTATAATTGTATTTGTAATGCTAATAGCAGAAGAAACTGGTATGCATTGGCAGTGTCACAACTGAATTAAAGGTACCTTACTGTAGATATCATGTTACAGTTCTGCATATCTTGTACAACTGAAAAGTCGACCCTGATCCTCCTGCTTGTTTAGTTTCCTGGTTCATTCCAGGTCCAAACCTGGGTGTGCTACTGTACTGTATTGTACACGCTGAGCAATGTTGCTTTACACACGCACTGTTGCTATGTCACTCATGCTTCAATGTCTCTGAACCAACAGACGGGCCGGATTTATGAAGGTCATTTTTCCAAAGTGCATACATGCTTATGTTTGGTGAAAAATAAAATAAAACCAGATTATCAATAATCTAGTCCAATTGTTCAACGGGAGCTTTGAAAACAGATGATGTGTTCCAGAACTAGAGACAAGAAACCGAGAAGGTTTATTTAAGGACACAAGCTTGTTTACTACTGTTTTAACATTTTAAATTTCCTTTTACAAAGAGTAGTGCCAATTGCACCTTATCAAAGAACTGATCTGCAGTATGTATCTTGACAGCATCTGTGGGTTATTAAGTGATGTACCCGTAACTATTCATTCTTTGATATTAATAGCTTCTTTCTTTTCTACTGTGCAAAGTTCTGTATACATGTACAGCCAGAATACAGCAAGTTTTCTTTAGTTTTTCATAATGACAGTCAGTAGGTCTTTAAGCCCATCCATGGTTTAACAGGTTTGGTTTACATCAGTTGCAACTTCAGTATTGAATGAAATAATTTTCAATTATACTTCTACTACCAAAACTCACTTTTAACACCAAAATTGTAATCTCTCTATGAGCCTGTGTTCTCCGCATGCTTCAGAACCTAAAATAATTAACTGAACCTTATTGTACTTCCACATAACTCTTAAACCCTGCTAAATTACCCCTTCTCAAATTCTGACCTCCTGTTAATGATGATGGTAATGAAGTGTGAATGAAGGCATGTTGACTCACCCCTTCTCTGGATGTTGTCCCTCTTCTCCAGCCTGTGATATGTTTTATTAACTCTCACTTCCAGACAGTCCTGCTTTTTCGTGATACCTACTGTATTTGTGTCTGTATGTTTGCACAACAGCCGCTTTTCTCACCTCTCCTTTGTGCTTGTACACCTCTTGCCTGTGATCAGTAATTTTATTTTTTTAAATATTACTATCTCAACTTTGTTGCTCTTGATCGTTGTTTATTTGCCTGCTGTTTTTTATGATAATTTGTTTCTTGTTCCTCCTCGTTATTCGACTTCTCTTTCTGGGAAGTAATAAGGTGTAACATTCTTATGAAAAGGTAGCCCTTGCTGTGCCACTCCTTGGAGGCCGCCAAGGGCCAAATCAGATGGCCCAGGATATAAGTACTGTAGGACAGTATTTATTATAAGAGCACATTATATAGGAATCAACCTGTCACAATTATTGCTACATATTTAATGGAAAATTGCCCTTATTATTATTATTATTATTATTATTATTATTATTACAATATCACCAACTGTTATTATTTTACCATCCTAGCCAAGTAACTGCAATGCTTATTTTCTGCAGCAGATGGCATCATTGCATACAATATTCTGATGAATTTTCATTCAAAACTACGCTGCCTGCACCATATGGGCGATCCTCAGCCTAGTGAAGGGATACTACAGACCCTGTGTCATAGTTTGCAATGATTTCAAATCTTATATCTTGTAAATCCTTGAGACTGGCTAAGTGCCATTAAGGATAGAGACCTGCATGTAAAAGGCTAATAAAAGTAATGGCTACATAACTTTTTTTAAAATTTCTTCAAGGCTAAAATTTGAAATAATTAAAAAAAAAATAAAGAAAGAAAATAATATTTTCCACATTGGAAAATACTCTTGCAATTTTCACTTTCCAGTTACCTAAATGTACACTGTTTGTCTAAATTAAGTTTAGTCACTCTGTCAAACCCCAAATGTATATTATTTTGTTGTTCAGTCTAAAAAAAATTAAATTGGATCTGTAAAAGTTGCTAAAACAGATTGAAAGTTCTGTTCTTTGTCAAAACTTGTTCAGAACACTCTTGCAGTTAAGTGCTTGTCTGCACAGTTTGATAACATGACTCCAGTATGAACCAAGCAAGACTTTCTTCTGTGTTTCTTTTTTCATTCATTGTTTCTAAAGACCTATTTTTTCAGTATTTTAAATGCTGCAAAACACATGATCCTACTGTTACTGTGGGCAGCTTGTTTTGAATTGGAATAAATGCGACATGTTTTTACAAAACTGAACAAAAAACACAAAGGGGTCAGTGTACAGAAAAACATATTCTAATAGGCCGATAATCTGAGGCTGATTAATTAATGAATCAATCAAGTAGGTTCTGTTTTGAAGACTTGTATACACTATTTGCCAAATATATTCTTTATGGTTGACAGTTTTAGTTGTGCTGCAGTGGAGAACTAGAGGTGGCACACTCGCCTTCAGTTAAGAGTTAACAGAAAGCTCATTATCTATGTGCATATTTTGTGTAGAACTACATGCATTACTTGGACTGTGGTCAGATACTCTTTAGACAAATTAAAAAAATGGAGAGCTATAGAAAAGCTGTCTGGCTATATAGATGATAATACACCAAATACAGTATACTTCAGTGAGACTTATTTATTTCTCTTTACTTATGCAGCATAAGATTACTACTCGAGCATATTACATGTAATATATATAATATTTATATATTTACAGACGTGCTCAAATTTGTTGGTACCCTTACAGCTCATTGAAATAATGCTTCATTCCTCCTGAAAAGTGATGAAATTAAAAGCTATTTTATCATGTATACTTGCATGCCTTTGGTATGTCATAGAATAAAGCAAAGAAGCTGTGAAAAGAGATGAATTATTGCTTATTCTACAAAGATATTCTAAAATGGCCTGGACACATTTGTTGGTACCCCTTAGAAAAGATAATAAATAATTGGATTATAGTGAAATTTCAAACTAATTAGTTTCTTTAATTAGTATCACACATGTCTCCAATCTTGTAATTCAGCCTATTTAAATGGAGAAAAGTAGTCACTGTGCTGTTTGGTATCATTGTGTGCACCACACTGAACATGGACCAGGGAAAGCAAAGGAGAGAGTTGTCTGAGGAGATCAGAAAGAAAATAATAGACAAGCATGGTAAAGGTCAAGGCTACAAGACCATCTCCAAGCAGCTTGATGTTCCTGTGACAACAGTTGCAAATATTATTAAGAAGTTTAAGGTCCATGGAACTGTAGCCTCCCTGGGCGTGGCCGCAAGAGGAAAATCGACCCCAGATTGAACAGAAGGATAGCGCGAATGGTAGAAAAAGAACCAAGGATAACTGCCAAAGAGATACAAGCTGAACTCCAAGGTGAAGGTAAGTCAGTTTCTGATCGCACCATCCGTCGCTTTTTGAGCGAAAGTGGGCTCCATGGAAGAAGACCCAGGAGGACTCCACTTTTGAAAGAAAAACATAAAAAAGCCAGACTGGAATTTGCTAAAATGCATATTGACAAGCCACAATCCTTCTGGGAGAATGTCCTTTGGACAGATGAGTCAAAACTGGAGCTTTTTGGCAAGTCACATCAGCTCTATGTTCACAGACAAAAAAATGAGGCTTTCAAAGAAAAGAACACCATACCTACAGTGAAACATGGAGGAGGCTCTGTTATGTTTTGGGGCTGCTTTGCTGTGCCTGGCACAGGGTGCCTTGAATCTGTGCAGGGCACAATGAAATCTCAAGACTATCAAGGCATTCTGGAGCGAAACGTACTGCCCAGTGTCAGAAAGCTCTGTCTCAGTCGCAGGTCATGGGTCCTCCAACAGGATAATGACCCAAAACACACAGCTAAAAGCACCCAAGAATGGATAAGAACAAAACATTGGACTATTCTGAAGTGGCGTTCTATGAGTCCTGATATGAATCCTAATGAACATCTATGGAAAGAGCTGAAACTTGCAGTCTGGAGAAGGCACCCATCAAACCTGAGACAGCTGGAGAAGTTTGCTCAGGAAGAGGGGGCCAAACTACCTGTTAACAGGTGCAGAAGTCTCACTGAGAGCTACAGAAAACGTTTGATTGCAGTGATTGCCTCTAAAGGTTGTGCAACAAAATATTAGGTTAGCGGTCCCATCATTTCTGTCCATGCCATTTTCATTTGTTTTATTATTTACAATATTATGTTGAATAAAAAAATCAAAAGCAAAGTCTGACTTCTATTAAATATGGAATAAACAATGGTGGATGCCAATTACTTTTGTCAGTTTCAAGTTATTTCAGAGAAAATTGTGCATTCTTCGTTTTTTGTGGAGGGGTACCAACAAATTTGAGCACCTCTGTATACTGGTCCTAATACAGGTGATGAGCGCTACTATTTGAAACCCTGGAAATAGATTTTATTATCTCTGACTGGGTAAAGTGGAGTTGGACTGTTTATTTTACATATATTTTGAAAAAAAAAACACTTCCCCAACTGTGATGAAACTTGGTTAGGACATTCTTTAGTTATTGATTATATTACTATAGTCTGATTGTCTTACATTTTTGTTTCTACATTCAATGGCTGTAGGTCATAGGGATCTACATCTTAATGGCAAGAATATATGCTGCTGACATACAGCACTTACTGTTATTACACTCAAATAGAACAGTTTAGAGCAATATTTACAGATCCAATCATCCTTCTGGGTTATTCATCTCAAAGTACATTAAATATGTTGTATCCATAAACTGATAAGATTCAAGTACTTATTATGGCCTGTCCTCAAAAGTTAATGATTTGAAGTTCCTTTTCAGGTAGGTATTGGAGCATACATACACATTAAAATAGTCAGGTTACTGTAACCATTGCAACAGTGTGTTCCATCAAAGGTTATGTTCCAAAGACTTATTGTGTGTTACTGGAACTGTAGTTTAGACAGTACTGAATCAATAAAGTTCCCAGCATAGACTCTGAACCATTTTACTGTTTTTTTCCCCACAAAGCCTTTAAAGTCTTTATCTTCATCTCTTCAGCTAAAGTTGTGTCCTGTAGTGAGATGGGGACAGGATTGCCAGAGTTGAAATAAATACTGAAAACCAGGTATAGGCACACTTAGTGAATAATAACCAAACCCACAAGCAATCAGAATCGGCTAACACCATAACATAGTGAAAGAAATGTAAAAATCAAAAACAAAAAAACAACAAAAAACAATGACTGCTCAATGAAAAATTACAGTTTGAAGCTACTTCTTCCATTATTTGGAGGATATGAAGTACCTCTCTAAATTCCTGACACTTAGGGATTGGATTCAGGAACGTATTAGGAACATTAAGATTATATGAAATATTCCTTTAATATTGACAGCAACTTGTTTTTGAAAATCTATCATTATAGACCTCATACTACAGAACTTTGGAGAGGGGATGCTTTTTAAATATACAATTTAACAGGTATGCTTTCTTTAGGAAATAAATACCTGTGGAGAGAACAAGAAGTATATAAGTAAACTAAATGTGGTGTTTATTACACAGGTTTTTGCTGAAGAAGGTGTCAGCTTTAAGGTCAGTTAAATTTTTTATATATATTGTCTGTTTGTTCTGCTTCCCCTTATTTGCAATAACATAGAGGAGCATTCCTTGCTTTATATGTTTCCACAATTTACTTGCTTAAATAAATACTTGGCAAACAATTATTTTGCGATGAGATCCAGCTAGCTCAACATGTAACTACCCCTTTGCTGTACTTTGGTCTGTCTACAGGAACATGCAATGTAAATATATAAAGTAATTGCTGTACCAGTGCATAATAGAACTGAAATAATTTCAGTCCCACTGTCAGGAGTTCAAGTAGAGTGCTCTAAATGGCAGCTGGTGTTGTCTGCTTGGCTGTGTGCAGATCGTGGGGAACGGGAGTGAGCAGGAGCTGCAGAAGGAGCTGGAGGATGTGCTGATGGATCCCTCGGTGGCAGACCAGGCAGGCAGCGGGGATCATGGGGAGAAAGGGCTGGCAGCAGTGGAGAGGGAGGTGGCTCCCACTCATAAGGTGCCCATCTCCGTTGCCCCGACACAAGCTGGTCCCGGGCCGATGGCCGCCCTACCGAAACTCGACATGGTCCTACCTGTCAAACCTGCACAGGACGGTGAGTGGATGAAATCAGCAGGACCTCCTTCCATCATGCCTTCTGTCCTAAGTATATCTCCACTTAATTTCCAACTGTGTCATCTAGTCCTGGTTTCCGCGCTCTTGGTTTGGGTAACTTTGTCAACTTCTGTTACGATAATTCAAAGTCCCCCCTAATTCTTTTTCGTTATAGGCTTAACCATCCAGCTGCCCATTTATTTTGGCAATTTCCATGTCAAAAATTGGCTCTTTTTTTGCTCTTAGCCCTCAAATAAGCAATTTGGACAGTTTTTAAAACAATTTTGCCTTACTTTTAAAAATACAGACTTTTTTTATTGTTATTATGATAAGCGGAAATATAAACTTAAATAACAATTTGTTTACATTGTAGCATTATAACAATATAAATCACAAAATCACATTTATTTTTTCCAATGGTAGCATTATATAAGTATAAATACTTTTTTTTTTTCTTACAATTGCAGCATTATCATATCACTTTTTAGAAATTATTTTTTGTGATATAGATTTCAAAGCAGACGCCCTTCAAACTCTCATCAATGCTAACGTCTTTATCTAGTACATATACATTACAAAACTTGCGTTGCAAATTTTCAGTCATGTCATATACAGGGTGATTGATGTGTACTTTGTATCTTCCACAGTTTTGGGTACAGGTGTGTATCACTGTTATATGCATTATTATCTGTGAAGCAGAATACCCTCATCAAATTCGCTGTAGTAAGCATCCATTTTTTACTCGCCGAATGTGGCCGTCTATTTTTTACTGCTCATCTAGGGGTGGGCCAGTCTGTCAAGCACATTTCATAGGGGCTGCTGGCATATGCCAGCGAAAAACAAAACTGCAGACTATAGCACCATATAGTCTGCTTATTTATTTACTGTAGCACGTCAAAGACTTTGCAGATGCACATATAACCCCCTGCATGCTATTCTCATTTGAGTGACAAATTTAGACTCGCTTGCGCTCCACGTGGAAATCCCGGGGTAAGCAGCTGGGTGGTTAATAATTGTAGTTCTTTCAGCCTGTCTTTGTAGCTCTTTCCTTTAAGCCCTGTGATTAGTCTGGTTGCTCTTTGTTGGACTCTCTCTAGGGCCACAATGTCATTTTGGTGATGGGGTGACCAGAGTTGAACACGGTATTCTAAATGCGGTCTCACCAGTGCATTGGTGAGACCTCATCCTTTTGATTTGTACTCTACACCTGTGAGTGTATGCTCAAGCATTCTGATTTAATTGCTTCCCCACACTGTCTGGTTACGGACAGTGATGAGTCTTACCGCACCAAGATATCTTGCTAGATCTGTTGTTCCTCTTTAGCACCCATTTGGTATTTAGAGCTTACGTTTTTGCGACTGTTGTGGAACACTAAATTTGACATTCAGTTTTATTTACCATGGTTTTAGCCCAGTTCTGTACGTGGTCTAAATTCATTTGGATTTCCTGGGTGTCTGAAAGCATGTTGGCTACTCCCCCAAGCTTTGTGTCGTATGCACATTTTAGATCAGCTTTGATACACACTTCCTTTCAAAGCAATGTTATTGTTTTCACAAGTGCATTGTTTTCAAAAACAAACAAATTCCGCTCAAGTAAGTGGCATGCAACAAGAGCATGCTTTTACAAAGATTGAAAGAACTTAACATAATTATTTTGTGCACTCTGTATTAAGAAATTAGTTTACATGAATGCATACTTGAAACGGATGGTTTGTGATCATTGTTTCCTGGCGCCGTGAGCAATTGGCTCCAGGTGAATACTTTTTACTTTGTTGAATCTGGATTCGTGCAATGGTGTCATCTGGAATCATACAAGTGTGTGGAATACTTTATAAAGTAGCAGTTCAAACAACTTACAGCTCCTGCTTTATTTGGCTATAATAAACATGGTCACATTATCCCAAATTTGAATTGGTGTCTTTCTTCGTGATTAATTCCCGTTTCAAAGGGCCACACACAAGATTAACTGTGAATATTTCCTGTAAAGATCTATGCCTTGCAGGTACAAGAAACTGACCCCCTTGCTGTGCCTGCTGCCACCATGTGGCCTTAGTTGCATAATAGCCAATAAAGCCCAATGCAGACAGACCCTTAGGTTTCATGATCCAATTTGGACATTACTGGATGTATGCTTGAGTAAACACAATGCTAATATAATCTTGATATAATCTTCCAGATGTTTAATTCTTGTGCATCTGGCAACAAATGAGAACAAAAAAAATATATATTCTATTTAGGGAAGATATGTAACAAGCTACTGCTGTAAATATAATGCTGGACTAATGGTTCCTTCCTTGTTTATAAAAAGTTTTGCTTTTGGCCAGGGTCAAAACCATCAGGAGTTTGGACAGATGTCAAGACGGCAGTATACAATTGTAGAAAATTGCCTGCCTTGCAAGAGCAAAGCTGGCTTCTAGGAAAGCTGCAGGCTGCTGTCTGACCTGGAACATGGTTGGAAGTTATTTACACTGGAATTCCTAATGGTGCTAAAAGAGGTTGTGTTAAAGCTGCAGGGTCCATATTCAATTGTAGACTGTAACTCTTGCTTTGTTTATTATTATTTTTTTAAATATAGTTTAGTCTGCTGTGAACTTTACAGGAAATCCTTGTGGAACTAATGTTTTGAATATTAGCGTTTAACTAGATAAAACAGGTATTACATCAGCAAATACTCTCTCTTATAAGGCGATTATCTTCTATAGTACTATGTAAAGGTATTTAAATGGATTTTAGGATTTTAATTTATAAATGAACACGGTTAGATTTTTCATGCTGGGGTTTATAATGACCTAAATGCATTCCAGCTCCCACCACCAAAAATGTAAAAAAAAAATGCTCTGGGGATATTCTATGTGACACATCCCAACATTACCAAGCTCATACATAGTTTTACCGGACTGTTTTAAAAGGAAAAACTCAGTAAAAGTAAATAATAATCCATGGTAAGTGGTGACCTGCGCATAGTAATAATGAAGATGGTGATTATGTAACAACATAATAATAATAATAATAATAATAATAATAATAGATGTATAACAATAAAATAATTTTGTTGAAAATATCAGTTCAACTATACTAGTATTGTCCAGCTGTTCAAAAAAGGCAGTTAAATAAAATATCAATAATATTAACACAACTTGGCAATTCTGTGTTAATGATTAAGAGATCTATTATTCATTTTAATATAAGAAACTGATGAAATTAAAATACAAGTGAGACTTATACTAAATATGCAGTTACCGTACTCAATCCTGGAAGACCAGCAGAATTCAGATAATGCAGTACTAACATTCAATGCTGCCAACATATTTTGAGGCGCCTAAAACTCCACCACCATTGGTGCCAGAAACAGACAGTTCGGTGCTTTTACCCATCTGACATTTTTTTCCCATCTGACATTCTGGGTCATCAGAAAAAAGATTTTCGCTCTTTCAGGCTTCAACCAAACTTATCTACTTCCGTTTTGCTCATTACTACCACTAAATAAACAGTACAGTCCTATAAGCTTAGAATGTCTGTTCCGCTTCAAACGATCGCACAAGATTATATACCAGTCCACACTTATGAAGCCTAATTTTTGCAAACCAATAGTACGCACAGTGCTTAACGTGCATACGGCTGCGTGCGCCAGTGTATCAGAAAATGATTACCCCTTGGGAAGGCAATACTGACCTCCAGGGACAATATTACCCTCAGTCTTTGGCTTTGGGCAATATAATCCCTGTCAGTCAGTATTGCCCTCCCTCGGATGCAGTCATTTTCTGATTTCTGACTCAAAGGGCAGTTCATATTTGCCATTTATATTTATGTATGTATTGAAACTTGTTTAAAGTAAAACATCCAAACATGATTTTTGTACTCTTATTTTATGTTGTTATTTTAGTACATTGGTTAACTTCTAATTTTGGATTCAGATGATTCTTCAGAATCGAATCCCACAACCCCAGTTCCAGATGAGGACAGTGTTGTGTTCAGCAAGCTGACGTACCTGGGCTGTGCTTCAGTTAACGCACCTCGCAGCGAAGTGGAGGCCCTGCGGATGATCTCCATTTTGCGAAGCCAGTGTCAGGGGCCTTTAGACGTGACTCTGTCAGTGCCTAACGTCTCGGAGGGAACTGTAAGGTAAGAACCGGCCATGAGTCTGAAAATAAAAGATGTGTAACAAAAATATAAAAATGTACTGATATAAAATTTGTATGCAACCACTTGTCTTTTGCAGTACCTGCAAACTTTGATTGCACTGTTTAAAACAGTATGAGTAGACTGTTGATGTTTCAAATGTAATTATTTATACAGCAGCCGCATAAGGAACATGAAGTTCTTGGAAAATGTTACTTCAGGTAAAAATGTATGACCTTGCCTGGCAAAGTGGATTGACAAGAGGAGATCTGAAAGGGCTGCATATGAGATAACCTACTCAGAATGGCAGGCTGAACTGACATTCAGTTTATTGCCAACAGTGTAGTGTATTTTTTTTGTCAGTTTGAGTTGCACAGCTTATGGTATTTGAGAATGTCAAGTCTGGCAGTAGCAGTAACTGCATCAGAATGCTGCACTGATTTAATCTGTGATGGATATATTTACCTTGAGACGGCGCATCAATATGATACTCGCTGTAAAAAAGTTTGATCAAAGGTTTTATTGAAATCTGTCTGATATTTGTTATGGCAGAATAAGTTTTCACCTTTTAATCAGATATTATTTTCGTCTACAGGTTATTAGATCCCCAAACAAATACAGAAATAGCAAACTATCCCATATACAAGATTCTTTTCTGTGTGAGAGGGCACGATGGGACCCTAGAATGGGACTGCTTTGCATTTACTGAAAGCCACTACAATGCAGACATCTTCCGAATTCACGTCTTCCGATGTGAAATCCATGAAGCGGTAAGTACCTCCAAACTGATTTTAGAAGAACAAAGTAAAAGGTCACAATTGTATTGTGTCAAAACCAGAACTTCAAGGACAGTCTTTCTTAATGCAAACATTTCATGTTTTACAGTGCTGATAAACTCAATCCTGTTTGTGTTTGCCTTGTGATGCGATGCTGCTGTTGTCTCCAGTGGAGTGTTGAGGCTCATCAACTCAGCTGCATAAATAATTAAAATAGTTTTGCTCAGGAAGAACTAAACCTAAATAGTATTTTATATATGGGACAGACAAACACTTAAGCTGACCCCTTTGTCAGTGAACAGACCTCACTGATGATGGTTGAAAAGTTTGTCATTTGTGTCAGGTATACAGTAGTTTTCAATTTCGACAGGGCATCCAGGTTAAGGTATGCAATAGGGCTGTGCATATAAAATACCTAAATATTGTACTGCCGCTTTTACTTCTAATTTTGTATTTACTATACATTGTAAACACAACCACGCACTACATTGCTTTCAGCATTGACTACAATCCTAGAAGCTTATTATGTTTTTTTTTAATTAATTTTTTTAGTGCTTTTAAAGACATTTATATAATAATAATAATAATAATAATAATAATATCTATTGTTATATAGCACCTTTCAAATTTGATGTAAAGCTGGTACATTCGTATCTCGGAGAAACTGGAGAGGAATGTGAAATTAGACATTCCTGTCAATGACTTTCAAAATTTCAGTCATCGACAACACTCGACAGTTTGTGTTTTTTAGGCACTTTTAACACATCTGTCACTGAGTTGAAGCAGTTCTGCATGGAGGAGTGGGCCAAAATTCCTCCACGGCGGAATCAATAACTACAGGAAGTGTTTGGTTGCAGTTATTGCTGCTAAAGGTGGCGTAACCAGTTATTGAGTCTAAGGGGGCGATTACTTTTTCACACAGGGGCATTGGGTGTTGCATAACTTTCTTTAATAAATAAATGAAATATTTATCACATTTTTGAGTTATTTGTTCACTCAGGGTCCCTTTTATCTAATATTAGGTTTTGGTTGAAGATCTGATAACATTCAGTGTCAAAAATATGCAGAAACTGCAGAAAATCAGATGGGGCAAATACTTTTTCACGGCACTGTATATACAGTGCCTTGCGAAAGTATTCGGCCCCCTTGAACTTTGCGACCTTTTGCCACATTTCAGGCTTCAAACATAAAGATATGAAACTGTAATTTTTTGTGAAGAATCAACAACAAGTGGGACACAATCATGAAGTGGAACGAAATTTATTGGATATTTCAAACTTTTTTAACAAATAAAAAACTGAAAAATTGGGCGTGCAAAATTATTCAGCCCCTTTACTTTCAGTGCAGCAAACTCTCTCCAGAAGTTCAGTGAGGATCTCTGAATGATCCAATGTTGACCTAAATGGCTAATGATGATAAATAGAATCCACCTGTGTGTAATCAAGTCTCCGTATAAATGCACCTGCACTGTGATAGTCTCAGAGGTCCGTTTAAAGCGCAGAGAGCATCATGAAGAACAAGGAACACACCAAGCAGGTCCGAGATACTGTTGTGGAGAAGTTTAAAGCCGGATTTGGATACAAAAAGATTTCCCAAGCTTTAAACATCCCAAGGAGCACTGTGCAAGCGATAATATTGAAATGGAAGGAGTATCAGACCACTGCAAATCTACCAAGACCTGGCCATCCCTCTAAACTTTCAGCTCATACAAGGAGAAGACTGATCAGAGATGCAGCCAAGAGGCCCATGATCACTCTGGATGAACAGCAGAGATCTACAGCTGAGGTGGGAGACTCTGTCCATAGGACAACAATCAGTCGTATACTGCACAAATCTGGCCTTTATGGAAGAGTGGCAAGAAGAAAGCCATTTCTTAAAGATATCCATAAAAAGTGTCGTTTACAGTTTGCCACAAGCCACCTGGGAGACACACCAAACATGTGGAAGAAGGTGCTCTGGTCAGATGAAACCAAAATCGAACTTTTTGGCAACAATGCAAAACGTTATGTTTGGCGTAAAAGCAACACAGCTCATCACCCTGAACACACCATCCCCACTGTCAAACATGGTGGTGGCAGCATCATGGTTTGGGCCTGCTTTTCTTCAGTAGGGACAGGGAAGATGGTTAAAATTGATGGGAAGATGGATGGAGCCAAATACAGGACCATTCTGGAAGAAAACCTGATGGAGTCTGCAAAAGACCTGAGACTGGGACGGAGATTTGTCTTCCAACAAGACAATGATCCAAAACATAAAGCAAAATCTACAATGGAATGGTTCACAAATAAACATATCCAGGTGTTAGAATGGCCAAGTCAAAGTCCAGACCTGAATCCAATCGAGAATCTGTGGAAAGAACTGAAAACTGCTGTTCACAAATGCTCTCCATCCAACCTCACTGAGCTCGAGCTGTTTTGCAAGGAGGAATGGGCAAAAATTTCAGTCTCTCGATGTGCAAAACTGATAGAGACATACCCCAAGCGACTTACAGCTGTAATCGCAGCAAAAGGTGGCACTACAAAGTATTAACTTAAGGGGGCTGAATAATTTTGCACGCCCAATTTTTCAGTTTTTTATTTGTTAAAAAAGTTTGAAATATCCAATAAATTTCGTTCCACTTCATGATTGTGTCCCACTTGTTGTTGATTCTTCACAAAAAATTACAGTTTCATATCTTTATGTTTGAAGCCTGAAATGTGGCAAAAGGTCGCAAAGTTCAAGGGGGCCGAATACTTTCGCAAGGCACTGTATGAGTAATATACATACATATATATGTATATGTATGTGTGTATCTGATTTTTTATTTTTTTCACTTAAACTGTAACAAGAGCATAATTTTCCTTTACACAATTTATTTTCATTATAGCCTGTTTTTTCTCCTGTCGTAAAAGACCTGCAGTGAAAAATCCACTACAGAAAATTGTTGACATGTTAATTTTGACTTTAGAATCCTCCCAAGAGATTGTTAATTTGCAAATGCAGATTCACTGTATGTTTTAAAAGGTTTGCTTTTTACATCAGCAATGTAACTGGTGGGGTTTGTTTTACTTTTTTTTTTTTTTTTTTTTAATATTTCCAACGGGAGTGATGATGTGTAATATTTTAAAAGAACAACTTGAACATTATGGATGTACAACATAAATACTGTTTTGGCTGATTGTTTACTGAACTATTGTTTATATACACATTCATTTCTAAACGGATTTTTACATTTACAGTATGTGTCATCAAGACTGAATTGTAATTATGTCCCTTTTTTTTTTTTTATAAAGTTAATGTTGTTGTAGTAGATTTTCCGTATTGAAAATGTAATCCTTGGGTATTACAACCAGAAACTGCAGTTGCAACATTTGCCACACAAGCAGAGTTTGTGATTTTTTAAAAATTTTTTAATCTAAATAATCAGATTTTTTTTATTAAAAGTATTTGTTTTCAAATTATGGAAAAACTAATAAGATTATAGTTGTAGCTTTACCTCCAAGTACTGTACATTTAACATTGTTAGGATGTTGCAAATGGTGGTTTGCGAATAGTTACATACCAAATTACATCTTAAATGAATACATAAATAAAGCAAATTATTTATCCTTGTGTCATCCTCCTAAATGTGAACTATAATGTGTTTGGCTTTCTAAAAAGTTTTCATCACGACCATTATTATTACATCATTATTGCATCACACATTGTCATGTTAACTGCATTTTATTGTGCATAAGAGTGAAAATGCGCTTATACACTTAACTAGGTTTTGCATCAGCACAGTCTTGTCTTTACACTCAGAATGATACATCCTTCATCATCCTTTCGGTGTCAAGTTTTCAATGAGGTGTGTATATGTGTGTGTGTGTGTGTGTGTGTGTGTGTGTGTGTGTGTCTATATATATATATATATATATATATATATATATATATATATATATATATATATATATATATATATATATATTGGAGGATAGTGCAGGATTTTAAGTATAACTTTTATTATTTATTTATTAGCAGACGCCTTTATCCAGGGCGACTTACAATTGTTACAAGATATCACATTATTTTTACATACAATTACCCATTTATACAGTAGGGTTTTTACTGGAGCAATCTAGGTAAAGTACCTTGCTCAAGGGTACAGCAGCAGTGTCCCCCACCTGGGATTGAACCCACGACCCTCCGGTTAAGAGTCCAGAGCCCTAACCACTACTCCACACTGCTGCCGTAACTGTGGTACATTATCAGAGAGAGGCTGTTACTTGCAGAGAAAATGAGTCTGTACTAACCTAAGCATAGTACAGATTTTTTATAAGCCCTTTTTACAAACATCTCTTCAGACAGGTTCACCTAATTTCAGACATACTAATAGTAATACAAGTATAATGATAAAAGACCAATTGAAAGTATTTTTTTAATGTATGCAAAGTTACATGGATAACTATCTCGGGCCATATTGGCCTGAGGCATTATGTTTCTAAAACAACTAAACATCAAAGAATGTATTTTCTGTTTATAAGTAAATAGGTTCCAAAAAGATCTTTAGCAGGCAGGGGTAACATACAAAACTGGACACTGCGTATTCACTTTAATTACTTGATAAGAGAACTACACGGGTTTAAGATGTTGTTTGTGTATTAAATGTTTTTCATGTCTTTTCCTTATAAGTATATAAAATAAGTAATAAAAGAAAAAATGATGAAAATCAATGATTTCTTTTTTTTTTTTAATCAAGTGATTTAAGTCAGCCAACCCTGCACACAATGCCAGTGGGTACCTGAATCTAATCTATGTTTTTGCACATCCATGTATGGAACATTATATTTTTAACATGCAAATCATCTTATTTATTTCCTCCAGGTTAGCCGGATCTTGTACAGTTTTGCCACAGCCTTTCGTCGTTCTGCAAACAAAACTGCGCTTTCAGCAATTCCACCCCCACTGACTCCAGACAGCGACGTTTTCACCTTCACTGTGTCTTTAGAAATCAAGGAGGATGATGGGAAAGGTTCTTTCAGGTTTGAGCCCTATACTGCTAGTTACACTTGTCTATATTGGTGTTTCTCCACACGGATAGAACAGAGCTGCAAACCCTTAAATCCTTATGAACTTAGAAAGAAAGAATAAAAATGCACATCTTTTTTTTAAAATAAGCCAGTTATAAGAGACTTCAGCATTAAACCATTTAAATGGGGTATACAGTATTTAAAACACAACATTTACGACTACAGTATGAGTCTTTCTCAGTGTCTTGCGGATGGCTCAGCATTAAAGTTTCTTCTAGTATTTTTAAATGTACCACTTCAGTGTTTTTATAGTTATGGATGACTTTTTTTTTTATAATCCTCTTTTTATACCTTATTTTTTGCCTTTGTTAAACATATACAGAGCACTAGACCACTTAACAGGAACAGAAATGTCAAATAAAAGCAAGGAAGGAAGGAAGAAAGGAAGTGTCTAACAGAGCAGTCGAGATCTGTGTTTTGAGCTTAAACAGTGTTTTGACAAATGTACATTTGTCATCTGTATGTTAACCAGAATGTTTTGAGCCTTTGCTTCTACAGCGCTAAGAGGAATGTGCAGAAAGACCTGTTTCTTGTCTCTTTCTAAAGTTGTGTTTCTCTTTTCCCCACGGGAGACCTGCTTTTCATTATCCCATCATCAGTGTTTTAGTCCTGCTTCTCCCTCTACCACAGTGTATTTTCTCAGGGTGCATGTTTAGCGTAATGTAAATGGGAATATTTTTTTCTGGATTCCATGGGTCATGAAGATTTATTTTGTTTAGACTGCATGATTATATACAGCTCTTGATGTTTTATTGAGGGCTGTGTTTACAAATGCAATCTGAAGATTAGACTAGAGGGCTATTGCTGCAAGTATATGTCAGTTATAAATGTTAATGAAAACTACATTATTATTTAAGCAAATTAAATGTTGTGTTCTGCTATGAAAAGTAGTCATGTAAGTTCGTCATAAATAAATGAATCTTTTTACAAAGTGGAAGTTTAACATCAATAAAATAAAAAATCGAATCAACATGTTTGATGGCTTAAAATAAATACTGTACTAACAGTGCAGTTAAAACACCTGTAGTTCCACAATATGCTTGAATGTGACATTGTCCTCCTAAGGCTTCATTGTCAACTGGGATAGGATCTTACAAATGTTCTTACAAACCTTCTTTTAGACTAACATAAAAGCCCAGAGGTCAATAGGTTTCTCCAGAACTGTTAAGGGTAGTTTCAGTGTATTGTTCTTTGAAGCTAGAGACTTGTGCAGAATGTAAGTGGTTAATCTATTGTTTGTCTCTTGTTTCAACAGCGCAGTCTTAAAAGACAAAGATAAACAGAGCTTCAAGCTCCGTCCAGGAATAGACAAGAAAATTGTCATTTATGTTCAGCAAACATCAAATAAGGAGCTTGCAATAGAAAGGTACTACCACACCAATTTTCAAGAACTCCTTGTACTTACTGGAACATATTATTGGGTGCATCTTTTATCCTTATGGAAAAGGCATGACATTTTTTACATTGTACAGCTTGGAAAAATTAAATGGACAGTGTGTAAAGGCAAACTGTGCTGATCCTCATACAAGATTTACAACAATTTTGTATTTAAATTTTTTTGTTGTACCTTTTAATAGGATCAGCTAAATCAATCCCCATACAGGGTGTGACAGGGTAGTGTCCTGGCCAAGGCTGGTTACCAGCAGAAATTAGACCCAGAGACAAAGCTGCTGTTTAAAACTCTGATGCACACTTGTATTACACAAAACACACAGGATCAAAATAACACGGCACAGCGGCCAAAATAAAAGGTTCAAACTAAATCATAATCACCAGTAGGCTGGACACACACACACACACACACACACACCAAAGCATTCAGCTACCCTTATGTACATGTGACCACTCCCCAATTGGTACTCAATTACCTATTTAATGCCATCCCTGCCACCTTGCATTCAAAGTGAATCAATCTTTCTTAACCCCAACCCCAAAACCATACACACACACAGACTATTTACACATTCAGTGCTGCCCTGCCATACATGGTTATAGCCTTGCTTATGTGCATAGATAGCAATCTTGCCTGTTGTAAAACATGTTGTAAAGTTTGAAATATGTGTTTGTGTTTTCTGTAGGTGCTTTGGACTTCTCCTCAGTCCTGGCAAAGATGTACGCAACAGTGACATGCATTTGCTGGATCTGGTGAGGAGCTACAGTTTGTCTTTAGAGCTTTATATAAAATGTTTGAAGCTTTTGTCATGGATTAAATAAAAACTACAAAATAATTAAATAAAAAAAAATTATAATTCAAACGCACTCTTCCAGTCAGTCATCATCTGCCCAGCTTGCACTTTATACTTAAATGGCAAAATAATTGGTAGCCAAGAAACATTTTATGATATTGCTAGAGTCACTGTTTTGGTATAAGTTGAGCATGAATATTACTCTATCTGAATTTGTAAGTAGAGTTTTTTTAAAAAAATTTATTCCAAGTGGCACAAATATCCTTCAAATGGTTAAACACCGGATTCTGCCGAGTCAAAGCCCCGGTTTGAACGACTGCCCCCCCCCCAACTTTTAGCAGGAAGTAAAATTTTCACCATTTGTTTCCGGTTTTTAATAACCATGTGCAAATAAGGCCTGAGATGGAATATCGCGGCTCACGTGAATAGAAAAAACTGCCTAAAAGTAGTTGCTCTGTGTATTAATGATTCAGACAATTGTTTGCATCATCAATAATGAAGGTTCAGATGACGAAGACATGGAGTTCGACGGTTTCGGATCAGGTGATCCTGTTATGCAACAATCCAAATTTCTTTATTTTTTGACATTGCAAGAGCTTGTATTTTGCTTGTATTTTGTATTGAACATTTTAATGCTATAATGCTACTTTGGATGCTAAGTTAATTTATTATTTAGCGTTGTGTTTTCACACTGGACACTCCAATTTCTTACTTAAAGAGATTATGTAAAGCCATTTATTTTAGTGGACTCAAATGCCACATGCTTATATATTTTTTAAATGTAGCAACTTTTTATTCTAGCATTTTTCACCTACAAATGTGGTTTTTCACGATGTGCTTTTGCACTGCACACTGTAGCTTTAGAGTTTTAATGTGTGTTTTGTGAAAATATTTGAAATGACAAAACAGTGGACATACTGCAGCAACTTTGAATAGTATTTCACCAGTCAATAAAAATGTTAACTGCACTTCTTGATTTTTTAGCGTGACATTCTGGATCATCAGAAAAGAGATTTTTGCTCTTTTTGAAGGCTTCAACCAAATGTATCTTCTGTTTGGTCATTACTACCACTAAATAAACAGTACAGTTCTATAAGCTTAAATCGCTTCAACCGATCGCACAAGGTTACATGCGAGTCCACACTTATGAAGACAAAACCAAAAGTACGCACAGTGCGTACACTGCGGGCTCCAATGGTAGCAACTACACTGAATATTTAAACCACAACAGGTTCTATATAAACAGATTACGTATGTCTATCAGTTTTTTAATTTAGATTTAAGTGCTTGTAATAGTGCTCAGTGGCTACCTCTAATCAAGTTGAGAGTGTACTTTCTCTTGCACTCTTTGTAAGCATGCATTAGGAAATTAGCATTTTCCTATCCATTCTTTATCTAAAAAGTTAGTTTTGAGTATGAATCTATTAATGTTGTGCTTCTTCTGTGATTGTCCTCAAGGAATCAATGGGTAAAAGCTCAGATGGGAAGTCTTATGTCATCACAGGGAGGTGGAATCCTAACACACCACAGTTCCAAGCTGTTAATGAAGAAACACCAAAAGGTAGTCTTGAACTAGTTTGACCAGACACTGTTAATATTTTCAATTTTGATCACCAATTTAGTGCCAATTTCTGAATGTATAAATATGAACTATATGTTTGAAAGGCCTGTAATAGTTTACATTCATTCCAAAGTAAAGTTTATTTATCCAAGGTTGCCCCTGTTACCATGATATTTAGCCATAGTGATATCTTGTAGTCCTTTGTTTTATCCTGGATAATCTCACAAGTGCTATTTCTTTCTTAGCAAAGATTATTCACAATTTTAACCAATTACAATACTCTGAACTATGAATAAGAGCTGTAACCTGGATATAACACCTACAAGCACTGATAAGATCCAGAATATATATCGGTTAATGTCTCCAGAGAGTAAAAAGGATCCTGGTTAAATCTCCTCCAACCATCCACCTTTGATATTTCCTGTTGGCAGCCACGCTAGCCGAAAGGGGAGAATAGATTTTGTAGTAGAGTTTAAGGGTTGTACTCTGTAGCCATAGTTTTTTTCTTTTTGTGTTATTAATTGGATTTGAATATTGCTTTGTTTCCACCCAGATAAATTGGTGTACATGACGACAGCAGTTGATCTGATTATCACTGAGTTGGAAGAGCCTGTCCGATTTCTCTTGGAGACCAAAGTGCGAGTTTGCTCCCCTAATGAGCGAATGTTCTGGCCTTTTAGCAAGAGAAGTTACACTGAAACCTTCTACCTAAAACTAAAACAGGTGAATAAATATCTTGATGCAGTACATTTGGATGTTACATGCTGAAAGGCAAAATTTCCATTAGATTTAGCATCATCATTTTACATGCTCCTGGTGTCCTCAAAGCCACTCCTTGTTAATTGAGTTTCACTATAAATTGGTTCTGAGACAATTTGTATTTGTACCTGTAACAGAATGTATAAATGCTGCAGAATACAATATTTTTGACTGTTTATTCGACTGACACTAGTGTAAAGTCTGTTTTTTAAAGTATGCATGAAAACACCTAAAACATTATCACTGGGTTATTTTTTCTTATAGCAAATATCTTTTGGTTTAGTACACTTTTAAAGGAAAAAAACAAACAAAAAACATACTTGCGTAGTATAAGAGACAAATCAATTATTGGTATATTATAACAATTTTAGAAATGCACATTTTACACTTTTAAAAAGCAAAATCCTCAGTTAAAGCTGCCCTAAGAATGTGTGGTTTGGTTCTAAAGTCGCATGTTCCAAGACAAAGCCTTTGCTATTTAAGCAGACTCATTGAGCTTCTGAGAAAGTGAGCCTTTTATAAGCATCCATTTGTGTATATGGCTGATATCTAGGATTCATTAATTCTGTTGGTGTGTGGTGTTCTGATGTGTTTAGTTACATGATTAAAAATGAAATATAGTTTAAGCATATATGGTGGCAGGATAAGAATAGCATTTTTCAATAAATAACTTATTTAATAATGATCTCCACTTTCAGTGCTGTCATAAATTATTGTAATAGAGTGCGGAAAAACTCTTATCTCTTGGCTGTGGGAGTGGATTAATATGGGGTCCCTTGGTCTGCCATTAGAATATCAGTTTGTATCACATATTGCTTGGATTCAAGATTAGTACTTTTAAATTAGAACTTTTAAAATCCTTTTTGATCAGAGCCTGTACTCCTCGGAGCATTACCACTCTGTGGAGCAGACACCACATTCTAGATCCTGTTTGCTAATGGAACTTGGAGGTTCTTTTATATCACATTCTAGATCCTGTTTGATAATGGAACTTGCGTGCATGTGGAAGCAGACATATATGTTCCACTAGGTATTTACGCATGGATGTCCTTTCACGCACGCACGCACGCACGCACGCACGCACACACACACACACACACACACACAAACCACAAAATTGACTGATGTAGTCCAATTTGGATTAAGTAATGTAGACTAAAAGACCCTGAGCTGGAATCAGAATAGTTGTTGCTTAAAACACTGATACAATACATATCGCGATATGCAGGGTGCGATGCGGTATGTATCATGGATACATGTGATTGTCATGATCGGCTATCTCTATGATGCATAATAAGATCAAACGATCATTTAACGATGGACCATTTTGTTAAGACAAAAGTGTAATGAGATAGGGGGAGTATGTATTCATACCAACTATAAAACACTTATTCTTCATTCATGAACCATTTGGTGATAAACCGTTATCTATGTTGTGCTTTTTGTCTGGTATCACGATACAAACGATACACTATTACGATACGATTGTTACACCCCTCTTCAGAGCTTTTAATGAAATCCCCTCAAATTCCTCTTTTTGTGCAGATGGAACGGAAGGAAAGGAAGAGCAACACCGACACTCTGTATGAAGTTGTGAGCTTAGAGAGTGATACAGAAAGGGAGCGGAAAAAAACAACAGCCAGTCCTTCTATCCGGCTCACCCAGTCTGGCTCCCAGAGCTCCATGATCCCTTCCCCACCCGATGATGATGAAGAGGAAGGTAGCCAGTCCAAAACCACTTTCTAGCAACAGATTCTATAGTACTGATAGACTCATTTCTTAAAAATAGCGGGGAGTTTTTTTTTTTCTTTTTCTTTCTTTTAATAGCAAGTGTCTCTTTAATTTTATTTGTACCCATTTTGAGAATGTTTGGTCTGGTTAGATAATCTGCCAGTTCAGTACCATCAGTGCCGTCCATTTTTTAGGTTGAAACTAAAGATATCTCAAAACTTTTGTAATCTCTCTTTTATATAAGATTGTATTGTTCTTTTGGCAAAGGCAAATACAAATGTTACTGTCAAAACTCGTAACAACAGACTCGTTGCAGTTAGTATGCTTTTTTGTTGCTAGTTTAAAACATTTCCTTTTTCTTTTCTTTTCACAATAAAATGCTGAGAAAATTAAACTGTTGTTGCCTTTGGTAAATCTGTCTCTCAGTATATGCCTTGTCTAAAACCAGCTGTAATTTACTGTAGGATTAAGAGATCCATATCTCAACAGGTTCTTATCCTGATAAAATAATAAAAACCTGAATTGACATTGTCACGCATGATGTATGTTTAAAGAAAAACACTGTAATATAGTAAGTCACATCTTGTGATGAAGTCTGCTTCTACAAAACAGTTGTACAACTGGAACTGTTGTATGAAAATATTTGACTATATGTCTAAAAAAAAAAAAAAAAAAAAGACGGATGTTTCTTTCATAATATAAACATACACAGTCTAATGCTTATAGAGTCATTGGGCCACAACTGCATTGAGATAAACAGGGCTTCTTGAGTGGCATTTAGGCAGCTAGAGCTTGACATCTTGCCATTGACATGACCTCCCCAAGCTGAGATGTCAGTTGCTCTCCAGTCACCCTGCTTTCCTCTGTTGCTGTCTTTATATAGATAACGATGAACCTTTACTGAGTGGTTCTGGAGACGTGTCAAAGGAGTGTGCGGAGAAGATACTTGAAACGTGGGGGGACCTGCTGTCAAAATGGTGAGTGGTCCAACGCTGGTTATCTTCAGAATATATTGGAGGACAGAACTGGGTGACAAAGTGCAGATGAGGTCAGTTATGCTCCACTGTTTGTTACCATTGTGTAGCCCTCAGTCTTGGCAGTGCATTTTCTTCACTCCTGGTCTCTTCTTTTGGTGTGGTGAAGCTTTACTTCATTTAACTCCAGACTGGTTGAAGTTCCAAAGTGTTAAAGAATGTATCACATATATGCCCTATTCACAAAGCTTCATTCCATAAGACTTACAGGTTGTGTACAGCTATAATCAACACATTTTGCTTTATAAAGTCGAATGAAACCGTCTGAATAATGTGAAGTAAAAATATTGAATTACATACCGCTTTGTAGTTTTCCATATATTTGACAAAAAACTGACAATTAAAAAATTTGACATTTTGAAATATAATATGAAATACTGTACTACTATTATGGCTCCCGGTAGAATTTTGCGATTATAATTTTGTAGTTTCTTTGATTACAATGATGTTAAACATATATGATTTGTTTTTTTAATTGTCTCAATCCTAAAATTCTTAGTGATGCAAAACCTTTGGCCATAGTTGTGCTTCCATTGGTTATATAATTCTCAAAAGTTCAGTTTTGAAAAAAACACATGTTATAGCAAACTTGTATTTTCACTTCACCTGGTGGGTGAAATTGTCCCCACCCCAGTGGCTTCTTTCCTGTCATAAACCAACCAGTAGCTTCCCCTAAAACATGCTGTCACCCAGAAGACACTGCTGAAATAACCTTGGAAGTTTAAGTGCAAACTGATAACATGAGAATAGACACCCTTTAACCTTAAATATAACAAGATATATGTCTAAAATTAAAATACATCTGTGGGGCAGCTGTTTCATTTGGGTTTCCATGGCAAGGCAAGGGGCGCTGCTACCCTTATCCATAAAGACATTCCTTTTGCTGCCTCTCAGCTGACTAAAGATCCAAATGGTCGTTATGTCGTTGTGTCAGGTAAACGCTTCAGTACTCCACTGTTACTTGCTAATGAATACGCCCGTAACTGGGATGCCTGTCAATTTATTACTAACTTTCTATATTCTCTTCCAGACTTAAACTCTCGCTGTTTGATCCTGGGCAGTGACTTTAATTGTGCATTGAACCCAACTTTAGAACGTTCCTCCTTAAGGTCTGCCTCACCTTCAAGGACCTCTCAAGCTATTTGCTCCTTCCTTGCTGAGTGTGGGATTTCTGATGCATGGCGCTTTCTTTTTCCAACTTCAAGACAATACTTTCTTTTCTCCTGTCCGCCATACTTTCTCTCGTATTGATTATTTGTTTTTAGATAACAAATTACTCCCTTCTATTTCTTCCTGTGCTTACAGCAGCATTGTTATATCTGACTATGCCCCCTTAGTATTGGTAATTACTTTTCCTGATTGAAACGCACTGCGAAGCAACTGGCGCTTCAGCCCCCTGTTACTTTCTGATCAGAGTTTTGTCCAGTTTATTTCTTCACAAATATCTTTTTCTGGATACTGATTCAACTCCTGGAATTTCTTCCTCTACTCTGTTGTAGACCTTGAAAACCTACATTCGCAGGCAAATAATTTCATACACTGCCCAAGCCAATAAGTGGTATACAAAGGAGACTTTCTGAGATAACTGATCTCATCTTGGAGTTGGATCAGAAATATGCTAGCTCTCCTACCCCTGAACTGTATAAAGAAAGACTGAACCTGCAGACAGAGTTTGATTTGCTGTTAACTACGCAAGCTGAACAATTAGTATTAAAATGTCGTCACGCTATTTTTGAACATGGCGACAGGGCCAGTAAAATTTTAGCTCATCAGTTAAGACAAATTCATACTCACTCTGGCACCACTTCTGTTGATGAACAGGAGATCAGTCACTGGTTCAAATTATATAATTCCACACTCTGTAGCTCTGAATCCCCTGGAGACTCCTCCCTTATAGATTATTTTTTTCAGGACCTTACTATATTGATCCCCAATCTAAGGCTGGTTTAGAAGAGCCCTTTTCCTTTGAGGAAATTAACCAGGCCATTCAAGTAATGCAGAGTGGCAAGTCACCTGGTCCTGATGGGTTTCCCACAGAGTTTCTTTTATTTTTAATTCTCCTCTCAAATCCCCTCTGTTATCTTCTGTATTTTCTGAATCATTTCTTTCACAGTCTTTGCCTCAAACTCTTTGCCAAGCTTCAATTTCATTGTTATTAAAAAAGAACAAGGACCCCCTTGATTGCAGCTCATAGAGCCCTATTTCCCTCCTTAACGTCGACATTAAAATTCTAGCAAAAGTACTGGCCTGTCACCTTGAATCAGTTTTGCCGTCCATAATTTCCTTGGACCAGAGTGGCTTTATAGAAAACAGACATTCTTTCTTTTTAATCTTTGGCACCTGCTCAATATTATATACTCCCCATCAACTACCCAGAAATTGTGATTTCACTTAATACTGAGAAACCTTTGATCGAGTCGAGTGGGATTATCTCTATTCTACCCTCCAGGGGTTTGGTTTTGGCCATAATTTTATCTCCTGGATCAAATTGATTTACTCGTCCCCTCTGGCTTTTGTTTGTACTAACAATACTTCCTCCAAACGTCTTCCACTCCATCATGGCACATGACAGGGTTGTCCTCTTTCGCTATTGCTATTGAACCCCCCAGGGGTCGGGGGGGTGGGAGCAGAACAGATCCCGCTTCCTCTCTACCTCATTTTCTTTCTATACTAGATCAGTTTGGTAAGTTCTCTGGGTATAAACTGAATCTCCATAAGAGTGAACTGTTCCCCATCAACTCAGCTGCCATAAATTAACCTCTCTACATCTTTCCTTTCAAAATTGCTTCTAATAAATTTACATATTTGGGCAACACAATAACACATTCTTGCAATGACCCCCCCTCAAGTCTAATTTCACTTCATTACTGAAACGCACCAAACAAGACTTTGTTCGTTGGTCTGCATTGCCTATAACACTTGCTGGCCGTATTAATTCCATGAAGATGACTATGCTACCGAAAGTTTTTATATCTTTTCCGATATATTCCAGTATTCATCCCCATATCTTTTCAAGTCACTCGATCAAATTATATCCTCTTTTATTTGGAATACAAAGCCTCCTCGTAGCCATAGAGTTTTTCTGCGGAGACCAAAACCCTTGGGAGGATTGGCACTGCCCAATTTACAGTTTTATTAATGGTCAGCTAACATTCGTAGCATTGCCTACTGGTTACATTCCCATTGTCATTAGGCTGGCCCTGTATGCTACTGTATGGAAGCAGCTTCATGTCAGTCTACATCTCTATCTGCCCTGCTTTGCTCCTCCTTACCTCTTTCTACTTCTCAATTCAGTACTAACCCACTAGTCTGATAGTCACTCAGGATTTGGCCACAATTCAGAAAGCATTTTGGTTTGCAAACTATTTCTATGTTTTCCCCCATTGATGCTAACCATCTGTTCCTGCCTTCTCTAGGGGACGTGGCCTTTCGTGTCTGGCACTAAAATGGTATCAAGTCCTTTTAAAGAACTTTATATTGATGATAATTTTGCTTCATTTGTCCAGCTCTTGACCGGAGGGTTGTGGGTTCAATCCCTGGTAGGGGACACTGCTGCTGTACCCTTGAGCAAGGTACTTTATCTAGATTGCTCCAGTAAAAACCCAACTGTAGAAATGAGTAACTGTATGTAAAAATAATGTGATATCTTGTAACAATTGTAAGTCGCCCTGGATAAGGGCGTCTGCTAAGAAATAAATGATAATAATAATAATAATATAATCTTCCCAGAACTCTCTTTTTTGTTACTTACAGGTCCGGAATTTTGTACAAAACAAAACATCCCTCTGACCAAGTTGCAATCAGATTCCCTGGCTTTTGTGACCTTGCTTGCCAGACGCTTAGTCCTGTTTAACTGGAAGCAAGCTGCCCCACCCTTCCACTGGGTTAAGGATGCAATTCCTTAAACTTGAACAAATTAAATTATTCGGGAACACACAGAAACATTTTATACATCATGGCAACACCTTTTAACATTTTTTGATCAGCTGCAGCTCCCTTTCACTCCTTGGATTTACCTTATCCCTCTCTGTGACCTGATCCACTCAAGCTGCTCTTCCAAACGTGCACGTGCATCGCCACTTCACGTGTAAATAACCACACATGGAAACTCCCCCAATGTCACTGTTCTTATGTTTCTTAACAGACTTAGGAAAATTATTGTATTAATTGTTGTAAAATCTACAAAATTGTCAAGTTATAATTGGGGCTACCAGAAACATAGTCTTGTTTTGGTATTGCATCTTTATACGGGCAGTGCTGTGTTTGTTTTATTTTTTTGCTCAATGTTTCTTAAAAAAGATGTCTATTAAAACAAAAGGCAACTGTTTGAAGGAAAGAGCACTATAAAATACGTTGTTAACTTTCAAAAAGTTTTCTTTTTGGAAAATATGCATTGTTAAGTAGAATTTTATTTTTATTTTTTCGGATTGCATACAAGTCCTTTCTTATGTAACGCACAAAGTAGTATTAATCACAAATAGAAGCATGTGGGTAATTTTTTGTTTTATTCTGCCTCTTGCAGCCCTGCGATATGTTTCTTGTATAAAAGTCACTCTGTACCCCTGGCAAACCAGTATATTTATTTTTTAACCTCAACGGTCGAATGGTTTTCTTGTACAGGCATCTCAACCTGAGTGTCAGGCCAAAGCCGCTCCCAGCCCTGGTGAGGAGTGGAGTCCCAGAGGCGCTGAGGGGAGAGGTCTGGCAGCTCCTGGCTGGCTGCCACACCAATGACCACCAGGTCGAGGAATACAGGACCCTCATCACCAAGGTAAGAGGCAGCTTTCAACATATTCAACATACTTAAGCTACTTAAGAAACTATAAAATTAGGCAAACCTTTTGAAGTTTGATCATACAAGAAAACCTAACCCTTTGGCCACCACACTGTTGAAGACATCAGAGCCTTTTTGAGGCAGTGACTTCACATTGCAGGGCTATATACCTTTATGTTGATCTCTAACCTAAGACCAAGGACTTCATGTAACTTAGGTTTTCTGCTGTAAATACAGTTTGAATACACAGCAATATTGTACGAGTCAAGTTTCATTCCATTTTATTTCACATTTACAAACCATTCCTTAATAGTGTGCCGTTGTATGTTTTGTTTTTGTTAAAAAACAAACAAAAAAAATCGAATTAAACATATCAAAAAAACAAGTTTTCTGTACATACTGTCCATTTTTGTATGTACTCCACGTTAAAGGTCTATCTGGCAGCCATTTCTGCTCACCATGTCAAAATTGACAGTCTCCCCAGGAGCTCACTTCCTGGCAGGGCAATTTTTGAAAGGGGCTCTATGAAGGACATTGTTCCTTGCTGGTTGTTAAACATGGTACTTAATGCACTCATGAAGCCTCCATTTGAGCCCATGCATTCAGCTGAACTGAAATATTTATGGCTTTAAAGTGGCTTTATTGCTTGCTATCACTGCCACAACGCAGGTGAGTGAGATGCAGGCATTCTCCGTTGCAAAAGCCTGCTTAATTTTTACAGAGGCCAGGACAAAGTTTACGCTCCTTACCAATCCTGTCTTTTTGCTGAAGATGATCTTGCATTTCATGTCAACCAGTCTGTGAAATAGGAGGCTTTCCATCCACCTCCTTTCCAGTCTGACAGGGAGCGACCACTCCATATGCTCTATACAGTGCGGGCCCTGGCATACTACGATGACAGGGCGAAAAGTTCCATGGTCAAGCCCTGTCAAATGGATAGCAGACGCAATCAGGACTGCCTATGAGCTGGCCAACTTGCCCCTTCCAGAAAAGCTTACTGCCCATTCCACTAGGGGCATGGCAATTTCAAGGGCTTTATTTCAGGGTGCATCTGCCAAGGACATGCAGTGCAGCGGTGTGGGCTACTCCCCATACATTTACTAGGTCCTAAAGACTGAATGTCGTGGATCCTCAAAAGCCTGGTTTTGGAACTAGAGTGTTAAGGGTGGCTTCTCAGTGGACAGGCATAGAGGCGAGTTTCTGCCTCCTTTTTTTTGCCCTATCTACTTGTTACTGGGGTTCCCGATGGTAATGCACAAGACTGCCTCTCTGCTTACCCTTGTAGCATTCCAGTCCTTCTGCAATATTGTCCTTGCTATGGCTTTGGTACACTTATCCATGCATTAATGGTTACGTTTGTACTTGAAAGGGAACGTTAGGTCATTCTCATAACCCTGGTTCGCTGAAATAGAAATGTAACCATTAACCTTCAAGGTCACTGTGTCCATGATTGCAGCAGGCTTGAAGGAAAAATGACGCTGAGATCTGTGAGCGCAGTGCTTTTGTGCTCTCGGGGGCAGGCCATGACTGCGTCACAGGCTCAGCGAGCAGCTTTGTTATATCTTATTCAGGTTTTGGGGTCTTTAGGAGGTAAATACCCCTACGGTAATGGCTACATTTCTATTTCAGGGAACCAGGGTTATAACCTAACATTTTTGTTCACAGAAACACTTTTCTAGTTTTATTTGTGTTTGGAGATTGTGTTTAGAACCTCTTACTGCTGCATGTTGTTCAGAGGGATGTAGTACCAAGCAGGTTTTAAGTGTTTTGCAAGCTTGTTTACATACAGCTAAATCAAATGTTGTACAGAAGAATGTAGCAAACATACAGCAAGTCAAATGAACATGATTGTGGGAAACTGCTACAGTAAAGTACTCCCACCATGACGGCTGGTGTTTAAATTTGAAGAACATTGTGATGGAGTTTAGGCGGCTGGTTAAAGGAGGATTTATTCTGCAACAAAAATAAGTTAGTTGCCAAAGGAATTGAGCTGTTACATATAAATATAACAGCATTTGAGTTCATCTTGTAAAAATATTTACAATGCAGATTAGATTTCCAACTCAAACCAGGGTGTTTTGGGATATGCAAATATGAAAAGCTATTCAAGCAACAGAACAAATTCATTGCATTCTCAGTGCACTGTGTGGTATTTATACCATTATATTACTGAGTACTGCCACATGCTTCACAGTGTTGATTTTTACCATATTGGGGCATTAAAAGGATATGTAAAATGTAACATGCAGGAATAATGTAGACAAACTGTTGTATTTAGTACAGTTGCTCCATTCATTATTACAGAACAATGGTGGTGACATTTTTATTTCACGGTTGGTCTTTGTGGGGGGTGGGAGGGGTGGACCTAAAATTAGTACTGTACAGGTTTCTTTTTATTATTATTATTTATTTTTAACAATTTTTTTCAGCAAGCCTTGTTCTAGAAGAACTGGATCCTATAGGTCAAGGACCATAACAATGCCACTTCTTGCAGCAAACATTTAAACTTGTAATCGAACCTTAAAATGGTAATTTACTCCTTTAGGCTCCAGATGCAGCAAAGCATGGCTAGTGCAATGATGCACCAACACTGTGACAAAAATACTAAGCATGTTTGGATTCAGGACATTTAAAAAAAAAAAAAAAAATTATCTTTACTAGGAATGTCATTTTTTCTCTTTTTAGACAAGAAAATTAGACATACATCTGTTATGGTTTTATTGTATTATAGTATGCTACAATGCAAACATAGATTTTGTTAAATATGTATATACAGTATGAGAATATTTCTGCATTTGTACATCGTGTAAACAGTTCATATAATTTCAAATACTTGTATTTACACAATGTTGAGATTTATGAAAATTAAATGGACATTGAACTTTGACCAAACTCATTGCTTAGTCTAATCGTCCCTTTTCATGAATTCAGCTGATGTCAAGGCCTGCTATGTGGGGATCCAATGCTTTTCAATGGGACATTTATACCCTATGGGGCAAGCTTCAGTTGCACATGTCATGTGAAATGAAGTTCAAATAGACTTGCCAAATTTTTAGGAATAGATTCAAATGTTTAATGAAACCCTGCGAATTGGAGAAACACAGCTCATGTTTTCTACATTTTAGAATTGCTATTGTGTTATAGAGAAAGCATTTGCAAAAAGCTTTTGTGTTTGGGTTGCTTTTTATTATGCTTATCAGAAGAGTCAATTCTAAGCTTGTCGTTCTGGTTATTGTTTTAAAGCCGAAAACAAAACCCCTTTCTAAGCTGCATAATACAAACTGTCACTTATTGTTTTACAACTACAAGGGAGAAGAATGTTAATCTTTGTAACAACCCAACGAAATTCAATTTTCACCTTCACTCAAAACAGACACATTTTCTGGGCTCTAACTCTTACCATTTGAGTAGTTTTTGGTTATTGTTTGGTGATGGTAAACAACTTTGAAAGGGGTAAAACACAAACATACATTTTCTGGGTAATTTCAACAATTAGAGGGAGACGTGATCTAATTAGATAACACCTTCAGGAATAAAAGATCCACTTGAATATTTTATACAACACATTTTTCAGCTGAGTTTTAAACTAGCTGCTTTTAAAAATGACAAATGCACAGGCTAGACGCCTATTACATGAAGCCCCTTTTTGAAATGGTTAACTGCAAAGCTAAGTGCAGAAGTCTGTCAACAGCTGTTTTAATAATTTACAGATTACTGTCCTTGTTAAGTGTCATTTTTATGCCATACTCACGAGTTTTGCCTGGATTTAAAATTAAGCTGATAATTGATTGTGTAGCTTGCTATGGAAAGCAGCCAGAAACACACAGTAATTGGTGCAAAGTTATAATAATAATGCTGAACTGTTTTGAACCTCTGTACTGTTATTGTAAGGTTATCATCGCTGAATTTGTTTAACAGTAGTTTATCTAGAACTATGAACACTGAAGTTCGAAATTTAGAAATACTAAAATAACCTACATTTATTTAAATGGCAAACATTTATACAATCATGTTATAGTACTTTGCTACACCAGATGGGGGAAGGAAGTGGAACCACCAGGCCAATATACTGTGCTGTATTGTACTTGGCTGCTCGGCTTTGAAGGCACAAGGCTGTGTTCAGGATCCTGTGCAAGGTTGCAGTAACTGATCCGTTACATTTTGCATTTGTTTGTGACAGGGGTGGGGTGGGTGACTGTTCAGATGATAAAAGACGAGTAACATTGTAGGATCAGGAGGGGTACATGATGCGGTATTGAACCTTCAAAAAAGGGGGGTTATTTACAGTTGCAGAACACAAAATCAAATTGTCTTTAAATTTATAGTTTTTTAGAGCTGTTGGTCTAATGCATATGGATTTGAAGAACATGCATTTTTTAGACTGTCCAGAAATGTAAATAAGATGTCAAATGTTAAGCATAGTTAGCATATACATTATGCATTGTGGATTTGTCCCTCATACAGGAACAAAGCAGCAGAAATTGTATGATGTGATGAACGCATTTGTGCATCAAGAAAGAAAAACAGATAAGTGATGTGTTCCAAAATGCACATTTAACAGCCACTTGAAGCCTTTCTGTCTTGCTTGTTCTAACGCATAGTATGATTGTATGTCATTGTTGTTATAGTATGGATGTGGTCATTGTTAAAAAGCCTTGGCGTCCCCCACAGTAAAAGTAAAGAATCAGCTAAAACATATTAATTAAGAACCACATTTCTGATGTGTGGCTCGGTAGAGGCTTGTGTCAAGTAAAATGAGTCCACAACACTGTTTTGCACAGATGGTCAGTCTCTGCTTGACAGAGACCCAGAAATGAATAGCAGGGTGTGTTCAGTGAAGAAACATTAGTAAGTTTCAAAGTGGCCAAAATGTTCAGCAAATTTACCAGTGGAAATGTACCTCCATGCAGTTGTACTTTTTCAGGCATTGTGGTCTAGTCAATTAATCTAAATGTTGGTGGATCTAAACACTGTCATCCTTTAGATCAGTGGTTTCCAGCCTTGGTCCTCGGGACCCCCTTTGTCTTCTGGTTTTCATTCCAACAGAGCTCTCAATTACTTTGCTTAATTAGACCTTCTTACTTGTTTTCAGCTCTTAAACGGTTGCAGATTTCAAGTTAGCTATAACATTTTATAAGTAACTTGAACTCTGCAACTGTTTAGGAGCTGAAAACAATTAAAAAGATCAAATTTAAGCAAATTATTTGTTCAATTAAGGGTCTAGTTAAGTAATTGAGAGCTCAGCTGGAATGAAAACCAGGACCAGGGTTGGGAACCACTGTATTAGACTTTATTTCTTCAGGATTAATCTACAAAAATGCAAACACCAATTGTTAACAGATATCAAACTAATTTAAAAAGTTAGATTTTTAAAATGATCAATATTTCTAAAATCATGTGACGGATTATTCCAAGCAAATTAATGTTTCTTTTTCGATTCTTGGGGAGAGTCGGGGAACGATGCCTAACATTCCTAAGACCATAGCCTGTTAGCAGGGACCAGGAGATCAGTCAAATAAGCAGCAGCATTTTAAATGTTGTAACATAACACACTGGCGTGCATCAAAAGAACAACCTAACACAAAAACGGACTAACCTGTTATAAAATGTATCAAGTTTAGATAGAGCAATGTCATTGGCATTCATGTGGGTGCTGTGTGGTCCAGTGGTTAAAGAAAAGGCCTTGTAACCAGGAGGTCCCCAGTTCAAATCCCACCTCAGCCACTGACTCATTGTGTGATCCTGAGCAAGTCACTTAACCTCCTTGTGCTCCGTCTTTCAGGTGAGACGTAGTTGTAAGTGACTCTGCAGCTGATGCATAGTTCTCACACCCTAGTCTCTGTAAGTCGCCTTGGATAAAGGCGTCTGCTAAATAAACAAAAAATGTAAACAGTGTCACTATTAGGGTGTAACAATTCCCTGATGCCATGATACGAAACATATCACTATATTGAGGCTGGGATACGATATGTATCATGATACATTTGATAGTCCTGATAGGCTACTTGTATGATGCTTAATAAGATCAAATAATCATTGTTTAAAGACAAAAACTAAATGAGCTATGTAGAGTATGTATTCATACAACTATAAAACACACGTATTCTTCATTCACAAACCATTTGGTGAAGTACAATGAGCTGTGTTGTTCTTTTGGTCTTGTATCACGATACAGACGATGCATACCTCTATTATGATACGATAAATAGTGTAAAGAAAGTATCACGATTCATATGCAATGAGTCGTTACACCCCTAATCAACACAATACAATATAGGGAACATTATTTATTTTATATTATAAGATCAAGCAGGATTGATCAGACATTGAAAAACAACCTTCAGTGTGACGCAGGGTGCCCAATCTAAAGTTAAGGACATGTACTGTGAACATTTCCTCCAGGATATGTTTTGGCCCCTTTCTGTTTTTCTTTGTTACTGAAAAATAATTCTGTTTCTGTTTTTATAAGTAACTTGTGTGTAGGATTTCTGTTCAGATAATCCACTCGTCTTACATATCCATATAACGTCTTTGTGACACTAGGTTCATATCTATTTCTGTCTCATGTGAAGCATAATGCGAGGCAGCAAGCTAAAAAATTCCTTCTGGCTGTTGGTCTACTCAGCTTTTGGTGAAAGGGTTTTGTTTGTGTTTCTGGTTCAAGTTTAAACATTTCTACTGATAGACTGAGGTCACAATACAGAACATATCACGATTCATTGTGTCTCCCATTTCATGTAATGCTACTAATGGTTAACTTTGTGGTGTGTAATAGGATAAAATTAGCTTTAAAAAGCAAAACCTGCCGACCTGTAATTTACATGTGTTCATCATTTAAGAACTATTTGAAGTACTGCAAGTATCCATGTTGTGCTTATAATCTATAACCATATACAGCACACCTCTTTAACAAAACCATATTCAGATTGATGCACACGGAGTTAGTTTACCCCAATAAGACAGAAGAGGCAGGGCAAATGAATTTCTGTGCCCATTATACAGAGACAAAAAAACAGACTTAAATGACTAAACTGAATACAATTTTGAATGGTAAAGGTTAATAGGCTGCATTTAAATACATTGTTATGGGGAGTTAACCAGCACTGTTGTTCCATATTCTGACACCTGTCAGTCAAATGAGATAAGGGTTAAAAGCTCCATAATCAGGAATGCAGGCAAGCCTGGCTCTTTTGCATAGTGGTTAAGATGCTTGATTGCAGTATGCAGGGTAGCTGGCTGTCACATCTCCGCCCTGCTACGCATGCTAATGCTAAGATTGTGGCTGTCTACCCACTAGAAAATCCAAATTGCTAGGGGATAGATGCAAATACATGCACAGCTACTGCATTGGCACACTCATTTGTGTTAATTTGAACAGCAGTTTTCCTAACCCAAATAGTAGCATGCTAGATGTTTCTTCTTCTACTCTATAGTTAATTCTTTTTTTTTCTGTTCAAAATCTTCAATGTTTGTTCCTAAGACAGAGTTAATACAAAGTGCAAGACCTTGAATGATTGCGCCTGTCTGCCTCCATTTGGAAGCAGCACTGCAGATATTGATGATTCACTCATGCCCTGTAAAATCACTTACTCCATCTTCCCTGAATAACTCACACTTTGTAAATGCGGCACAGAAGATTAGCGTGTTGCTTGGGGGAATCTGATGTCTGCTTTGGTTCTTAGACTGTTACATTGTTCTTCCTCGTTTTCCCATGCTCTACCGTGTGATAAGAATCCACTTGGAAATAGGAAAACAATTAGGCTTCCTGTGGGTCAAATTATTTTAAAGGAAACATACACATGTTATCAGTTGTGCTGTTAAAATGACTTGCAGGCTTTTATTCCCTGGCATACCACAGCTGTTTGCTTTCAGATGTAGAAACTGTGCATTCAGGCTTCAGACAGGCAACACGTTTGCTGAACTCTCCCAGCAATGCTGACCTGTACACAGGTCCAGAATAGAGAACTCCACTCAAAACTGCAGACCTCTATTGTTGTATATTGACTAGAACTCCACTAAACATAGACTAATTATCGTGTATATGTCCTTTTATATCCACAACCAATTATTATGTTTACTGTGTAAGGCAGTAGTTATCCTAGGGTCATGCAGTTCACTTACCCGTTTATCGATTTACCTTTTTTGTGCATCTTGTGCTCATTTGCTGGTTTAGAGAACATTCCTAGCAAACCACAACAGGTACTGTATGCAGTATGCCGTGGTAGGGACCACTGTACTATAATTAATGTATTGCTGGCTACCTAGATTTTAAACATCTTGTGCAGGTTAGCTACTCTGTCAGATTTCAAGGTAACTAGGCATACCTCACCAAAAAAATGGCATACGTTAGTATGAACAGTGAATGTTTCTGTTTGATTGCGCTTTGTATTCATGCAGACTCTGCATCTCATCTGATGAATTGCACTGCAGCCTGTGCCAGATACACACCCTAAACCAGCATTTGTTTAAGCCAAAAAACAACACTTTTTGATATAAAGGTACGATGCAAAATACATTCGTCCTGCTGACTCATTTGACTAGTTATTCACAGATCATACAAGGCATCAGGCGCTGTCCACTGTATCCGATTAAAAACCTGTCCTTGATTTACATTCTATTCCCTATTATGGATTTTTAACTGCTTTGCCCTTGTTAAGATGCAGTATGTAGTATGTGTGCTGCAGAATGTAATAGAGCTGCAATGATTTCAGTTTCAAATTGACTGGTTCTCCTGGGTATTTGAAAAGAGGCCTCAGGGCTTTGACATTATTATCAGTTCTGTTTGGAGTTGTGTTGTGTACAAGGGCACATTTTTATTGTGTTCTTGCAAGATCGAATTGTAGTTGACTGTTTGCTTTTTTGCTAAATCTATTAGAATGTTAATATACAATTACATTGTTTTAGGTAAAATCATATAATTATTTAAATGATCCTCTAAATTTGACTGGACTGCATGGACACTTAAAACAAGGATTTCTATGTGACCTACTTTTTCATGAGCTTTGGAAGGGTACTGTATGTCTTTGATTTTATAAAACTCTGCAAGTTTGTTAATAGACTGTTCTACGGTATACAGAAATCAGTTATGCGACAAAAAATGGTAAATCTGACGTTTGTATGCTGGGAGGTATGTATTTTTTGCTGCCCCCCTTCTAATAAACAGTCAAATAAAATTATAATATATATTTAAGATTTAACAAACCTGTTGGTTTCCAAGCCTTTTATTCGTTATATCGAGGGGTTCGTTTATAGTAAAAGGACAATCAAATCAAAATGAACGATAAACTGTTGGAGTAAGTTAATGAGATGAGATTGTGAATAAAAGTAGAATTACATGTATCTGTTCGTCTCATGTATACAATATTCGGCCTTTGCTTTATCATATTCATTAAAGAATTAAAACGCAATAGAAAAAGCAAAAATCCCCAATTGAAGCGGAACATTTATTTACTTCATGAATCGTTTCGAAGTGCACCAAATCTTAATCCAACATGCAAGACTCCCAAACTGATCTTTTATTCCAAATCAACCCGACATGAAAAGTTCATCAGATCCTCAATTTTTTTTTCTTTCTTGCTGTTGTTTTTTCTTTGATCAGTTTTGCTTTGCCGCACGGTTGCTGGACCTATAAAACTTTTGATTTCTTTTCACGGATGATTTGGTAGTGAATTCGGTGAAGTATGGACTATGTTCTAGTGTTGCAAAACATTGATTTGTATGATAACGCTAAATGCATTATTTATTAGCAAATCAGCTAGTTTAAAACTATTGCAGTAGACTCCATAAAACAAAACTTTTCTGAAATGTGTTATTCAGAAAGGAGTCTATCACAGAAAGGAATATACATGGCCCCTTTTTTGCTAGCACATTTAGCTTATAAGATAAAGTTTTCAACACTTGAGGGAAAATAGAAATGATGTAAAGAAACACATAAGCACTTCCAGATAGTTTGAGAACCACTGCTTTAAGAGATGATGCTTTGAGAGATACATACTCAGTACAGTATGATTCTCTACAGGTCAAGGTCACACATCATAGTAAAAGTGTGTTTGATTTTATAAATTCTATTGTAGCAATTACTGGAATGCCAAATGCACTTGTTCATTTTCCAGTTCTGTGCTTCCTGGAGAAGTAAGTGGAGAAAACACTGAGAAAGAGAGAACCATGACACAAGCCTGGCCAATGAAAATCTAAGTAAAACCAATGCATTCAGAAACGCAATTTAATGATATTGCGATGCTTGCTCCCTGGTGAAAGATTGGAAGTTTCTTCAATCTCCCTGGTAAGCAGGAGATCGAGGACTGATGTCAGAGTTTAGCTGCAATAAAATATGATGATGAATTCCACCAAACAATAGTTCTGTAGCAAAGACTCTGATGTATTAGTCAAATATGATACCTGTATACAAATTGGACTTTGTCACACAAAGACTGGAAGACATGGCTCATCTGATCTTTTAAATGAATTTGTGGAAAACTGCCAGACTACTGTATCTATCCTCTTTGCTCATCCAAAACAATTGTTTATCAGTGAATTTATCAAGGTGCTTCCAAGTGCTAGGCTTGAGATGCATCAATTAATCAATCCATCGACAATGGATTGCAATGGATTTTATTGTGCAAGATTTGATTATAGTCAGTGATGCATCTAACATGAGCCCCGTTGAAAGCACACAGGTTTCAATGATGTCAAGGGCAGCTGTTTATACATCATTCAGCATAATACAATGCACCCTTGATTTCGGTTATTTCATTTATTTATTTGTATTTATTTATTTATTTATTTAAAACAATATTCTTGCTGCTTGAATTATTATAAATTATTACCAGTTGGTCTTTTAAAATGATAATATATTCTTTGACTTTCAATTCAGTTTTTTTCTGGGGTTGAATGACAAGAATATACAGTAGTGCCCTTGTGATGAACATTTGGTGGATGTAGGTCATGGTGATCTACTTTTTTCATATTGAAAACTCAAATACCATATTTCAGTCAATGCAGGGGATGTATAGTATGTTGCTAACATACATGTTTTAAATGTGAGCATGCATGTGATTAATAAACGTGTTGCCTGTTTTCACCATAACTTTGAAAATGGGTTGTTCTAACTCACTAGCTAATCGGAGAGGGTGAGCTTGCTGCAAATTTAATGGCTTTTATTCGAGTCATTACACCCGTTTGTCATTAAGGCAGTAAAAAAATAAGCGCTTCCAACAGTGCCTTTTATGTTTCAACAAACTAATCTTATATTCCAATCTTCAGTCATGTACCAACCTAAAACGTGTTTCAGAAAGCAAAACACGTTGCATCCTGTGGCTTTTCTTAGTGTGATTATTTGTTGGGCAGTTAACCAATGTTCCCTTGATTTAGGAAAATGATTCACCTTTTACTGTGCTCTCTCCTTGCTTAACATTTCGGAAAGCAGTGAGTTGTCGGTAATCCCTGCCCTCTCCTTGGATTTAACCCCGGCCAAGGCGTTACTAAATTTTAAGGCAGGGGTGTCCAAAGTTGGCCCGTCCACTCCTGGTCTTTGTTCCATCCCAGTTTCAAATTGTTTACTTGAACCAATTAAACATCCATCAAGACCCGGAAGCAGTTAATGATACCATTTTACCTGTTAAACCTGGAGTGGAATGACCCTCAAGGACCGGGATTGGAAACCCCTGCTTTGAGGAATCGTCCCTATCGGCAGCTGTGCAGAGGTAATCAATGTTCCTGCAGACCACTTAAAAATCAGATACGCATTAATGATAAGCATTGATTCATCATCCCTATGTTTAGATCGTTAAATGTTTGACAGTAAGATGCTAGTTGCAGGTAAATATCAAGTGGTTTGTAGCTTCTCATGGCGGCTTTGTTTTTCAAAGAGGCACGACTGTATTTCATGATGGGGGGGGGGGGGGGATTTACTCATCCAGCTGGGATCACAGGAATCATAAATACTTTAAAGTCACAAATATAGGAAAGTGCCTGCACAAAGTATTTAGACCTTTTACAAAGTTTGCTTACAAAAAGTGAAAATGAACTGTATTTTGAATATGTTTTGTTCTATTTTATTAGACTAGTAATAAAAAAGTATACTTTTGAATACTCACATTTACTATAATTCAATTACTGTTACCTTTTTACTAATATGGCACTAGTAAAAGTCAATGTAAAAACAAATATATAATTTTAAATGAACAAAACATTAACATAGAAGTTCAAGTCTGTGTACTTTTGTATTGAACATGTATGACATTTTATACAGTAAACAGACATTTGTACAAAAATTAAACGTTCACTGCATTGAACTTCAATTTGCAATGTAGAATTGGTATATTATGGTTTTATATGTGACACCTAACATTAAATGGTATTTTCATGAACTGTGAGTAAATTATAAAACACTGATCTATGAAATACCAAGGAATTTGCCAAACCACGTCACCACAGCTGAAACAGCCATCTGCATTTTCAGTGGTGTTTCTGTAAAGTATCTCATCACGAACTGTCAGAAGATAAATCCTAGAATTACAGTATAAATTCTAATTCCACAGTTAAAGTATGTGACTACCGTGCTCTGTGATTGATTGATATATTCATTTCCATTAGTAGATACTAAATATGGAAACAGCTCTCCTGTTATGCATAGCAGGTGCATGTGAGCAGAGAAAAAATGCTTTTGGTTCTCTAAGATGTGTAGCAAGGATTAAAAGGAGGGTTTTGTTTAAGTTGCCGGCTGGAATGTTTTCTTTTGTTTTTTCTCACAATAACAAAGGGCAGAATGTACTGTATTCGTACAACTTTCTCTTCTACTTTGATTCAAATCCAAGTAATAAAAATCCAATGCACTTGGCAGAGCTGTCTAAATTCCAACTAGGAAGGATGCTGAAGTCTTAATGCTTTGAGACTGAAGTGAGAAATGGGATTCAGTAATGCCTACCGTGTCGAATTGGAGGAACATTTCTTGCTGCTGCTGCATTTGTCCTCCAGTGCAGTCGTTTCACTGGCAGAGGCTTGAGAGGGAGGAGTAAGAGACAAGCTGCCAGGGAGGTTATTTCAACCCTGCAGTAAGCCAGGCTGGGATTGAGAAGGAGCACCTTTGTGCTGCAGGGCCTTCCACCAAGCTTCATATCTGGACTATTTATTTATTTTTGTTCTGGGATATTTTAAATGTTTGTTTTTTTTCCCCACACTGAATTAATAGTGCGTGTTTTTTTTTTTTTTCAACTGAACATCTCCACATTTCAAGAAGTCATCATTAGGGATAATCTAATATCTGTATCCTCGTCTCTCTGTTTTCGTGGCTAATTGCGGCTTCAAGGAATGCTGGAATGACTTACGTGGCTGAGAAGGTGTTGATAAAACTAAAACTGCTTCAGGCTCTCTGAATGAATTCAATTTTCTATTCGTGTAATTGGTGTGGCGTTTAAAAAGAAAAAAGTCTCAAGTTATTTAAACCTGATTGAACTAAAGGACAATTACCTAAAGCTGTTCATGTAGAGACTGTGGTTTTAATGGCAATATTTGGGTCCATCTAATTGCTGCTGCAGCCCAAGAGGTGCGTTTTGGGTTTCTTTTCTTTACTGTGTCAGCTGTTTAACAAACCAGCATCAGTGGGGACTATCTAAAAAGGCAAACGGAATTACCTTTCCCGTTAAAGTTGAAGACAGGTGCACAACCTGCTTTTTTTTTTTGTATGAGTTATTCATGAAAGCTCCTGTCCTTTTTTTTTTAAATTTATTTATAAAATAGCAGTAAGCATGGCAACAGCTCAGCATCGCTTTATCTCCTGGCATGTGAGAGTGGTGACTGCTCACTGGATTTAAAGAGAAATTACACTGCAGATAATTCGGAGCAGCATCAGTGAGCATTGCAAGGAGCGGGGGAGAGAGAGAGAGAGAGCTTTGACGCTGCATTAATACAGCATTAATACAGCCAGCGAGCAATCACAACTGGTCAGGGCTTGCAAACCGAGCCCTGAACTGAAGATCACGGCCAGACACTCAAGATGAACTCTTCCTTCGATGGAAATCAGTCCAGCCAAACCTTCTGTCTCCTGGGCATCAGTTATTCACAGACTGTCAACGTCTGCGTCCTGGAAGTTGTAATCATTATTTTTCTTACTGTGCTGATCATTTCAGGCAACCTTGTTGTTATTTTTGTATTTCATTGTGCACCTCTGTTGAACCACCACACAACAAGCTATTTCATCCAAACCATGGCATACGCTGATCTCTTTGTAGGGGTGAGTTGTCTGGTCCCTTCATTGTCCCTGCTGCACTACCCCACGGGGTTTCAAGAGTCTGTGACTTGCAAGATTTTCGGATACATAGTCTCTGTTCTCAAAAGCGTTTCCATGGCTTCGTTAGCTTGCATCAGTGTTGATAGATACATTGCAATTACAAGACCCTTATCGTATAACACTCTGGTCACACCGTGGAGGCTACGTGTCTGCATTTTTCTTATCTGGATCTACTCCTGCTTGGTTTTCCTTCCTTCCTTTTTAAACTGGGGCAAACCAGGCTACCACGGAGACATATTTAAGTCTTGTGCCATACACTGGGATACAAACGCCCATTTTACCTGTTTTATTGTGGTGCTGCTGTATGCGCCAGCTGCTTTTACCGTCTGCTTTACCTACTTTAACATATTCCGTATCTGTCAGCAGCACAATAAAGAAATCAATGACCGCCGAGCACGCTTCAGCTCACAGGAGGGAGACTCTGCCGACAGCCAGGCCTGCCCGGACAAGCGCTACGCTATGGTTTTGTTTCGCATCACCAGCGTCTTCTACGTCCTGTGGTTGCCCTATATCATCTACTTCCTGCTGGAGAGCTCCAACATTTACAGCAATCCCGTCGCCTCCTTCCTGACCACCTGGCTGGCCATCAGCAACAGCTTCTGCAACTGTGTCATCTACAGCCTCTCCAACAGTGTCTTCCGGAAAGGACTAAAGCGGCTTTCTGGCGCCGTCTGTGCCTCCTGCACCTACCACGTGAAGAGCAAGAAGCCTCTGCCTCAAAGCAGCAAGCGGTCCACAAACGGCTGCAATGCTTAGCAAGCACAAACAAAAACCGGTGAAGCAGAGGGTTTGTGTTTTGCTTGCAAGTTGGTCCCTACTGAACTAACAATATGATCCGATTTGTTTGAAAGCAAAATAGGGGTTCAAAGAAGTCTATCTCTGTGATCTCACTCTGGGGGTGGGTGTGTGTGTGTGTAGATGCAGTTAAATGTAGTTGGAGCGGGATCTCCCATTACTATTAGTAATTCAAGGGGGGTTACTGCTGGTTATGCCCCGTATGGTGTTATTCAGAGGAGTCCAACAATATGTTTGTGGGCTTGGATGGCCTCGTGTACAGATTGTGGTCAGTTTGTGCATCCATGTTTGTGTTAAATTGGTAGTAGTTTCATCATGCTTTTTAAAACTGTGTGCTCCTGTATTATGCTTAAAAGTATGATTTGAGGAGCTTAAAATGCAAAATAATTTATTTAAAGTAAAAACAAATACAGGAATGATGCTGCCTTTCAGTTCACTGGATAAAAAAAAAAATGACTTGATTTAAATTGACTCACTTGAAGTCCTTGGTGTTCTGTATACATATTGCTCGTGATCAGTTTAACCTATTCACATTTTCCAAATGTTTTAAACAAAGCAGCTAGGCTTCTCCGGTTCATTACAAAACTCAAAAGAGATTATTCAGTATATAAAGTCCATCGATCTGCTCCACTTGTGGTCAGTCAGTAAGTCTAAAGAAATCTCTAAATGTATAACCATTTCCACACCACCAAATCACTACTTACAAGCTCTGTGCATCCTAGTTGCTTTTTTCCCCTGAAGATTATATATGTTTCTTATGCTAGAATGAATCAAGCGCTGCTTAAACGGAACCATGCTGGTAGTGCTGCGTGGGGTAAAGTTGGAAACCACTGTGTTGCATGAAATTAGTGCTGTGTTTGGAGACTATGGTTAGTGTTTATTGTACCTTAAATATTATGGTTTTGTCAAAATAAGCATGAATAAACACAGCAAGTGGGCCTGCAGTGGCGGTAGTGATATCTGACTAATAAAAAATAAAAAATAAAAAAAACTTGGGGATAATTTAAACCTGATGTCGCTGACTGAGAGCAAAAACATGTGACAAACAAAATCATTGTTGGAGCTTTCAAATGTAAATTATCAAATATATAATGTAGCGCTTTTTTTTTTTTTTTCTTTTGCAAAACAGTAAATATTACCTGTAACAATAGCTGTCTGTTTTATACCATGGGGACATGGCTTATGATAAGGGGCCACTTTTATTAACACAATTACGAGTGTTATTCCAGGTCACGCGTGTTTAGAACGATATTGCCTGCAGGGAAAATAAATGTTCATATTTTTCCATGTTAGTTTCTCTGTTTGCGAGCCAACATGAAAAATGATTTGACTGCTATCTCCCGAAAAGAAATGTCATGCTCCGAAGAAGCCAATTTGTTATATTGCACCCCCCCCTCAACTTCCAGTTTAGCTGCATAATGATTGAACTGAGCAGAATATTTTTAGACAAGTCTGAAATTGCAGTGTGTATTATGAATGTTCACAAAATTACAATATAAACAAGGCTGCCTATTGCAGAAAAGGTTGTACAGTACATGGTTTGCATTTATCCAGTGTAAACATTCCCTCTACGCCTCATAGACCCGCATACGTACAGCCTTGTTTCAATCGACCAAGATCTAACAACCTAGTAGACAATAGAGAAAAACAAAATGGCTGCAGATGTTTTAGTTACAAGAAAGGACATTTTCTGTTTTGGGTTATTTTTTGTTGGAGAATGAGTTCACAAATCAAATTAAAAGACAAGCTTTAAAGAGGTTTTCACTGTAACAATTGTAGTAATCGGACAGTAGTGGTCAATTTCTTTGTACAGACTGTATACAGTACACAAGAATTTGAGACGTTGTTGTAAGTGACTCTGCAGCTGATGCAATAGTTCACACACCCTAGTCTCTGTAAGTCGCCTGGAAAAAGGCGTCTGCTAAATAAACAAATAATTGAAAATACGGACATATCCAAATTAATAAATAACGTCTGTTATGGTTTTGAATTTTTAACTTGAAACATTTTTTTATTTAGTTAAAGGCATGCAAAACATATTCTGGGTTGTATGGCCAAAACATCTTACCTTACTAATATGCAAAGTTTTTTAGTATTCTTCCATTTATTCACCTGATTTCCCTTAACAACATGTTTGACCTTAAAATAAGAGCTAAAAATAGAAACAGCCTCCAATCCTTAAAGCCAAAGAGCTTTTCTGTGTCATATTTTCCATAATCTTCACTGATGAAATCATTGTGTGTGATAACAAAGAAAATTGCATGGTAGATTATAATGAATTTACTAGAACTTAATGAAGTTTGGTGTCAAGATTTATAGCTGTGATAACCAAAAGCTTATTAAAAGGGTGGAGTTCAGTAAGACATTCAGTAAATCTGCAGTTTCTCTCCACATGAAATGTGTGAAAATAAATATGTTGGTTTGAGACTATGAATTTGATTGGTGATTTTCTAGATACTGCAGCATTTTTCCACAGTACAAAAAATGCTGGTTGCTAAGCGTACTACCATATGTGACTAGTTTTTAAAAGCTGAACTGTCCTCTTTACTAACTCAATTTCAAGTAGAAGTCTCAATTTATTTCTAACTACCCGATATAGTGTCATATTTGCAAAGCATTTTTAACCCATTGCGAAGTTTATACCACTTTTTTTTTCTTAAAAGAAAACATTGATTAGCACTGGGATTAATGCTTTGAGAATGTGTCACTATAATTGAAATTATCAGTGTGAAATCTGATTGAGAAAGACATTAAAATCACTTTTTCCTAACAAATAAACACTGCTTGGCATTGCTTTGGTACCCAGTGCAGTTCGTGTTTTTATACCTTTTCACAAAGGTTAGTACAGTAACCAGCCTCTTGTGTTGTGCAAGAGCATCTCCTCATATTTAACCCTGCTGACGATGCATACTGGAGGCACCTGTATGATTTATGGGTTAAATATGAAGGAGCCAGCCAGTCTCTCTGTCCAACATGTTCATGTCGATGAAAGGTGATCCACTTTTTCACGATGCTTGTATCTCTAATTTTGTATTTACAGCTATGGCTGGGGATGCACACGTATTGATTTCTTGATATATTGCAACATTCAAAAACATTTCCCAAGTGCACAGTACATGCGCTTTTAAATGAAGAGTTTACCAAAGCAGTGGTGTGTTTGTGACTTGTCATTCTAAGGTTAGTTGAATAGCGCCATAGAACAGGCAAACACAGGGTCATAAAGCAATGAATAAAGGTCAGTGTAAGCATTGGACATTTTTAAAAAAGAGTCATATTTAAGCTTTCTCTTAGGATTGAGAACAAGATAATATTGTTGCTTCTGGCTTGTTGCATCTTAATGGAATGTGAACTAGCTAATGTGCTGTATTTGCATTTTGGAAAGTCTGAGGTTACATAAAGGCCACTCATTCGTTTGGTAATCTTAAGCTGGAACAAAAGCCTTGATTATACCTCTCTTGGGAACTAACATTAACTAAAATAGCAAGTCCTCCAATTACACAATTCCTTACATTTTCTAACTTTAGCAACCAGAGAAACTTTGCCAGATTAATTCAGGGGTGCCAGCTGACCCTCTTTTGGGGAGTCTGTCCCTCATTTTACTTGCTGCCGCTCATCAGTCAGCTTTGATGATTGATTAACATCAGGTATAATGGTAGTTCATTGGCTTCATGTGAATAAGATTTGTGTCTGTCTTATGGGTGGAAGAGCGGATAGAATTTCTATTGTTACATTTAAATATTTTTGGTTGCTTTTGAAACTAAATTGACTTTTTTGCATTTGTAGAATGTGAATCTATTTGTACTTATTTTTCTCTGCTAATTCTATTGCATATATAGAGTAGAATAACAAAAAGCAAAAACCATTAGAATCTGACAGTGCCTTTTTATCATATCTCCTATTTAAACATTTGGTAAATTGCAGAATTATAAGATTGGAGTTAATATGTAATCAGGGTTTTTAGTTAGGGACTAAAATGTGGGACATGGCTGACTCCATTGAGTCAATAGAATAAGATGATAAAAACAAACATATTAAATCTGTCCGATTTATCAATTATAACTGTTATAATTCTTATGGAACTTTATTGTCATTTACTAAGGTTAACCAAGCATGTATATATTTCTGTCTTTGTCCATTTTAATGGGGATCTCATTAAGTATTATCTGAACCCTGAAGGGGAATTCACTCTTGTTACTTGTACAATTCCTGTATGTTTTGAAAAAAAGGTGATGTGTATTGCAAAAAATAATCTGCAGCATTTCGTGTTGTTTGTGAATTTCCAACAGGAATGCCTTTTATGCATTTTTGTTTTAAAACTGTGTCAAGAATACAAAGCCATTCTAAAATATCAGCATTGCTAGTTTGAACTTGAAGAGGGGAAAAACTAAGAGAGGCATTTCCACATCGTGGCTATGAAGTTATCATTTTATTACCAAAGTACTTGATAAATCCAGATGCAGTAGGATGGTTTCAAGGAAGTGACTTTTGAGTGATTATTTAAAGTGTATTTGTTTAAACCTTTAATTGATGTTTGTTTTGGGACTCAGTGGTCTGTATTAATAAACAAAGTGGCAATATGCTGTGCAGATTGCTTAAAACATTAAGCACATTTATTGTACAGTGTGTACCGTAAACAAACTTGCTAATGAATGATACTGTTTCACATGTGACACGCAACTTTAATTTGTGTTATCCTGTCTGTTTCAGGACTCGGAATACAATATTAATATTATTGCTGATCTAATCTAAAAATAAAATGTACATTCTTTTTTTTTTTTTTTCAAATTCATATCTTTTTGTACCATCAACTTTACATGGCACTAGGCGTGTTAAACGCATACTACAAATTATCAGATTTAAAGGATACACATTTTAAAATGACTATTGGCTTTTGAGCAAAATTATATATTATGTAGGGATTTTTAATTGTTTGTTTAATTGTTTTAATTGTTTGGATGTGCTGGGTGAAATCTTTTTTTTTTTTTTTTGTAAAGAAAAACAATTTTGTTAAAAATAATGAACACTGTAATTACAATCTTAGGTTGGTGTTTATTAGAATGTGCTTTTAGACATGTGCCATTCCAGAGTTATATCTAGGGAACTGTGCAATACTGTGTAATTGTGGCGTTTAGCACTAAAAAATGCTGTACGTATATATGTGTTTAAATCAATTTAAAACATATCACAGATAAAATAAAGGGCTTTTGTTCTAATACAACTCTAATGAGTTGTCTGTATGCGCTGTAAACCGAAAGATGTTTAGCTGTATTTTAAAAATTGTGAACCAGTATTGTCATGTTGGATTGTACATAAATATTGATACAGCATATTTTAGAATGATTCAAATATATAATTGAACTGTATTCATAGTAAACAAAAAGACTGATGACCTGCAAGGTACATGCATGGTCATCATTTTATTTATACAGCTATAAAGCTGCATTCCTGTTTCAAGTATGTATATATGTTAGTCTGTATGTTATAACTAACACATAGGTATATCATGGTACAGCTGTATATTTTTCCTTTGCTGAAACCAATTCCTGCTGGATTAAGAAACACAAAAAAATCACTTTTTTTTTTTTTTAAATGAATTTTTAAATGTTACTGTGAATGCTCCTTATGCTGGTAACAACATTTTGCTGTGTTAATTATATTGTATATCTAGTCCATCTGATATGAGGACACGTTTACAAGAAATTATAAAACAATTTATCATTACGATAACATCAGACATTCGCAAACATTTCCTTAGTGAAGATGTGGTTTTTTCATGCCTGTTTACCTAGGTTGTTTAAAATGGCCCGTTGAATGTCTTTTGAATCAGAACTATAAAATGTTGGTAAAGAAGGTAAACTTTGTTGTAGCTGTATTGTTTTTAAAAAGCTACTAATGGAATTCAGTAAGAGGTGTGTGTTTATTTCTTCACTGTTTGTGAAAGTGTTTTTCAGGGCTTTATTTTGCATAAATGATGAAAGTACTAAAAGGTACAGAAATGTGTTGACAGTGCAGTATTTTCCCTGATGCATGTTTTGGGACATTGTTTTGCCAAAGACCAAGTATTATTTTTCCTGTGGGAAAGTTATGCTTGAAAAGAAAACCAACACACTTAAGGGCTAGCCATCTCTAGGGACTTCCATTTTCTCATGTAGATCTGCACCAAATTGCCATATTTGGATTTTAAACCAGACTTCTTACATGTTACTCAAGACACCATAAAACACAAATGTTTACTTAACTTGTTTTTACAGGACAGCATGTTCTACAAGAAAATGTAAAAATATACACCTGCTGTATTGTTTTCAAATGTTTAATAGAAATGCATATGTTTTCTTAAAATACATATCTTTTTGGTTATTGGTCTTTATGAAATCATCAGCCATGGGTTAGAAAGTCAAGCAAAACTCTATAAATATTGCCTTGAAATGTCCCAAAACAATGGAAAAAAAAAATGAAGGAGCAAAATTAGGATAAGTGCAAGTATTTCACAAAATGTCTTCTGTACCATAGTTTATTATTTGTGAAGTGCATAAGCACCTTGATTTTGTAATGTGTGTGTGTGTGTGTTTTTTTTAAAATACAATTGTCTATCTAGTAACATTGATGATACTATTTATAGCATTGCCTTTTTGGTCCTGTGTATGTATATATCGGCTTTTCATTTGGTTATGTTGTCAGTAAACTGTAAACCGCATTTGTTTTGTTTTTATTTGTGGGGTGGGTGGTGGTGGTGTTGACAAAAAAGGATTCATTATTATTGAGTGACGCACAAAAAAAACAACAACAACAACATAAAGTAATGTAGTATTTAGATCAGTTTATTACCACACAAAACAAAAAAATCTTCCTGCATTAATGAAAGCAGTGGTGAGTTTCCTAGGCATTTTACCTGATCATTATGATTCAGTGTATTTGAAGCTGAGTAATTCTTACATCAGAAGAAGACAACTATAACACTAGATGCTAAAGAATTTTCAGTTAAAATATGTTTTTAATATGAAAAAGCCAATACAGGTTTCTTAGATTCAACTGTGAGAAATGTCCATTTTTTATATAAAAACAAAAATAAAATATATATTTTAAAGTATAAGTAATTGTATTGGAGCTGTCATATCTCTTTACAGTCTAGATGTTTGACAGTAATAAACAGTCAATACTTTTGACTGTGGAAAAGTACTTTACATTTAACTCAGTTTATTTCTGTTGAACAAAGCGTCTTATCTTTTATCAGGTCAAAGAAGTACAATTGAAGAGTTACTGGTTGGGTAACCCAAGATCCCTTTGGGAAAACCACAAAAGGTCACTGTGTCTTGACATTTTCAACATATAGTAGATCGTGCATTATTTGATACTGCTGTGAAGGGCACAACAGTGCTTTTTTCCTTTTCTTATTTTTCTCTCTGAAAAATACATTCCTTTCTCTTCAGGGGGTACTGAAGCAAAGCAAGCCTAGGTGAAGCGAACATAAGATTTATTTATTATTCCTTATTTATTTTTAAAAAGCTGGTACCAATTGATAATGTGTTTTTATTATTATTCTGTGGAAAACAGAAGCTAAATTAAGTACTCATATTCAGATGCATCTTTCAATTGCAGTGTGAAACAAAAATGTATAAATGACTTTAATAAAACAAACATGTTTTTAAAGAAAAGTCTGATAAATGATAAAACTCATGTTTTGGTTTGGTTTCTTAAAACAAATTTACCAAATCAAAAGTAATTTGCCTTCCTGGTATGTAAAGTCAAGATAACACTACTCTGTACCATATCAAAGCAAACACAGACTGCCACCGGCTTGATGCAAGGGACGAAAGCACATCTGGTTTGTAGCTAGTTTTTATAAAACCGAGCGAGAGTGAGTTGCAGTGGGAAATTCAAGCCATACTGAAATGTTTTATTTTTCATGGCTATTTTCCACTGAATTGTCTCTGTTTGTTTATTGCTCTCTTCCTGTCATTCTTTGCTCTCTTTCTTTCAGTCCAAGTCTGCCAAGGGTGTGTGCACAGAAAGGGTTTCCTTTAGTTCTGTGCCCTGCTAGCTTGAGAAATAGACCAGCTGAACATTTCTCACAGCAAGGTACAAAAATAGCAAGGAAATGATAGGCTTAAGAAGTGGGGATGCCATAATAAACATTGACAACGCAAAGAAGAAAAGGGGATTATTGTACAACTAAAATACATCTTTAAAATATTTTGTCATGCTTTTTCTTAATACATGTTAACACTATCCTTCATGTTGAATGTCTTGATGTAGTGTCCATATTCACATATTTGAGATTAAGGTGTCACATTGAACCTCCAACTGCTGCAAGTGTAGCAGAAGCCAGCCTTATAATGCTGTACTAGCAACAAGACAGAGCCACCGCTGGTGGAATATTTTCTCTTTAAAGCTAACACTATCTGTGGGGAATGTATACAAACTGGACTGTAAATAGGTCTTTCATAGAGAATCAAGTCTACAGACACCAAAGAATATTTTAGCATAAACATGCACATGCGTGTGGGACAATGATACGAAAGGGAAGACATTCAGAGTTGTGTCCCTTCAGCTAGAATTCACTCCGGGGAATGTATACCAGCTTGACTGTCAACTATGTGAGTTTTCTAACAAAATAGAAAGAAAAGAGCATATAGAGTTCTAAGTGTGTAAAGCAAATCAAACAAAATCAATGGGTAAAGGAAAACAAGAGGTCTGTTTTCTGTTTATCCTACTACAAAATACATTAATATCTGCTCTAATTTGATTAGGTTTTCCCCTTAGAAACCAGAACTTCCACACGTGTGGGATAAAAAAAAAAAAAAAAAAAACTGTAAAAAAAAAATGTAAACGGACACTAAGGAATTATACATAATTGTCTTGTCCATTTTTAGCCTGTCGGTGATAATGGAGCATTTGCTCTTTTTCATGACAAGAATCTTAACAGCAAAAACATTTCTCCTTTGTTACCACATCAGCTACCCTCCCCAAACAGATCCCAAGCACCCCCACAGGTTAACCTTCAAACTGTCTTGTCCTGCTGTGGGAAATCAAACAAACTGGAACAAGACAAAAAGAATAGCAATACTGAGAAGCTGCAGGTTAATTAGATAACTGGTTAGAAAGGTCTTTCTATTTTAAAAGTATTTTAGGAAAATAATTTTCAGATGTTTGCAAGTAATTGTTTTTTCACATGACTGCATTTAATTAACAGTTTCATATAAGCTGTGTGTTTTATTCCTCTTACTAATCTACCTTATTCATTAATTATGCTTCTAAATGTTTGATAAGATGGACCGGCAGCCTTTTTTGCAAATATAAAAATAATTATATTCCAGTTGACACATATTTCAGCAAATGATCAAGTTGCTTTACTTGTATTCAGATTTAATGAATGACATATTCTAACTACAAATTCCAAATATAGTATATTCATTTCTCAGGTCTATTGAGATGAGACTAGCTGGAGGAGGAGGAGGGGAGGGGGGTAGGGGGGGAGGGGGGGTGGGGGGTAGGGGGTAGGGGGGTGGGGGGGGGGATAGATATAGGCCATAGTCTCCAGGGGGTCAGGACAAAGAGCCCATTTGTTTTTCCACTCCATTAATGACATTACTGTGAGATGGGGGGCTTAGGTGTTAAGATTATTTTTAATTTCAACAACACTTAAAATTAATTATATTTGAAATCAGACAGCACCCTGTTAGTGCTTTTACAGTTAGTATTACACTATATACACTTACACAACTATATAAATATTACACTGATTTCTTAATAGAAGATACTGAGTGATTGTCCGTGGTTTACCTGGCTCATGTTTACCTTCATTGTGAACAGACTATTCTTCAACGCGGATTCATTTCAAACCCTGTTTATGGCCTCTTTACAACCGTCTTTTTAGATGGAACCTTGAGCTCACTGTCAGTTTGCAGCCTCTCTGTTGTTTTCTACCGTTACCGGAGTTAGACGGGACTACAGGCTGTTTTGGATAAGTCAGACGAAGGCAGGTCGGTAACTGGCAATTCTTGACAACACTCGTTCTCAAGGAAATTAGAGTTCAGATTAAAACAACAATAGAAATTTGAGGTTGATTTTAAAAGTGAGTTCCGATGTTTCTTTAGAAAATACACAAAGTCCTTTTCTTCAAGTTATAATACGTTCATTATAATGCATGCAGGGAATCATGTCCCAAGCACAGAACAGACAGATTCCAAATTCTTACGACCTTACAAGATGTTAAATACCTCTTAACACAGAGTGCTTCTCCTCCCCTGCCTCTGGCACTTAGCCAATGGTAAAGCAACCTGTTAATAGGTGTTGGTATTTGAAATTCAAAGTAACCAGATCTTATCCTGTTTCCCCAGACAGACAGGGCGTTGGAGGTGTGTGAGATTACAGGGGGAGAGATAGTTAAGGATTTATTCCTTCTTACTATAACAAGAGAATTTTAAAATGGTTAAGAATGTCCACCCATGTTGTTGCATGATCTGAGTGAGATACTTAAAACATGAAGGAACAGACACATACACAGCAATGAAAGTAGTGTGTGTGTGTGTGTGTGTGCGTGTGTGTGTACCCCAATTGAGATGTGTTTGAAGTAGCCTTGTAAATGGCTCGTCTGCAAGAAATTATGTTAATCAGCTATTGTTCTGTTTATTATCTTGGGTGTGTCAGTTTTTTTCCATCAGCAGCCAGCAGTTGTTTGTTGGAGAAGGTGCTGTTGGTTAATTTAACCATCTTCTCAAGAATATGCAACTTCAGATGACATTACCGCTTGCTCCCACTTCCTCTGCTAATCCTTATGAACTAACAGTGCATAGGAGATTTGTGAATTTAGTCACTCAAGTTCACGGAATGTGTGCTGCGTGCTTTCAGACATTTTAAAGTTGTTATGAATTTCAGCAATACACCACTGGAGTTAAATCTAAACAAAGACACATTAGAAACTAGTCCCGGTAAGCATGTTATCCCACTCGAGTGGGATAACAGAAATGCATTCCACGCTAGATATACCCATGCTTGTGGTATAAACAGATTTTGGGTATGTCTAGCATGGGATATTTTATTGGAATAACATGAGCGGAATGATATGCTTACCAGGACTAGCTTCTTTACACTCTGCTGACTCACCCTGGCTGAGGACACCCTGGCCGACCTACCCCCCCCCCCCCCATTATTACTATTTATTTAAAATATATACTTGTGGTATGAACAGAATACTGAATGATCATTCATGGTATACAGTCAGGGCTCGTGATTTACTGGGACATCCTCCTGCGATGAATAAAAACGGTTTACCACGAACGATCATTCAGTATCCTCTATATATTCCACATGGATATATTTTGACAATGATTAAACCAAAAGGAAAGCTGCAACACTGTGTACTTTCTGTGTATGCTTTAAAATACACTGTGCGTGTATTTTAAAGCATACAATGTGTGAATGACTAGCAGTAGGGTTCTGGGTCTGTATTGGTGACTTGTGAGGTTAGTTCACTTGATGTGCCCTCGCATCCAGGAAGAAAAACGAGATTCAAAGGATCATTTTAGCTGGATCTTAAATAAGTTCAAATAGTTTTAATAGACTAAGTAATTCCCATAAGATTCAGGACGGAGCAGTTCTTTGAATTGAAGTGAGTATGTTGCCCTTTTATATATCCTGATCATTCTGAATGTTATAGCTTTTAAATAATTTTTAAAGTACATTGGTATGCATACAGCAGCTATTAAAAGTGGTGTGATGGTAGAAATCTGACTGTTCAAATTGTAGGTGCACAGTACATTACTGAGCTGCTTCCTTCCGCTCCAAAGTATTTTAGTCTTTGTTTATAAGTAATACAGGCAATGTTTATGTTTTGTCATTTATCTTGCTGTAGTACAGAGGAATCCCACAAATCTCAAGAGGCAGCGCCCTAGGCCCAAAGATATGAACTTCAGAAAACAGAAGTTAGCCAGTAAATTGTAGTCTACACTGCAGGTTAAAAGTCCAGTCCCTACTATTGCAGGTAGAAAGGTTAAACCGAGTTCATTTGAAAATATTATTAATTACAGGACTTGATTTCCTGTTGGAAGGAAGAATCTTATGCAGCTCTCCTCAAAGCCGATTCCTATCTGCCCTACTATTAGATACAGTATATGAGGAAAAAAAACATGTTTTTTTCATTCAACTTAGATTTTTTCATATTAAGGTGTTTTAATAACTCCTATCCAAACATGTGTGATCATTTGTTCTTTATTTACATGTGTTTATATATACAAGCAAAATACCATTGTATGCATTAAGATTAATAAGATTTCAGGTGTGTACATATTACTGTTTGACAATAAAAAATGAATTTAATATGAAGAGGAAAACATTGTCAGCACTGTAACTTGATTCAATTGACAGAGCTGGATCTAACTTTCTAAAAGTATGGTAAAACTTTAAAAACATGTAACATTAGCAATAGTGTTATAGCCTGTAGTAGTGTTGTTTAAGTGAATGGCTTTCACATGTACATTACAATCATTTTTATTTTATGCAGAGAAAATGTTTAATGCACTCACGTACCTATTCATTTTACAAGTTAGGATGGTTATCCATCAGTTTGATGCAGGAAGCTGATTGATGTATGCGTGGGTGGAAAGTGAAGTGATAAAACTGTGTATGACATTTCCAGTTTTATTTGATGTGCTAGACCTCGTTCGGGTATGCTTATTAGAGTTGTTGAAATCTGGCAAAACTCCAACATGGACTCATTGAACTCTAATGTACAGAATACAGTAGTTTGTTCAACAGAAATTAACCAAGAAGCGTGGAGAACTTTGGGCCATTCCATTGGAACTTACTGACACATGGGGATTCATTTTAAACAGTTAATTATTTTCTAATTATGTGTTGTTATGAAATGTTGATTTAATTTTAATGAATTAACATTTTCATTTCACTACACTACACTACACAATAAAATACAATACCCGGGGTCTAAAATGTCTATAATGAGTTGTTGTTTACACAGAAACAAAAAAAGGGGGATTGATGTGCATATTTAATAAGAGCTAATTGGCTTGCTCAAGGCCAACTGTTTGAAAATACGGAAACAAGGCAACAAATAAATGTGCTTCTGCTTATTCAAATCCTATTTTTAAGCATCAACTACACTGTAAAATCTTAGGACACACTATATACATTAGTAGTTTAATCTTAACATCTAAGGAGAAAAAAACTGACCTGTTCAAGAGTCACGACATGTACAGTGCATTACAAAGCACTTTGTTCCTCATTCAAAGTATTGTTTCCACATCACGTTTCCTTTTTCCTTTCTGATCAGATGTGGTCTCAGGAAGTTAAGTTAATGATATTATTTTTGGAAACCTTTTAATTGCGTAAAATACTGCTGCATTTCCATAGCAATTAAGAAAATAATAATATGGTTAAATATGTTATTTGTTTTTTTTATAAACAACAAGTTTCCTGAACTTTGCCTCTAACTTTAGTTTATTAATCCGCTTTTTGTTGATCATCTAAAGTAATGGTTTGTGTAGCAACATTAAATTAAGAAAACACAATAAATAATTATATTTTATTTTGTGCAGTAGATTGTCACTGTGTTTACATACTGATGTTGCTAAACACTGATACGGCGCAACGATTTACAGTAGTTGAAGTCAGACTCATACCTTTTAAGTTACTGCTTAAATATAGGTAGTGTTCTTCTTGAGAGACATCCTATCATCAGGTAATTTTAATATTTGCAAGATGCAGCGCGGTCACAGAGACACAGTATTTCGATATGCCACCATTTGTATTAATGCATTATTTTAATAACCTTGCCACTCGTACAGGTATAAACATATGAAATGAGTGGAAAACAGTTACAATAGCTTTAAACAAGAAAGGAGAAGGGACCTTGATAAATTGTGGGAAGGATCTCTTTGGGGAAATAACAAGGTCATTTAGCGTATACTTGCACAGTCCAAGTAGGTGCTGACTGTAAGCAATTTTAAGAGATTTAGCTCAGTCACCATGAAATTAATGTTTTACATTGTTGAGTCTAAAGAAAGTCTTGGTATGTAACAATTGGCTATATTTCCTGAAATTTAACGGAAGCAGGAGGTTTTTTTAAGTCTGGGAGGGGACAAAGAGCAGGCCTATCTGATATTGGTCTGGAGCTTCAACATAATGAACTGCCTAAAAATAATGTAAGTAACATAATAAATACCATATTTTAAAGCTCATGTAATGTGTGTTAAATAAATGTGTACCAAAATTAAGCTGCGCTGTTAACCATTCTTATTACAATGTTATTAATAATAATAATGAAATGGATGATTTTTTTTATTTAATTTTCTTAAATCTTTTGGTAACATTTCTCCATATGTTGTTTTTTCTGTGTATTTGGAGAAGTCATCTAGCATAGTCACGTTCACGAGAGAATACTTAGCCGCCAGCCAAGTGTAATTATTCCTGAGGCAAGAAGAAGCTGCTACTTGATTTTCATTTTAAAGTTGCGAGCCCAGTGGCAGCTGGTCCAGCACAGTCTGAGGTGGCTAGAATGAACCTGAAATGTGCTGTGTGTTAACTGAACCAATGTGCAATAATGTGTCTAATTCAACTGTGATGCAAGCTTTATCCGGGCTGAAGTATAACGGCATGGCTATAATGACACAGGGTTGAGGGTATATTTACTTGGCTTGGGGAAGATGTGCTTCTGCTTTATCAATGTATAACTAAGAAATAACCCATGACAGGGTGTGCGGTGGGTAAGACAGTTATTACCGCACGCCCTGGGTGTGTTGTGAGGCATGAGGCGGTGGCGAGCACAATAGAATTCTGTGCCAAACCTGACCTTGTTGAAAAGCTCAATGGTCGTGTCAGCAGAGAGCAGGAGAGAGTTTTAATTTTGTTTCAGAAAGCGGAGGGTAGTGGTGAGATGTATCTGTTGTGTCTAGTTTAAACATTGCATTCTCAGTAGTCAGTTTTATAAGGCGATATTTAGTTTAATAAGTAGATGCCGCTGCTGCATATATATATATATATTGCATGCTGAGTGAGACTTGTGTGGTGATTTCTCAGATGGCTTTTGAATAAAGTGTTAGTGCTACTGCTTGCCTCCTGAGTTTTCTTTGTTCTGTTCTCTAACTAAATAAATACCACAGTAAATTTGCCAGTTTTTCTGTAATTCTTAGTGACAGAGATGAAAAAAAAGTAGATTGTTGAGTGATTTAAATGCTGTTTCAGTTGTATGTTGACATGTTTACCTACAGAAACACTGTTTAGATAATTGTTACTATTAAGGCGTAGTAATATTAATAGATCAGGTAAGTAAGCTGGTCTATGATGTCATAGCTGTGCGGTAAGACAATTATTATCGCACGGTCATGTGATCTTGTTCAGCCAATTGCAGCGCTTAATTTATCCAAGCCATTTTATAACTTACCTATATCACAAAAGGTGTCCTGTTTTGCTTTCCAAGAATGATACTGAAATGCATGTTACAATTTGGGAGCTAAAATGTGGTAAATAATTGGCAAATTTAATTGTTGAAGTCACATTGAAAGGCTGTCGGAATGATCTGAACGGCTTAGTATGTTAAGCCCTGTGTATGTTCCTGCCTTAATAGCATAGGCCTGTGATGTCCATGATCCATCTACAAAGCTTTATTAAAGCACTTAAGTAGAGTAGCATGACATGGGCTCTACTCTGGGGAGATGGAATTGGTTGGGAAGGTCAGCTTCAGAACAGCTGATAAGTTCAGCTCCCGAGTCTCCAGGCAGGTACTGTACTAGAAGGATTTGCTGTGAAAAGTGAAGTGCAATGAAGTAAATATAATCACTTTCTGAATTGTGCTGTACTGTGGTGCAGGGGATTGCTTTAGGCAAAATAAATATTGCATGAGGTTTTTAATGCACATTATGTTTCCAAAGCGCAGTGTATAATTTAATGGGGAACATTTTTAGCAATAAAGGTTGGAAGCAACAGCACAGACCTGTAAATTGTGGATGAATGTGACCCAACTCAAGAAGTTTAATAGTTAAAATAAATGGGAAACGGGTAAAAAAAAAAAAAAAATCCACTATTTAGTGAAGCAACCATACCGAGCACCAGACCATTCTGTATTATATAGCTGATTCTCACTTGGAGACATTCATATAAATGTGTCATTCCAGCTTTGGGGGTGCGATTTCTAAATGTCAGTCTGATTTCTGTGGCTATGCAATATGACATAAAGATCGTCTGATAAATAAAGATGCATTTATAAACGGCTTGTACAATACCTACAACCTGTTTGACTAGCAGCGCTCCAGCTATTATTGTGTTACGTACAGGAAGGTCTGAAGTCTCTTATTGTTTCAATTTCTTTACATGAAACCATTTTATGTATGCAATAACACACCCCAGAGTGATTGCTTTACAATGCATCCCTGTTGTGTAACATACTCTTTCACCCATATTTAATTTTTTTTATTACAATACGTTTTGCCCTTTAGTAATAATATTGCTTTTGTAATTGCCTGAGTTATGATAAATGACTGTGGAGCTGGAATATAAAACAGCAGAATTACCATTAATTACATGAGAATGATTGCCTTTTGTATGAGATTCATCCAATTAAGAAACATGATCTTAGGTTATACTTTGACTTGTATGTGCTTTTTGACACAACAAAGAAATGTTTTGCTTATATCTGCACAATGTCACGAGCCAGCAGGGTTTATAATGATGCCTTGGCACACAGGGCTATGATAAAGTACTTTTTGCAAGCTGTGTTCATACAGTAGGTTCAATTAGAAAACAGCTACTGCTGAATTTGCCTTGTACCTTGTGTTTCTGTCACTGTAATACATATTTGCTTCTAATCTTTGTAGACTTAATGCAGTAGATAATGCAGCATTAAAATTGGGATCTGTTTTAGAAGTCCTGTTTTTCCTGTAGCTGTGATTTGCAGTTTACAGTTCTGCACAACATCACTACTTTCTATACAATTTACCTGTGGTGCAAATCCTTGCTGTTTCATGGTACTAGCATTAGTAATGTGTTTACACTCTTTGATTGTGTTTTATAGTATGTTTTCTTACTGAATGATTAATTACAACTATAAACAATTGTTGCACAGTAAACTTAGATTCCTTATGACTACAGTATACTATCTCAGCAGAACAACCATCACTTAGCCATGATTGCGTTGCACGCCGATATGTTTGTTTATCCCATGAGATGGCACAGTGAGTGAATGCTATTTGTTGGGACGTGGTGATGCTTTGTTTTTTGTGAAACTTTTGTAATTATTGTGATTGAAGCAGGAATTAACTTTAGATTACAGTGGCTTTTCTAGTGTTCCACCAAAATGGGGTGATCTAATATCGAGGTGCTTCAGGAATGGGAACAGGTTTGATCTATCTGTAAAAAGAAAGACCCTATTCTTTTTCTTTGGCTTGCGTAACCAGTTTTGTAACACGCACATCAGATGCTAGGGTTTAGACCATTTAATCTACAAGCTGCCCTGTCATTCTCTAGGTCAGGGCACTGCTAGAAATGGTATTACTATAAATGCTGTAAAATAAATAAATTTATAATAAATTTGCTAAATAAAAATCAGTTAAATTCTGAGTGGGCTGTACAGTGATCCTGACAGCAGGGCTGTAGTGGAAGCATCTGTACAGTAGTTAAGTATTTCTTCAAAACCACTTACCCAGTTTTGATGAAAAGTTGGTGTAGACATTCCATATGCTCTTTTGCCAAAAAACAAACAGCTGCAATAACCTTTTATTCGGGTGTAATGCCGCTTTGGGGAGTTATTCAACATAATATTTAAACTGCTCTTGAGGGATACAATGCCATTCCTCAATGACGACTACCTCTGATTCCTTCAGCCACCCACATATCAATTTTTTATTTCTCATTTTCTTTGCCAGGGATTAGTATGTTACTAATGTACTTGGTATTAAACTGAAGCATGCACCTGGGTGTTATTCACAGCTATAAAAAAAGTAGTAAAATCCAGAGTAAAAGAAATTGTAACCATGTAGTCTGGTTTAACTACATCATTCTGCCAGTTGGTTGTTAGGAGCTAAAAAAAAAGTGACTAAAAATGGTCCGATTTAAACAGCAGAGCAGTTACATAATTAATATCAGGGTAGTGGCAAACACAAGACTTTTTAATGATCAGACTTCTGGGTATTAGTATAGTGAGTAATAGACTCATTACCACACATATCTAGGGCTTGCCAAGAGTCTGCGATACAGTATAACACATTTCCATGGTATAGCCCTGTTTGTGCTGCTTATTGCTGCGTCTTCTGGGTGTTCTTTGTTCCTCTGCGTGGAGGACGACTACTGTCGTGTCGTGTGAGGTAAGCGTGGAAGGAAAGGAAACTGACCTTTTCATGAGAACACATAGTGAATGTGCAGCGACCCTGTCCTCTCTCCTATTGCACTGTGCAGGGATATAAAGATGCCCCTGCTGCTGCATCTCCACTCTGCCTCAGACGCTGTTGTGACATGATTTTACCTCATTAGCATTATGTAATCATTTCAGCTGCGGGAAAGGCATTTAAAAAAAAAAAAAAAGACAACTGAAGTAGATAAGTGCAGTAATCACCAACATCAGCAAAATATATTAAATGTATTAATATGATACTTAAAAAAAAAAAAAAAAAAGTACATCTGTATACATGTTTACAGGGCTCTTCTGGTTTTAAGAGTGCTGTCGTGTGCATTCTTTGTATGCAAGGACCGCAACACTTAAGGCATATATAAGGATTTAGAAGTTATGGTGCTACAAAAGAAAACCTTTAAAAACCCTGTCAAAACTGGTTGAAATTCAATTGAAGACTTTTCTATCTTAAGAGTCTACAACTTTGGTTTCATCTACAGTATCTCTGTTCTTGACTGAAGCTAGAAGAATCCAAGATAATTCATTTTTAACTTTGTTACCGGTTTACATTTTCCCATCTGCATTTGTTACCAGCTATGAAAGGACATGTATGTTTATAATTGTATTTTGAAGAATATATATATATATATATATATATATATATATATATATATATATATATATATATATATATATATATATATGCATGTCGCAGCACTCAACATATTTATAAGTGATGCTTTTAAATAAATGCAAATATTTGATATTTGGGGTTTGCAGATACTCGTAACTTTTAAGACATATTTGTCGACAATCCATTATTAATCCATTAATTAATGTGTTGATTTCAAAACCAGAAAAGCTGACCTTTACAATTTAGTACCAATCCATGGCAATTAACTTCCGCATTGAGACAATTGGAATCACATTTTCCTCTCATCCTGGGCCTTGACATTTTACTGCCGTACTGCCATACCAAGGTTGTAAACTCACAATGCAAATATGTTGCAAAACGAGCAATTGCAAGTGATTCATGATGGAAATGTGACCATCACAGCTGCACTGTGGAAACTGGGATTTGTATGTCTTTGTCGAGTTTAATCAGAGATTACATTTTGCCCAGGACTGCAAAACCATATAAAAGAAAGGTACGACGAATAATCGCTTATAAAATATACATTTGTAGTTAGTTTGGTTACATCAGGCTCTATATTAAAAACACTGTCGGCTTGATATTGATTGAAACTCAATAATTGTGCAAGGGGAACCGAGGGACTGCATTGTTTTGTGCTGAGAAATTAACTTGGTTATTCACTTTTCAAGAGTTGATCACTTTATTGAGTCATGGAATATCATTTGTACCTCAGGCAGAAAAAAAAAAAAAACTCATTTGAGCATTCCCATGCACTCTGCCCACCCACTGTGCATCATCCCTGCCCAAGATGTTCCTCTTTGCAAGGGGAAAGCCCAGCCTCAATGCTGGCCCAATGCTTGGCCTTGTGATCTCATCTGGTCACCACCCAAGGACTCTACTTGGATAACTAAGGAGTTGCTGTTTTAATTCAGCCAGTTGCAGATGTCATATCCTTGCAGATTTCATATCCTTGCACATTTAAACGGCACCACTCATGACATGTTGCTATCATCTTTGTGCTGGCACTCACTCTAGCACACTTGCTATGTCTCCTGCTGCTTGCAAAATGATGATAAGAGCATCATGAGCTGAAATGCATTCTTTTTGAGTAGTTCTCCCTGCTGTTTGAGTACCCACTCAAACCCAAGGAGAAGATACAGAATTTTAAAATTGACATCAATAACACATTTAAATGTGCTTGTTAGCCCATACAATTAGGTGACAAGCCAGGTGACAGATTGCTTTAGCAGATTGCCAAACATACATGTACAGCTACTTTAATAAATCCAATTAATTGTTATAATACTTGTTTAACTTAACAACTTCGTAAGCAATGAAAAAACATGTTTTGAAGGCAGTTTGAACTGTGATTGGTTATAGTCAAAGACAGTATTTTCTGAAATAAATTGTTACTAGAAAGTAGTTCAGTTTGGGTCATGTTCCAGCCGAAACCATCAGTTAATATGCCAAATAAGGTTGTAAGGTTGCAGACAAGAAGAGGTTATTCCTGTAACTAGATATCAGAAATACTGCTCTGAAGGCGTTGATGCCTTGGCACAAGAAACAGTTCTGTATTTATTGATAATTTAAAGTTAGTGCTTATAGGCACTGAAATGTGAAATACTCCTGTTTGAAAGTCTAAACACGAGACTACAGCATTTGAGAATCTGTGTAACTTCACCTTGAGTTAATAGGATTCTGTAGACCTGAGAATAATGGGAGAGTGGCATTTTACATTGCTTTAATGTTATATCAAGTGGACAGATGCTGCCCTTGTACAGTAATTGTTCTGGCCCACTGCAGCAGTTTGGGGTTCATTTCTGAAAGTTAGTGTGGATGGCGCTGTAGCATTTCCTTCCCTAGAAGACCTTTCATTTCATGTACACACAAGGGCACAGGCCATGTGAGGACTGGACAGCATTCAGGTGTCTTGCTGACTCACACAGAGGAGGCATCTGTTACACTGCGGGAATTAAGACACTCAAGTCATTGGAGTCATTATTATTATTTCTTTTAATACATCCTATTGAAAAAGTCCTGAGATGTATTGGTTTGTTTTCACTATATTGCGCTTTTATGTAACATAAAAATAATCAATCTTTAGTATACAGCTGAGAGGTTTTGTGTACAGTATACCAAACTAGATTTAATTGATCCAAACAGGGCTTAAAATATAATCTTTAAATTAGAACTGAGACAAATATTTGAATATTAAAAAAATAAAATAATAAAAAAATAAATAAAAAAAATGCATTTAATGCTCATTTCATAAATAGATGCTCTACTGTACAGCAATGGTCCTTTTCTTTGTCTAGGAGGTAATTTGATGAGGCATTAGGTTTAATTTCTTTATTGCGATATCATACATTAGTATATATTTTTTCTAACTTTTTAAAAGTGAAAAAATGTAATACTATTGTATCAAATTGCACTACTTTAATCCTGGTCGAGCACTACTTAAACCATTGTATCAAAGAAAAAGGACAGAATATGTTTGTACATTTTATTTATTTATTTATTTATTTATTTATTTATTTAAAGTTTAAGCATACTATTAGATGATAATGAATAAGTAAGTTCGTGTTGTCTTTTGAAGCAAAACTACACATAATGTATTTATTAACAATACCAGTAATACCAATAAAAATAAAATGAGGCCAATTAAAATAATTTAAAATTGTCGTCTGATTCCACTTTTGAAGCTGCACAATAATACAGTATTTATTTGTTTTTACCAGTTACATAAAGCCCTGTACACAATTTACATGAGTTTTGCATTGGGATGCAGTGTTTGGTTAACATTACATTGTATGTCTAAACCCTAAGCTTAAATTCCTAGTTCTTTCCTAGCTAACACCCTGTGCTTTTCACCAGTATAAAATACCACAATATTAAAAAGTGAATAAACTTAAAAAAGAAAAAAAAAACATTTAAAGTGAAAAAAATATATATATTACAAAGCCAGCTGACTAATTGAAAAATATAACCAATTTAAATGCATGTAATATATAATAAAAAAAATAAATAATGGATGAAACAAAATTGCAAGAAATTACTTTATTTTTATTTAAAAAAAAAAAAAAGAAAATTCATGGGCTTTACTTCTAGCGTGTTAGCTGGAGAGGAAGGTGATCGGTTTCTTTTGTTATGGGATTAATGGTTAACTGTGAGGGAAAATGGAGTGAGAATATAATCTAGCTCCTTCTCTGCCAAACATACTGTTTTTGGCTGCAGATTAGAAGTATTGGCAAGTGCTGGCTGATGGAGTGCCAACATTCATTGCACCTTTGAGACTTCAAGCAGCTCACTGTGGGGTGGAAACAGGGATACTATTCTTGAGGGGCGTGTAGCAGTAAAAGGAAGGTTGTATAACCAGTCCATGTGGTGACCTGGTTATCAAAAGGCACTTGCCATCTCCCTTTTGTATGTCACACTCACATTTTTACATATTTCTTGTCCGATAGCGATTTTAAATTGTGCTAAAGAAGATTGTTAGCAAGTGTGTGGAGGTTGTCTGTCTGCATGTCTCCCTGTCAGTATATCACATAAAAGAGAAGTTACTATTTGATTGTGGTGAAACGTGGTCTGTACATACTTTTTCTGTACATGAAAGTAGGAGAAGCTAGGGTAAATAAGGAATCTGTCTACCTATTTGTCATATTACTCATCATTTTAAATTGTACAGCTGTGGTGGTAGGTGATTATTAAATGTCAATGCTTCTTAGACACTAGACCTCAAGCTGTGCCCACTGTTATGTGGGGTCTACAATCCTCCCCCAGGGCAATGTTATTCGTGATGCTTTGATTTTTTTAATATATACTTTCATATGCAGATAACAGTAAATACAAAGTAATTGTTGCTTCCTGGTATCTAATCACATCCTGTGCATATACTCCGTTTTTATATTCAGTGGTCTGGCTCCTTTGAGACGAAGTGGCTAGGTATAAAAAGGGAGCTAGTGCTTCCTATACAAGATCAACTTTATCGGCACACTTTGAGAGTGGGCTGGATGGCCTTAACGAGCAATCTCCTTGTCTGAGAAACAAAACTACTGTTTCATTATCTCTGAAGGATGTGCTTTTGTTCACAGAAGTTAGTCTATATTTACTGGCAGACCATAATAGTAGAAGCAGCTGAAAATACCAACTTTCCTTATATTCTGAATCCACATCCCCTGGGTGTAGTTATAGATTGACATCTTGGACCTTGGTTCACGCTATTTCTTACATTCATCGTTAAGGGTCAAATGGAGCAGAGCTAAAATAGACGACTTTCTCATGTTGGAAGCTTGACTGGCATTTATGACTTATATGCTGAACAGTTTTAGATTACTTCAAAGAAAAACATCTGCTTCTCTCTTTATAAGAAGAATCCATGGGACCACCTGTGGTCACTACAGAACTATCTGAACCTTTTGCAAAACTGTATTTGATAGGGAACTTTGTAAAAATGTGTTAATTGCAAAAGGCAAAAATTATTCTTTTCCCATGATCTACTTTATTAAATACCAATCAATGTCTTCTGGCAAATTATGTTAAAGGCTTAATTTTGTGTTTCACAATGAATACATTTAAACTTTTTTTATTTTTATTTTTTTAAAACTTTTTATTAATATTGTCCTACTTAAAACATATTCAAGAGAATAATTTGGAAAATTATCTGCACGCTGCTATTAACTACTACTATTTATTTGGAGTAAAATTGATCCTTCAAATGCTTCCAAATTTAGATCTAATTGATTAGTCCTTACATGCTAAAATTACATTTTGGTTATCTTTATTAGATGATAATTGTGACATGTACTAACTTATTTATGGACAAGTGATAGTCCAGTATTTGCTTTTAAATCTGTAATAAAGCCAATCAATTGTTATCTCTGTACAGAACACACTTCTCTCCAGTCAATACTCTGGGAAAGTGTGGTGTGAATTCCTGTTATTTAAAGCACAAGTGGCTTTCATGAAATGCAAAATGGGTTTATTGTAATAACACATCCGTTACTAATGTACAGGGTACTGTTGTGTGCATTTCAAAGGCAACTCAGCAAGTCACTTCACTCAGTCGTTGTGGTGATCTTTGTTTGGCGGTGCCCCTGGTAAAGTCTAAAGTTTGAAGTACTCTGTAAAAGTTGGCAAAACATTATTTGGGAAAAATATCCTGAGTGTTGTCAGAATGCTGCGAATTGTGTTAAATTCATGACTTAAAGGTCAGTGAGTGGTACTGGGCTCATTCCTCTTGGGATGCATTGATAAGGAATTAATTTTGTTTCTATCTCTTTCTATTAATCAGGAGTCTCCCCAAGACAGTGCCATCACCAGAGACATCAACCGAACATTCCCGGCTCACGATTACTTCAAAGACACTGGAGGGGATGGCCAGGACTCTTTGTACAAAATATGCAAGGTAGTGTACAGTCCACCTTTTTGCCTCCTCTAAGACTGGAGGATGATGTCTACTACAATATAAGACAATATTTGCAGTTGCATCTGGGATCTACTGAATGGATCTAAACAGTGATGGATCTGAATACTGCCACTGGCTGGATCTTTAAAATGAGGACCATTCTGTACAATGACAGTCACACTTCTAACCGGGCATGTCAGTCTCTTTAGTGTATTTCTGTCTTTTGGAATGTGTTTGAGATGATCTTAGTTTAAGGATTTAAACGACGGTGGTGCTTAGATCTGCCACTGTTTTACATCACTTGAATAGATGACGTCCAATCTTTCATAGTATCAAAGTATCTTCTACTTTTGGCTGGGCAAGAAGGCTGCAAAGCTTCAATGGAGAGAAGACATTCTTCTACTGTAAGAGACCTGGTCAGCTGTACTTATTAACTTATTAGAAGCTGTCTTTAGTTAATAGAGTCAGACATATCTTTGATTTAGACTCGTCTTACTGTTATCCATCCTTTGTAAAGTGGTTTATGAATTTTTGTCAGTTAATTGTTTTCTGCGCATGATGCAGTTGGCGTAAATATTATTCAGACTTCAACAATCGGACACTTCTGATGGCCGACAGGGACTTGCACACATTCCAGACTCTAATTAACCTATAGTATAACTTGTACAAGTAGTGTCATATGCATCTGTGTATTTACCCCACTGCATTCTATTAAAATCAATGTATAGAAAGATTCAAGTCAGCTGTTCAGAATACATAATTAGACACCATTACCCATTTATATTGTGGTTGAAGTTCCTAATAAGGTGGATCAAATGGGCTTTATTTGTGTGCTACGACAACTGCAGTCCTATCTGACCTAGCAGGGCACTGTTAACAAATGCCTCTACGAAATGTACGTCCATAAGCAGATGTAAGCAAGTACATGTAATGTACACAACAATTCTAAACTGTCAGGAAAGTGAGCATAACAGTATAATTAACCCTCACCTACTGTTTAGTTATTGGTTTCCTTTTTGCATACACAATTGCAAAGTAATTATAACTTTAAAATGTAAGTTAATTGTGAAGCTGAGCATTCAGACCATACCCTAATCTGTAAGCCGGAGGAATATGTTCATGTAAAAGCCGGCTCATCACTGTGGAGAGCTTTAGGTATTGTAGTGTGGATTTTAAGATTGTGCTGGAAGAAAAGCAGGCTGTTAAATTAACAGAGTAACATACAGAAGGAAACTTTTTTAAATGGAAGAATCTACTGAATGCTTTTAAATGGTTGGCATGCTTCCATGTTTAAAACAAAACAAAACAAAAAACAACCTGTCACTGCATTCTTCATCAATGTGCTTTATTTACCGAGCCGTTGCTATTCCCAAAGGCCAAGCAATTCTCTGATCCTTCGGGTTTGTTTCTGAATCGATTCTGTGACAGTAAATATAATGGAACTATACACCAATCACAGTCCTTCGTCTGATTGGAAGATACAGCTGGCAAATACTGTGGGAAATTGCAGTTTTGACATGATTCGAAAGTCAAACTGCATAATGAGTGTTGTGATTTAAACTGTGTAACATCAAGTGTCAGAACCATTTCCATTCTGTTCATAGGGTGTTGTTACTTCAGTAATGAGTTTGTTGACATTGGAAAGGCGAAAGTGAACCAGATACAGGCATTGGACAGAAAATGAGAACCATAACCCTGCCAGTTAGGTGTAGGGAACGTATGGGTAACCAGGGTGTTACAGACTTGACAGGAAACAGATAAGTGGCCTCTAAGTGACTTTAATCACATAGTCATCACTTTTAAGACTGTGCTTTGTGAAATGTGCTGTGCCCTGTCACATGAACATTAAAACATTAACATTGCAAATATTGGCTTTAAATGATGTCTCCTGCATAGTAGGCCTACAGCTTTGCATAGTGATCTTTATTTTACAATACTGCATATTGATGCAGCAATCAATACACGTTTTTGAAATATAGGAACCTCTTTTAAATTCTTAACAGTGATTTAAATAAATAATGTGTTGCCTCGCTTGTATATTGTTTGTTGAACTTCATACAGTATACTGTACTACAATAATAATAATGATAATAATAATAATCTTTGAGGCGTCGTATTTCATAAGCTTAATACAAGAAGATATTCGAAAATTAAAATGGCAGATTTAATATTTATTACATCTATTATTTATATTGGTTCTGATTTTTGTGTGTGTGTAATGCTACGCCTGGTAAGTTGCAATTAAGTGCCCTGTTAATTGAAAAGCTGAGAAATTGAATAATCGTTGAATGAGTTTGCTAGCATGATCGAAAGCAGTTGCAGGAGCTTTTTGTTATGGCTGTAAATTATTATTATATATGTATATATGTGTGTGTGTGTGTGTGTGTGTGTGTGTGTGTGTGTATATATGTATGTGTGTGTGTATATATATATATATATATATATATATATATAATGTGTACTTTTGAATATTCCCTATTCTGGATTTGGGTCTTGGGTTGACTTGGACTCGAAGACCCGTGGCTCGACGCCAGCTCTGCGTAAATATACTCAATATATAGGCTACACAGGCGTTTTTATTTCAACTTCAGACGGTTTTCTTCACCAAGTAACCAAGTGAAACCTTCAATATTTTGAAATCCACCCGTGTCTTTTTAAGATCACCATTTTTGTTTGTGTCACATGGCATTGTATTCTGTGATGTGGCCAAGTTCAGTTTCTAATTCTTTTTATTCAAAATGTCATTATCTTCCTTTAAAAAATAAAATTCCCTGCATAATCTTAATTGTGTGTCAGTCTGGCGCTGTGTGCATGTCACATTTTCATACTCTTGTTTTTTTGCAGTAAAGAAGACAATGACGTCTTTTCAGATGACTGAGTGGTGGTTCGAAATAATGCTGTCACTTGAACCACAATCCTATTTTTACAGACAGAAATAAACTAAATAGACTATCATGCACTGTGGGATGTTTGATTGTGATAACCTTAAGCGCTTTAATAATTATGTAAACAGCAGTGGTATTTAGATCCTCCAATAGACCCCACTATGTTGTTGCTTCATGAATACTAGTACTTTCTATAATTGAACATTTCGAGAAACACATGCTTTGACCTCAAACCCTGTACGGAAACTTCCCTGCACTCCAGTTCCAGTGATTTGTGCCACACTAACATAATTAGCTATATTTTGGCACTGTGTCTGATTTTGATGGACTTGTGAATGGCTGTTTGTAATGTCATTCCATGTGCTCTGGATGAAGGACTCAGCAACATACTGTATGTTTTCATTGTACTGACTTCTGTATTATGTTGTAAATGTCGTTGCAGGGAAATTTGTTCTTAATAATGTATTTGGCGATCAGACGCCTTTATCCAAGGTGACTTACAGGTGTTACAGGGCAGTACCGTATTACAGTGCAAGATTAACTTTTAAATGCAGTATAGTTTACAGTAAGTGCAAAAAATACTACTAAAGTACAATGTGAACTAGGATGCAACAAGTATGTTTACAATGACATATTAGTAGTGCAATAGTGCAAGGATGGTGCATCAGCTGAGGATCCACTAACGTGGTGCTGAGGTCAGGCTAGTCTAGTGCATAGTAGGAGAGGTAGATCAAGAGATCTACAAGTCTAAACAGGGGGGTCTTGAGAAGGAGACGGAAGACAGCGAGAGACAGAGCAGTCCTGAGGTTCTCCGGTAGCTGGTTCCATGTTTATATTTACTGCACTACTACTGTAAACTACTATAAACTAAGCTGCAGGCGTGCCAGTTTTTTTACAGAAAGGTTTCTCAATTCAATGAGCGTTTCCCAGTAATTATAAGAAAATAGGAGAGAAATCACATTTAGATATTGATAGAAACTATTGTGTAAAAATGAATTGAAATGTCTATGTTAACCTTGGTAAATTGTTGATCTTGTACTTAAAAAAAAAAACAAAAAAAAAACAAAAAAAAAAAACAGACTGCTACTACAGTAGGTTGCTTCAAAATCTTAAAATGCACACAAATTCTACAGTACCTAAAGCAATCCTAAAAGATGCACCGGAAATTACATAAACATATTCCTCTGGTGCTCTGGTCAGGATACGATCTGAATGCAGAACTTTATAACTGGCTTCCCTTACGTTTCAAAGTAAATGTGAGGTTTTTTTTTATGCATGTGAAAAGGCAACTGCAGTCAATAGTTAAATAGCAAGTTAAGGTTCCAATGTGTGTGTAGATATAAACTAAGTTTATGGGTGAACATTGTGTACACAATTTCAGCAATAACAGCCAAAACTACTAATAAAATTACCAGGTTACAAACTTTAATTCATACGCTTTATTGAGATTAACTGAACCAATGTAAAAAATGTAACTTGTATATTAAGCCACTGGCAATTTTATAAAACTGGGACAGAAAAAAAATGCGTTGTAATAAAGAAATGCATTTGGGTAAATAAAAACAGCAAATATTCCATCTATAACCCCTGAGAAAATAATTATTTTAATACTAAATACCTAATTAGCATTGTAAGTGAAGGAAAGCAATCAGAGTTAGTGGAAACTGCTGATTGCAAAGGGAAAAGGATGAGCACCTCATTAAAACATGATGTATTTTTTGTAATTTTATCCTAGTCTAAGTGGTGCTCTATAGCGGTTCATATTTGTATTCATTGGCTGTCTGAGTAAAATGCTGAAAATTGAAAAGAGAAAAAAAAGAAAATGGCTTTAACAAGGAAGGTTTTTTTTCATAATCTCAATATTTGAATACACCTGTATCTGACATTTTGAGCTGTATTAGGGATTTGTCAGATCCTTCCCTTACTGTTTAAATTCCACGCCCCCCCTTACTGTGTCCACATGGTTTCCATACGTTCTTTCCTAAAGGTACTTGGTAAAGGGTGTTTTTAACATTTTGGCATGACTTTCTTTCCCTTTCAGAAATGCAATAGCAGCATCTCAGATTCAGAATTTGTCCACAGACACTGTGTGATAAAATACGTTTGCAAAGGACAGGTTAACAGAATTGGGGGCCGATATGGAGGCGTCCTGTTTGTCTGACCCTACTGTATTTCACATGACGTTCTTTAATACCATTGTGACATTCTTCAGTATGTGTTCTTAAAAGTATCAGCATTTGAAACTATATGGTGGTGCCTGACTGTCTCACTGTAGCAGAGCGAGGTCTGTGCTGGCTATGTGACGCATGCATGATCCTGCGGGAGGTTGGGAGCCCCGTGGGATCCGACTGTCAATCATGGCAATGACACAGAGAGGTTGGGTGAGTGTGTCGTGTCTCTCTCTCTCTGAGTGGTCGAGAGGCAGGTCTTGGGGGGTCGCTCGACCAATAAAAGTGACGCTTTGCTGTTCCCTCGCTCTTGCCCTTTCTAGGAGAAACCACAGCAGGAGCTGTGTTTGGAAACCTGGATTACAAATCATAACAGACCGTCAGTGTCTAGAGAAAGAGAGAAGGGCAAGCAAGCCCGACAGCCGCTGCGCAGGATAAATATTTTGTTTCTATGTACCCATAATATGTCTTTGGAAAAGTCTGGGCACCCCCGTAAGTGTTAGTGAAGGACCAGAAGAGTATCTCTGAAACCCGAGCCGTACCGGAGAGCGGAGGCTGCGGGACGCTGCAAGGAGCAGCACCTTTTATTTGTAGTTTTGTTACTGTGTTTTATTTTCCTTTTTGCTTTTGCCCTTTGTCTATGGGTTATAATTTGCACCTGTGAGTATAATACACCTCCTACCATTGCTGGTAACCTACAAGCTCTATCCACGTACCGTATCTCAAGCTGAGGATATAGGATGGACCCTGTCTGCGTGTTTGTGTCGGTTTACAGTATGTCCCGTTTTTATATGTGCATACGGTACAGCAGCTCATATTGATGGCTCTCCTCTTGTATTTACAGCCATGCTGGGGGTGTATGTAACAGAAGCCATGGCTCGTGATTATCAATGGAACATTGTCTCACTTCATTTGATCTATTAAAAAATAAACAAATAAATCCATATATAATGAAGAAACTGCAAGCATGTCTTAAGACCCCTCAGTCTCACCCATGTTAATCTCAGCTGTTTTCTATTCCAGGCATATTCTGTATACGATGAAGAAATTGGTTACTGTCAAGGCCAGTCTTTTCTTGCTGCTGTGCTCTTACTGCATGTAAGTTCTTTATAATATATGTATTCACATCTTGCATTGTATATTCAGTTGATTTCACCAGCACTTACAGTAATACTGGTGCTTTTTAGGTCATTAAAATGTGTATTAAAAACAAGCAAATAATCAACAGGTTGAAGAGTCGAGAATGTTTATATTAGATGAATTGTCACATTCACACAAAGAAAGCATTCTATTTATGTTCTCAATACTGTTTGCAGTTCTGAAACCTGTCCCAATGTGAACCAGATATACTCAGAACAACCTAAACCAGCATCTGTGTTTTGTATTCTCTCATATTTGTTCATATTTCATTAATGGTTAAAATTATTATTTTATTTTATTTTTTTACACATTATGCCATTTTATAAACAGATGCTTCAGCTTTTTATATGTCAATGCTGTGTCCAGTAAGATAAGCTACAAGCTCAATAGCCTTTTATGTGTGAACTCTGTTTAACCTCTCACTCCCCATGGATAAAGTTTGGACACCCTGCTCTAGAGTATTTCTGCCAGTGGCCTGTTTTCATTATTTAAATACTGGCAGTACTTGGATCATCAGCAGTTTAAATCAATGGAATAAACCCTACTGTCTTTGTAACAGCTTGGCATCCTAAGCTGACTGCTGTAACTGTTGGCAATGTGTTGCAGCAGTGGCTTTCAAAAGTGACAGATTTCTACTGTACCACTGATCCATAGGGTTATCTTCTTTTAAATGCGTTATTAACACAACAAAATATTTACATAGAATAGCATGAGACAAAAAAATAAATAAATAGGAAAAAAATGTACAATGGTTGGTTGCCAGGGGTCCAAAAAAGATTTCAGGGCAAAAGCAGTTATACATACAGACGTGCTGAAATTTGTTGGTACCCTTACAGCTCATTGAAATAATGCTTCATTCCTCCTGAAAAGTGATGAAATTAAAAGCTATTTTATCATGTATACTTGCATGCCTTTGGTATGTCATAGAATAAAGCAAAGAAGCTGTGAAAAGAGATGAATTATTGCTTATTCCACAAAAATATTCTAAAATGGCCTGGACACATTTGTTGGTACCCCTTAGAAAAGATAATAAATAATTGGATTATAGTGATATTTCAAACTAATTAGTTTCTTTAATTAGTATCACACATGTCTCCAATCTTGTAATCAGTCATTCAGCCTATTTAAATGGAGAAAAGTAGTCACTGTGCTGTTTGGTATCATTGTGTGCACCACACTGAACATGGACCAGAGAAAGCAAAGGAGAGAGTTGTAAAGGTAAAGGCTACAAGACCATCTCCAAGCAGCTTGATGTTCCTGTGACAACAGTTGCAAATATTATTAAGAAGTTTAAGGTCCATGGAACTGTAGCCAACCTCCCTGGGCACGGCCGCAAGAGGAAAATCGACCCCAGATTGAACAGAAGGATAGTGCGAATGGTAGAAAAAGAACCAAGGATAACTGCCAAAGAGATACAAGCTGAACTCCAAGGTGAAGGTACGTCAGTTTCTGATCGCACCATCCGTCGCTTTTTGAGCGAAAGTGGGCTCCATGGAAGAAGACCCAGGAGGACTCCACTTTTGAAAGAAAAACATAAAAAAGCCAGACTGGAATTTGCTAAAATGCATATTGACAAGCCACAATCCTTCTGGGAGAATGTCCTTTGGACAGATGAGTCAAAACTGGAGATTTTTGGCAAGTCACATCAGCTCTATGTTCACAGACGAAAAAATGAAGCTTTCAAAGAAAAGAACACCATACCTACAGTGAAACATGGAGGAGGCTCGGTTATGTTTTGGGGCTGCTTTGCTGCGCCTGGCACAGGGTGCCTTGAATCTGTGCAGGGCACAATGAAATCTCAAGACTATCAAGGCATTCTGGAGCGAAACGTACTGCCCAGTGTCAGAAAGCTCTGTCTCAGTCGCAGGTCATGGGTCCTCCAACAGGATAATGACCCAAAACACACAGCTAAAAGCACCCAAGAATGGATAAGAACAAAACATTGGACTATTCTGAAGTGGCCTTCTATGAGTCCTGATCTGAATCCTATCGAACATCTATGGAAAGAGCTGAAACTTGCAGTCTGGAGAAGGCACCCATCAAACCTGAGACAGCTGGAGCAGTTTGCTCAGGAAGAGTGGGCCAAACTACCTGTTAACAGGTGCAGAAGTCTCATTGAGAGCTACAGAAAACGTTTGATTGCAGTGATTGCCTCTAGGTTGTGCAACAAAATATTAGGTTAGCGGTCCCATCATTTTTGTCCATGCCATTTTCATTTGTTTTATTATTTACAATATTATGTTGAATAAAAAATCAAAAGCAAAGTCTGATTTCTATTAAATATGGAATAAACAATGGTGGATGCCAATTACTTTTGTCAGTTTCAAGTTATTTCAGAGAAAATTGTGCATTCTTCGTTTTTTGTGGAGGGGTACCAACAAATTTGAGCATGTCTGTAACTATAAAGAAAAATATGTTTTAAATAAAGCAGAGGTTTTACTTGCTTTTGTGTTCCTTAATTTAGTAATTGCATAGACAGTGTGTCATTTCTATAAAAAAAATAAAAATAAATGAAGGCTTACGTGTAGACCATTTACATTTATGTATGTGGAACTTCCCTATTATTATTATTATTATTATTATTATTGTTATTATTATTTATTTATTTATTTATTTATTTATTTATTTATTTATTTATTTTATTTCTTAGTAGACGCCCTTGTCCAGGGCGACTTAGTCGTAAACAAATACATTTCAAGAATCACAGTACAAGTATTAACCCTTTGCGGTCCATTTATTAAATGCGTGTCAGGCACGCCAGGTCTAATTAATTTTCACACGCGCAGTTAATTTTAGACGCGCTGTTTAAAAGTATTATTTTTCACAGTCAAACGGGTTTAAATGGCCCTGCATATCAACAAAGCACTCACTAGGCATCTCCAGCCCCGCCCCACCCTTTCGTTCGCTATAGCTTTCACCTATGTAAGAAATAAATAATAATAATACATACCGATCAATCATCTCCTGATCACTCGTTTTATCACCAAACTCCTCAATAATGCGATCCAAGTCATTATTTTATTACTATAACATCTCAAAAATGCTCTGCAAATGTCCGTGTTCTCTGTGCGGGGACTCACTATCGGCCAGCTTGTTTACTTTGACCGCCCGTTATCTGATACCAGGGCCATGTATGACTAATCATGAGATACGCCTTTTTTTTTTTTTTTTTTTTCGACTTGTCTCGGCTCCTGTAGTTCCCACTCGGCCATTGAATGGTTTTCTCGACTTTTTCTGGAGAAAAAACGACTCAAACCCGTTTTTTGCGTTTCTATAATGATGTCGGACAGGGTCCGACAATGGACCTGATAGAAATAATTGCAATGTCGGACCAGGTCCGACAATGGACCGCAAAGGGTTAATACAATTTAGAACAAGATAAAATACAATGACTTCAGTTCTAGTAAGTACAAGTATATTACAAAATACTAATAATACAATTAATAATGTAATTAACCTATATTGTGGAAGCTTGGCTAAAGTAACACACTATATATTTGATATCCAAAAGAAAGAACTCAGCAGTGTTTTTAAAAATAGAGAAAACATTTGACGGGTAAAATCTGTGTCAAATGTTAAAATGTAGCGCTTTAAATTTGCGTGTTAAAGGAAAGCATTACCGCATGGGTATTTACCTCCTGAAGACCTAAAACCTGAATAAGATATATCAAAGCTGCTCGACAAACCTGTGACATAGTTTTTATGCTTCAGTGGTTGGGCCTTACGGTGAATCATGTGAAGAGCCAGCTCATGCCTTCTCAGACAGCCTCCTGTCTAGGAGTGTGCTTGGACTCCAGGGCCATGCTGTCCACTGTCAAATGACACAGTGCAGAGAATTGCTGCCTGTTTAGAGCTCTTTCAGCTGAACAGGGTGCTCGTGGTAGGGACATTCCAGACTTCTGGGCTTGATGGCAGCAGCTTCCCAGACTCTTCAATTGGGTCTTCTGTGCATGCGCCCTCTGCAGGCCTGGTTGAACAGCAATTTTTTTCAACCCACGTTGAACCGCAGCTGCCTATTTACAGTCTTGTCACTGTATAAAGGTGCTCTCTTGGTGGAAACAGCCTGCCCATCCACGCCTCGCTGTAGCACTGGGCAGTGTCACCAGAAGGGAGGTTGTCACCATGGACATGTCCAGCCTGGGGTGGGGCGCTGTGTGGAATGGCAGGGGTGCACAAGGTGTGTGGAACCCCACTTGGCAGGGTCTCCACATCAATGTTTTAGAGCTGCAGGCAGTGTACCTGCCCTTACATCAACCACCAGTCTCCATTGCGTGGCCCTCAAGCTTTTGCTCTGGACACACGAGAACCTCCTCTCACTAACAAACTGGGCGGCGGACCTCAGAGTGGAGGCTTCACCCCGAGGTGGTGAGCCTCATTTGGGAGAGGTTTGGGAGAGCAGATAGATCTCTTTGCCTCCCAGGAATCAACCCACTGTCCCCTCTGGTTCTCCATAATAGGAGGCGGAGACCAGTTGTCAGTAGATGCCTTGACACACCAGTGGCTGAGGCAACTGTTATATGCCTTCCCACACCTCGCCCTGCTCCCTCTGTGTCTGGAGAAAATCAGGCAGGACCAGGCCAAGGTGCTCCTAGTAGCCTTATTGGCCCAGGAGACTGGTTTTCAACCCTGATGCAGCTCCTGAGCAGCCAGCTGAGGAGACTGCCCAAGTGCTGCAACCTGCTCAGTCAGGCACGGGGGACCTTATGGCATCCCGACCCACTGAGGCTGCAGCTCTAGGTCTGGCCCCTGAACGGCTGCATTTGAGCCATCTGGGGCTTTCTAATAGGGTCATTAACACCCTGCAGAATACCAGAGCACCATGTTCACAGTATGGGTACAAGTGGGGTGTTTTCAGATGTGGTGTCATAGGTTCGACCTCACGACCTGTCCCATGGAAATCCCCCTCCATTTTAAAGGTCTATCTGGCAGCCATTTTGGCTTGCCATGTCAAAATTGACTCAGTCTCCCCAGAGCTCACTTCCTGGGGGGTCAATTTTTGAAAGGAGCTTGGCGGCTTTGGCCGCCTATGAAGGACATTGTTCCTCGCTGGAGGTTAAACGTGTTGCTTAATGCACTCATTTGAGCCCATTCGTTCATTCAGCTGAGCTGAAATATTTATTGCTTAAAGTGGCTTTTTTGCTTGCTATCACCTCCACAAAGCGGGTGAGTGAAATGCAGGCATTCTACATTGCTTAATTATGCTCCGTACCAATCCCGCCTTTTTGCCGAAAACGATCTTGGCATTCCATGTCAACCAGTCTGTGGAATTGGAAGCTTTCCATCCACCTCCTTTCATGTCGACAGCGACAGCTCCATATGCTCTGCCCAGTGCGGGCCCTGGCGTACTACGTTGACAGGATGTCTGTCCAAATTTGATAGCAGACACAGTCAGGACTGATTATGAGCTGTCAAACTTGCCCCCTGCAGAAAAGCTCACTGCCCATTCCACCAGAGGCATGTCAACCTCGTGGGCTTTATCCCAGGGTGCATCTGACATTTACAATGCAGCACTGCTCCCCATACCTTTACTAGGTTCTACAGACTGAATGTCATGGATCCTCAAAAGCATGGTTTTGGAACTAGAGTGTTAAGGGTGGCTTCTCAGTGGACAGGCATAGAGGAGAGTTTCTGCCTCCTTTTTTTTGCCCTATCTACTTGTTACTGGGGTTCCGTATGGTAATGCACAAGACAGGCTCTTGGTTTACCCTTGTAGCATTCCAGTCCTTCTGCAATATTGTGCTTGCGACGGCTTTGGTACACTTACCCAGTAATGGTTACATTTTGTACTTCAAAGGGAAAGTTAGGTTATTTTTATAACCCTCGTTCCTTGTAATAGAAATGTAACTATTAACCTTCAAGGTCGCTGCGTCCATGATTGCAGCAGGCTTGAAGGAAAAATGACATTTAGATCTGTGAGCGTAGTGTTTTTATGTCCTCGGGGACGGGACATGACTGCGTCACAGGCTCGTTGAGCAGCTTTGCTGTATCTTATTCAGGTTTCTGGTCTTCAGAATGTAAATACCCATGCGGTATTGGTTACATTTCTATTTCAGGGAACCAGGGTTATGATAATAACATAAAGGTATCACTATTCCCATTAGAAGCTTTTCTTCAGAATACAGTATATTTTTAAACAATGTATTAGTAAAAACAAAATCAAGGGGATCCATTTCATAGATATGTACATTTTTTCCTTTTTGTGTCCATCCCTAAAATTACCCTGAAGGTGCCACAATTGTCACTTGACAAACAGAAAGTATTCTATTTATGTTATGAATAGTATGGGCGTTTCAGTCTTTGTTGTTCGGTATTATGCCCCACTATGAACCAAATACTCAGACCAGCCTTAACAAGCATCTGTTTTCTTGTTTTTTGTTTTTGTTTTTGTCTTTATAAATTCGGCATATTCTTTCCCAGAAAATTGTCAGCGTAGGAGTGACGTTTGTTTTAATCAAGTAGGAGTATGATGGCGATCCAGAAACAGTCTCATGTGTTGCAGAGTGGGTGAGAGATCCCATAAGGGAAAGAATGTAATTTGGTTCTCAGACTCTGACACAAAGAAACCCACCACAACCCATATTGGCTGTCCAGTGGTCATCTGACTTACTGTTGCTTTAATGGTAGCTTCCAGGGCTGTGAATATGCTGCTGTTTCTCACATGCATTTCACATGATACAAAAAGAAACTTTAATAAATTATATGACATGTTTCGACTACATTTTCAGTGTCAACCCCTGTAGATTGTATACATGAAAGAAAAAAATAGAAAACGAAAACAAGTTATTACTTTCATTATTTCCTTTATTTTGCACAGATAAAAAAATGTGTTTTTTAATCTGTGCAAATAAAGGAGGTATTATGGTTGTGCAATGTGAAATCGTCCTGGCAGCAGTAAAGCTTGAATAACAGAAAAGCACTTGCTTCCTTGAAATCATTTTCACCTGCTGCTGTTTTTTGTCTTCCAGATGCCTGAAGAGCAGGCATTCAGTGTTCTGGTCAAGATTATGTTTGATTATGGACTCAGGGAACTTTTCAAACAAAATTTTGAAGATTTGCACTGCAAATTCTTTCAGCTGGAGAAACTCATGCAGGTGAGTGTGAATACCAATAAAACTGTCATCATGCCACAGAATGACTGGATTTAGCACTGTGGTTTCAGTCTGTTGTCACTTTTTATTTAAATCAGGCATTGACAATGCCCAGCTGTTCTAGAGAAAGGATGTCCCTTATTGAAGAATCTTTTGTATATTTATATTCATATCATTGTAAACAAAAGTGGTGCACCTTTTACTCCGGAACTTCCTTAAATGAACAGTTACAATGGCCTATAAACACAACTACACTGGCAAAATGTGTGGTCATTTAAATTGAATACAATTGAATACAAACTAGAACATGTACAGGTTTTTAAACATAGTTCACCCTGCAGGTTCATTAAGAAGGTTGTGTCTTTGAAAATATGAATCTATAGGTGTTTCCTTTTAAAATGTCAATTATAACCCTCTACTGCTGTAATTAGAAGCAGCTTTTTTGGCTCAAAGCCTGTCAGCAGAGCCTGCTTTTTAATAAAGTACACAGAAGGCTACGTGTTTTGTAAACAGATTATATAAATAAAAAATGGACTTTGCAGCTTTAAATTAATCTGCATATGTGCATATTTATCTGTCATATATGTTGCATGCCTACAAAAGCTAATTTACATAACATACCTTACAGTAGTCATAATAGAGTGATGATCCCCCTCTAGTGGCTGATGATAGTCACTGCAGGGAATAAAAAGCATTTGTAACTGATATTAGTCCATTGTAGAGGGCTTGATTCTCAGTCATTATAAATAAATGGATTTAAAGGGGACAATTAAACAGAAGCATGACCAGTAAATGAGCTCAGATAAAGCTTGGCGTTATCAGAACAGTCAGTTATTTGAATCCTTAGCTACTCATACTGTAATCCAGTATTGCAAGCAAATTAAACCACCTAGAATATTAGAATAAACTTATTCAATTGTTTTGTGGTTAAATGAAATGAGACAACGCTATGTAAGCCGCCAGCCTTTTAAATTAAAAGTGGAGCAATTGTACATTTATTAGCTTTATAATAAATATGCAAATGACATTTCTGTTAATTGCAAATATGTTTTATTAATCCTGCACGAAAGCAGGCTTGCTAATTATTATTATTATTTATTTCTTAGCAGACGCCCTTATCCAGGGCGACTTACAATTGTTACAAGATATCACATTTTTACATACAATTACCCATTTATACAGTATATTATACAGGGTATTACTAGAGCAATCTAGGTAAAGTACCTTGCTCAAGGGTACAGCAGCAGTGTCCCCCATTGGGAATTGAACCCAGAACCCTCCGGTCAAGAGTCCAGAGCTCTAACCACTACTCCACACTGCTGCCTAATAGTTGAGTGGAGTGCCGTATTATACACATTAAGGAATGTACTAATTAGGACTTAACAGCAGTGGTAAATTGTGTCATTTGAGAATAGGCTTCCCATTCCCATGTGTCTTTAAAGAGAGGAAATTGAGTTTGAACAGAGAACAGCTCGTGGTATTGAGTTAGAAGAGGCAGTGCACCCATTTAAAAAATATAATTTGACAGACTACTTTGCCATGTTAAATGTACTGGAAAAATGTAGAGACGTTTTTAAATAAGAATGCTTCCTTATGCAGATATTTTTCCTGCATAACATGTCTCAGGTTTCTCCAAAGAATCAATTTTCACAAAATCTCTCCAAAGAATCAATTTTCACAATTTTCACTTTTACCAAGTGTGGCTGATGAAATAATGAAAGGTTTGTCACTATAGTCAGATTTAGATTTGTATATAAAAGAATTGGACTTTGCACTGCAAAGTTCATATAACCCTGGTGAGTATATCACCAAAAAATGCATTATAAAACACTCAGACTACCTAGAAAAAGAGAATGACATGTTAGAAAATAAAATTAAGCCGCAAGAGTGGACAGACAGTAATTAATAAAATTAAATGTAATGCTAATGCATCTGTGCAGATTCAACCTCTTTCCACTGCCATCGGAATCATGATGCGGGCAGTAAATATATTCATGGTGCTGCAAGAGAGATACTATCTTAATTAATTTCGCAAATCAGATCTCGTTAATGTTTCAGATGATGTTGCTAAGTAGAGCACAGCCTTTTCCCTATCACTGCATGGCAGAAATCAGTCTTCTCATTTAATTAACATACCCTCCAAGGTACGTCTGTACCGATGTAAACGTCTAGTTCCTGTCTACATACTCAAATGTACAGTATTTTATTTTAAAGGATAAAATGATTCGGTAATTAAACTCTGAGGATATATGAAGATGCCTGTCTTGGTTTTTATAGAAGAGGATAGACCATGAACGTTCATGCAGTCCTTCGTTATTCCATGAATGAGGTTGGCCGAGATGTTTATGGCCATCCTCATGAGTGAAATAACCACAGCACTCTTAGACCGTTCAAATTAGAGAGAATTACTTTCCTTGGATCAAGCGCCGCAGTTGCTTAGCAACTTAGCATAATTGTCGTTGGATTTGAATAAATGCAAGGTAGATTCTAAAAACAAATAAATAATCACTCTGCAACATTGTATGTGAAAAAGTTAATCGGTTGATGCTAGATCTCATCACACTTATAAAGATTATTTGAACAATTGTGATGAAACTTTGTAATTCTTCAGCAAAAAATCAGTATCTGAATCTGTATGGTGGTACCTGTCCATTCACCTGCCCACCTATATCACACTTTTAATTTTTACATGTAAATTACATACAGTTGATGTAAGTCATGGAGATGTATTTTTTTGGCATGATATTGATGGCAGTAACTGTGTTTTGACAGCCGTAGTGGGGGGGATGAGTTATTGACAGACAAACTTAAAACTCAGCAACTTGTAAAACAACTTATCCTTAGCTGACTTTTATTATGGGAACACAAGTAAAAACAGATTGATATTCAGGAACCAGATGCTGTTTCCATGCCAGATCTGTGCTCCCTTGATTTCATGGTTGCTTGGGACATGGTGTATTTTACAGAAATACCCGCTCATATTTTCCCCAAGAGGACTGTAGTTTATTTTATCCCCAGATGGGTCAATAAACAGTATTTTTATTTTAGTTTACAAAAGGAGTTTTTAAATTGTAAAATTAAATTATTATTTTTTGGCTAATAATAACACCATTCCTGGTGGTCCATGTTTGTTTTATTTTATTGACTTAACTGTGACTACTGTGAAAATATATTAGTATATCAAGCTTGGTGCTCTCTAAATAATTTAAAACATGAAATAGTAATGTTTATACCTGTTTTAATTCCTTGTTGGTATACATTTTAATGTGAAATGTGTTTTTTTTCTTTATGAAATAAAACAATGTAATATGTTATGACTTTAGTCTGCCTGTTATCCTTATATGATGTCCTTGTAAAAATGTTAATTCTAAATGGATAATGTTGCTCTTCCAGAATACTGTACATCCATTGTTTACTTGTAACATCTTAACTGTAGGAGAATGCCCTTGTAATTCAATGAGTGAACTTTGACGTCTGCATGGATATCGCTTGCTATATCCCTTGTCTCTTTGTGTTCAGGAGTACATTCCAGACCTGTACAATCACTTCTTGAATATCAGCCTTGAAGCGCACATGTATGCCTCTCAATGGTTCCTCACTCTCTTCACTGCTAAATTCCCTCTCTACATGGTCTTCCACATCATCGACTTCCTGCTTTGTGAGGTATGTTACAAACCCCAGGGTAACCTCAGTCTTGGTATTGACACATCATAGAGCAGGTTATTAACCTTCCCAAAGTTCTGCAAAGAACACAATTATGCAAATGTTGGTCTAACAATAAATATCAGTTAATATATTTTTTGTTAGGGTTTCAACAGACCAATTTAGTCTTGTTTAAAGAAAACCCACAAGGTATGAGCTATCGTAGAAGCGCATGTACTTAATATCCAGCTTTTGAAAATGGCATATGAAATATGTCATTTCATGTTATACATTAAAACATGTCTTCTTTTAACTACTTTTAATTGGACAGGCCCCACGCTCAGGGTTACTGTGCACCTTACGGTTAGCTAATTTATGGTGTCTCTTTAATTGATCTGAACGGCACTAGATCTAAATATCTCAGTAAATCGATAACATTTGAACCCTCCTGAATTTTTTTTATAATTTAATTCACTGTTGGATGTTTGATTTTCATAACTTTGGACCCTCAAATAATTATTTAAACAGTGGCGGTGATCAGATGAATATATCTGTTTATGTCACACATACATTCTTGCCTATATCTTTAGAACCGCTTATCCAGAAGTGATTAAGCTTGGTGCAGGCAATCCTTTGCACTTATTTTTTAGATTAACTGTTTAGGAAAGAGCTTTGTCCTCTGATTATTTGGACTGTAGCTTCTGATCCATGTGATATTTGTTACAAGGAGTTATTCCGCATGGTGTACATTCAGGTGGAGGGTGGGAGGGATACACACTCAATCAGCTAACAGCCATACTGTCATACTCCAGGTGAGTCTTTTTTTTCATAGACTAAAGATCTGAAGGGGTAGGATCATTTGAAGACCTGTACAACATACCAGCAATACTGTGCTGTTAGTAAATATGTGGAAACTGTTCAATTTATAAATAAATAATTAGAGCTGGGGCATGAATGAAATCAAAATAATATAATTATTATATTCTCATTGAAAATAATTCTGAAAAGATTTCAATAGTTTACCACACGGTGGTGTTATTCTAAAACAAGACTCTGAAGGTTCCGACTTGTACTGAGGGTTCCAGCTTCTTTACCACCCTGCCATTAAAACAGGGAATAGTAATGTTTCTCAGAGCTAGGAAATAAACAGTTTATGGTGGATGCAAGTCATGATGCTGATGGCTTTTCATTGTATTTAACATTATTAAGCAAGGCGTTTCTAAGAATCTTGGCTTTTTTTAAAAATATATATATGGCTTTTAAAAAAAAAAAAAAAATATATATATATATATATATATATATATATATATATATATATATATATATTTAATCATATTTTTTCACAAAGGGGTTTTAAGAAAAGTCCATTTGGCTTTGAATTGCTTCTCTTAAACCCATGTAAAAGTTGTTCGTTCTTTGCTGGTTTGTCTGCCTGAATGCACAGATCCTGCAGTGACAGAATAATGTCCTTATTTGAGTTGACTCTGATGGATCTGAGCATTCCTCACTGTGTGGCCCCACGTAGGCTGGAGTAATAGGCTAGTCTGCTGAGCACTGCCCTTCAATTCGCTTGTTGAAATTGAAACTCGGTCTGCCTTGGCTTTGTGAGAGACAACTGGCCCTCATTTCTGCTCTGTCACTTTGAAATGTTTCTGTTCTAAATCAAACCACATGTTGCAACGAACACCTCTGCCTTGTCGGGATTGCTTTGATGTCCTCATTAACTCGTTTAGATTAAATTATTGAACCTAGATTAGATGGGGAGTTTAGCATGACACACAGTACTAAACAGCTGAGATCTACAACATTGGTAGATTGCTAATAAACATTCACAATAACATGCTGTTTCAATACTTTGTGCTGTCTTTATAATACCTGTCTTTATAAGAACCTTCCTTTTCTTATTCGTTATGATGATTAAAGTGTAAGGTGCTGGATCGAAAGCACTGGAGGCCGAAGACTCCATCCACATGCCAGTAACAGCCAATCACTATGTTAGTTTTATGAAATCAGGCCACAGTAAACTAGACCTTCAGAAAAAATGGCATTGATCCCAACATCCATTCTTTAAAATTAAATAATTACTACCTGCCAGCCCCAGCCAGCCGCAGCAAGCAACCCAGGCGAAATGATTCAGCAGCAGCCTAAAGGTGAAAATATTCCCATTGCGAATTTACTCTGCTGCCCAGCACCAGAGCACTATGTATAGTATAGCTTCATATTTTAAGTGCTTTCGAAACTCTTCGGGCAACATTTAATGGTAACCTTTACTTCGGCATGTTACCTAACATGGCTGCCATGTTGGGATCATGTGACTTTTTGCTTTCTGTATGCTAGAGACCTAACCCTTTAGAAATGAACTGCCACTTTGATTTAACATTTGAACATATAATTGATACAGATCCTTTTTGCATATTAATCTTACTTTATGTTCACAAACTGTTCAGTATATTATGACATTCCCCACTGATTATGCCCCCGAGGATTCTTTGTTTTTGTTCACTTCATTTCTAATTTTATTCTTCGTACACTTTTTCTATTTTTTTACTTTGGAATCGGCAATAATTTTTTCTCATTTTCTCCCCAATTTGGAAAGCCCAATTCTTTTTTTATTTCAACCCCGCTACCACTCCTGCACTGAATTGGGAGAGATGAAGACGGACACACGCGTCCCCCGAAACGATTGCCACCAGCCGTCCACTTCTTTTCACTCTGCAGGCCCGCCATGCAGCCACCTCAGAGCTACAGCGTCAGAGGACCACGCAGCTCTGGGCAGCTTACAGGCAGGCCCGCAGGCACCTGGCCAGTCTATAGGGGTCGCTGGCACCCAGTGAGCCGAGGACACCCTGGCTGACCTAAGCACTCCCCACCCAGGCGGCGCTCAGCCAGTTGTGCGCCACTCCCTGGGAACTCCCTTCCACGGCCGGCAGTGGAATAGCCTGGACTCGAACCGGCGACCTCCAGGCTATAGGGTGCTTCCTTCACTCCACGCGGAGTGCCTTTGCCGGATGCGCCACTCGGGAGCCCCTTTGATCAAATATTTTGTAACCTTTCTTATGTTTTTCTTTCAGGGGATAAGTGTGATCTTCAATGTAGCACTTGCATTACTGAAAGTAAGTGGCTGTTCTGTTAAACTACCGTATAAATGTTCAGTATTTTTAGTTATGGCAGATTGTACTGTCAGGGTAATATTTTATTTGACCAGGCATACATCTGTAAACAAAGTAAGAATATTAAAATGACCCAGCACTCAAGCACAGCAACCGGCTCGTCAAACCACAGCATTTAAGTAAGGATCCGATTAGAATGGGAGCAGTGATGTCAGCGCCATGCAGGACACACAAACTTTTCCCAGTGCGAGTAGGCTAAAGCTCTGGCTGTGCCCAGACTTACAAATCGGCCATTGTGATATCTAAAGAACAAGGAGGAGCATTCTACTAGCACAGTATTTCTTAGCTGTACACATTGCTGCTTGTATATTTTTAGACTTCAAGAGATGATCTGCTGTTGACGGACTTCGAAGGAGCGTTAAAGTTCTTCCGCGTTCCAGTCCCCAAAAGATACCGCTCCGAGGAGAATGCCAAAAAGCTGATGGAGCTGGCCTGCAGCATGAAGGTAAAGCCTGTCGTTCGGATTGCTGTTAGAAAAGCAAGGTGGTGGAGGGCAGATAACGTATGGCTGCCTATCGAAGCCTTGTATTTGCTTTTTAAGTATGCTGGTTTAGACATTAATATTGAAATATGATTGTATGAAGTGACTTGTGTTCAGAATGTTGCATTAGACTGACCTGCTAACAGTATGTGCTGCACCTACTACACTGGAATAAAAATGATCTTTGTGACATTAACTGCCAGTGGGGAGATTTACCACGATAATGTCCTTAACATGCTTAACTGGTTCATTTACATGCTGAAACATTACTTGCACAGTTTCTAGATGTCTGACTGATCACTGAGCCAGACAGCAGGGGGAACCCGTGTTCCACCAGAATAAGCTTATTTTCCTTGTTTTTTGGACACAGTTCTACCTTGTTTCCAGCAACCTAGTTGCGGAGTGTATGCTTGCAAACTGCACTGATGTGCCCCCATTTCTCCTGAATTAAAAAAACTTAATTGCATGCCGGAGTAGTTAAAGTATTCTTTTGTTTTTTTTTTTCTTTTAGGATTTATTGTAGATGTATAATGTTACATTTGTTTTTTTCATTGCAGAAAATATATTGGAAAACTTTTCATTTGTTTGAGAAAAGGGTCCACATTAAAGACCAAATAAATAGGTTTGAATGGAGTATAGCATGAAACTCGTCTGGCCTTCCATTGCAATGCTTTCTCCCTCCTTTGGTCTCCACATGGTCTGATGATCTTAGCAAAAATAAATTTGAAAACCTACCTAGGGGTCTACTAGGGGTCTGCTTAAATCGCAGTAAATTTACATATTTTTCACAGGTAGGTTGCGGAGTAAAATTAGGATTTCGCTGACATTTCGCGGACCTGTTTAAATATTAAATAAACCTAAGTAGACAGTATTTCAGAACACCATAAAGCCTAAAAATAGTGGTACTTGCTTCCTTACTAAAACAGAGTGCTGTCATTTGTTAAAGGCAAGCATGCAGCATCCCCCTGCAGTTGACTTACCCAAGGGCATCTGGCATACTTTAATAAAGGCGATATATGCAGCACGTTCGTTGTCATGTTATTTGTCCCATCCAATAATTTATGTTATTAGTACAGAGTCAAAACAAAGAAAACGTGGCTATTCGGGTCTAAAATTCCAACTGCGTTTAAAAAGTAAGCAGCAGGTTGAAGCGAGGTGGCTGTGCTAGATCATTGTAGTACTGATTTAACATGCCGACAGAAATACTTCTTGTCTGCGGTGACTTTCCAGTTTGTTTTCTGAAAGCTGTTTATTTTACATTCTGTTCAGCAGCCTCTGTAGTAGCCTTTCATTTAATGTGTGATTCTGAAGCTAAATAGCGATCAATCATATTTTCTCCGAAGGCACATATCAAGATGTGCAAAACAATTACGTCCATATGCATGTACAGTTTCTTTGGGAAATATCTTGACACGATCAATCCCCGAAATAATATACTTTGCTTTTTTTTGCTTTGTCTTCCATTTCTACTATTTTACCTCCAATGCTGAAAACTAGATTTTAGCAACCTAAATCAAAACAATGCAGCACTGACTTTGTCCCACCCCCTACTGCACAGTACAGGTCACAGAAAAGCAGTACTGACGCACTGATAGGCTGATTAAAACTTCATTGTCATTTGAATAGTCAACAAGAATGTTAACCGCTTTGGAGCTTTTTTTTTGTAAATGTTATTTTGTGTACGTACTTTGTTTGTTTGTTTTTTGCTTAACCACTTCAACTCCAGATGTAAAAATGAAACCCCTTCCCAGGTACCAGATTTTGAAAATAATAATAATGTTTTCAAACCTGTAATTGCTATAAAATGTTAACATATGATAAATAAAACACAAATAAATTACTTAAACTGTGTTTTTCATTAACCCTTTATGCTGCTGTGTACTACATACCCATATTCAATATAGAGATAAAAACGTTGTTTTTTTATTGTTTTTTTTTTATATTCAATATAGAGAAAAACGTAGTTTTTTTGTTGTTTTTTTTAACAATGAAAACAAAAATGCTGCTAATAACAATAATAATCAGTAAACAGTAATTATCAAATAAAAATCTAACAACATCAACACGTGTGCCAGTATCGACTTGCTCTGTGCCATTTATTGAAATGTTCAATACAACAGAACCCGGGGTTGCCTTCGCAACCACTGCACATTTTTCTTTTGTCTTTTCTTTTGTTTTCATTTTCGTAGCAGACCCTGTACCTTTGTTGCGGTCTCTGCTTCGCTTGGGTTGGAGGGATAGTCACAAGTGCATGTACACAGGCATTGTGATGGACCTGCCTACCGCATTGCCTGTACCCAGCGCTGTGTTTTGATAGTATTTCATCACAGCACTGCCATTTCAAACCAAACAGCTTCCCGTTTGCAGCTGGCTTACCTGTAAAGTAGCTGCATGCTCTTCTGTTTGTACAGTTTGTACTGTTCTTGGCTCCACATCCTCTTCATAATCGCTGAGTGATAAGTCAGCATCACTGTCGCTGGTATCGAAATCCTCTGAACCAACTTCACTCCCGTTGCTCATTACAGAAAGACTACGTACGTTGCCATGTTTCGCTTTCGCTAAAAACTATATAAACTATAACTAAACATGTAAAACTAATAATAAATAAAAATAATAATAATTTAAAACACTATATATATACTTTGTAAAAGCTGAATGGCTTCCTGCAATATATCTCAGCCTTCTAAACGCCCACAGCTACAGACTGGAATTGCTACATGACACGCAATTGGATAAAAATGTCACCTGACCCTCCCCCAACTTTCATTGCTCATTCCACAAAACTAGCACTGCTTTAGAGAATGAAACCTGAAACGCTAGACTGAGAAACCGATCATAGAATAGAATGGGAAACGTGATGTACGCACGTACGGCATGGTACTGTAAGTGGGTTTTCAGTTGAAGTGTTGAAGTGGTTACGTGAAATGCACACAGGACGGCAAAGGAATAAAAAAGGGCTATCTACAGAAGGAAGGTACGTACTTTGCATCGCTTGCGTTGTGTGTAGTTCATTTAAACAAGGTTTCTTTTTTTCCTCTCCGTACTTGTATGCATTGGCCCCTAAAAGAGGTGAATTTCGCGGTGACCCCTCAATTTCACAATTTCTGCAAAATCGCGATTTAGGTAGACCCCTAGCCATGACACACCTGGCAGCCTTTTCACAAGAGCAGCTGGCACAGCAGAATGTTTATAGCGAATTGTTTTTATGGAAACTGTTTTTAAACCTTGATGGAACATCACATCATAGAGCTCTTGTGCTATGGAAATGGACTATAACATTAAAAAGTGCCTTCCAAGCTTAGTAGAACCTTAGAAACAGTGGGTCTTTGTGTTGCAGAGTGAGGCAGCAAGCCAGTCTGAATGCTGTTTCATTTTCTTATCAGAAGGAAAAATAGGCATTACGCACAGAATTTCTTCTTTTCTAATTAATACATAGGGCTCCAAAAAAAAAAATTATAAAGTAGCATATCAGTTCGGCATTGATTTAGTTTGATATAATTTCCAGGTATTTGTCAATAATACATGTTTTAATTACAGTTTTTGTTTGAAACCTGTCTCGGCTCCTGAAGAAATCTGTGATGTTAGTAGCCACAATCTTTCATTTCTAATGAATATAACATTGCCACACAGGCCTGTATTTCTCTTCTTTATCTCTCTGTACAGTAAGAGGCTAGATACTTCAATAAATGAGCAAATGGCCAGTTCTCTATGTCTCCCTTAGTAAAAGCACTGTTTGTCCAGGCAGAGACCTACAAGGTTGTGCCCTGCTTCCATGGTCCATTAGCTTGCTTAGGTTTAATAGGACGGACAGATCTTCAGCTTATTGCTCTCTGAGTGAGTGAGACAACTTTCAAATTAAGCATTTCAAATTGTGTCAATGCATTTGGTAAAATTGCTTGTTTTAAAAAACATACTGTAGCTGGAAGCATGGACCACTGCCACTTTGTGGTGCAGTGTTTAGGTGAGAATGCCTCATTAGGTCTTTTTATGAAGCTTGATTGTGACAAGAGTATAAATACCGATCCCTACAGTGTGCCTGGGTTGCCAGTCGGCAGCATACGGTGCAGTTGATTTTGATAAGATTTACAGTATGAAATCACTGACCTGGCACTAGTTAAGTGTACTCAAAACCCCATGATAAATACAGTCGTGTTACTATCCACTGGGCTCTGAATGTAGTTAACATTCTCTGTAATGACTCCATGCTCTTCACAATCTCTCACATCACTGCATGGATGACGTTGATGGGATGACTTGTGTGAGCTGCTGTTTTATTTTTCGATGCATGAGTAGTGCTGGTTCTTTGCAATGCATTAATTTATTATAATAATAGAATAATTACTTTTGTTTTGATCCACATTAAATGGAGGAGGATAAACTAAGTGTAGTTTGCTGTTGGAAATGCTGGTGCAGTTCTACAGTCAATGAATGCATTGCTGTGTAGACAGAGCTGCTACTGTGTTGCACCTCTTGTGGACTGACGACAGGAATGGACAAAAAATCACATATTACGGCAAAAATGTACAAGTTACAGTCGATTGTCTTGGGGGTTTCGCTAATACGAGCAAGGGTATATACAAAAGAGAAAAAAAAACATCAATTGTATTTGAAGGTATTTACTCTTTAAAACATTGTTGCACAGCAATGTGAGTTTGCCGTTTTTACTGTAGTACCAAGGGAACACATTTGTACAGCAGCGTGGCTACAGCCACTTTGCTGGCGTGACAAAACGTACACAGAGTGGGATGAGCGCTTAAGAGCTGAGGAGTGATTTTCAGGGCACAAAGGGCATGAGCTTTATTGAACCTCTTGTGTACTTAAAAGGTGCAGGTTGTGTCATGATTTGGAGAATAGAATAGATTGATCAGATCACCCCATCTGAGTTTACTAATTTCCACAACTCATGCTATTGGAAGCCTTGTGCTGCCCACGGGGGGGGGGGGGGGGGGGGGGGTCAACTGGAATGTGAATGACTAATGGTGTGTCTTTATACAACACAGTAATTGAGTGTCATCTCTGTCAGATACAGTTTATGTACAAAGTACTGTCCTCAATTCATAATCATTTTGAAATGTAAAGAATCAGTTGAGACTTATTACTGGTTAAACAATTCCTGTAATATTACCCCATTCACGCTACCCAAATAATGTGTGACCAATGCATGTTGAAAACCAGTTTAGTTCATTCACAGGCACATTTTAAACTTGATGATCGTGCATTATTTACTGTGAATAGAGCCAGTAAAAACTCTTTCTCTCTGCATTGCACACAAATGTTCCTTCCAACATTAAATATCCACTCCAAGCTTCTAGATTTCTTCTGCTTCTGGATTTCTCTCTTTCTGTCTCTTTATTTTTTTTATTTTTTATTTTTTTCATTCAATGGTTTTTACTGAAGATGACATTTTGACTTATGGTACAGTATTTGAGTAAATAGATATGTGCTGATTTTAACCGATCATTTTTTCTATTGACTTGATTTCTGTCTACTGTACTTACCCTTCTATGAAACCCTAATACAAAAAAAAACTGAAACAGAAATTACTTGAGCTAAAAAATTTAGCTTTTGCTGATTTACTAAAAATAAATTACTCTCTGATTGCAAAACTCAAATGAGACTTGAATCATGTCCTAATTTTGTAGGGTTCCTAATTTAAAAAAAGAGGGATATTTGTTTAGATGCCAGTTTACTTGTTAGTTATATAAATCTGGCATTTGCCTTTGAGGATGAAAATATTGCAATAGGCCACCAAGCTCCTTTCGCAGTCTTTCTATTTTTATAGCAGTGAATCTTATTTTAATGAGTTGTTCTTCAATGTGACTTTTTATTATCAACCTATAAATCCCCACTGTTACAGGCTCTAATGACGTACTGTAGCCGACACCAAATATTATTCTATTAAAAGTTTGTATTATTATACCCTTCTGAATAGCTGTTGTGCCTAAGGTGTACTTCTAATTCGAATCACTTCAATAATTATTAACCCATAACAGCAGAGTAGTCTAACCTTTTTGGCTCAAAGACAACCATGGGGCTTTTAAAGAGACAGAAAATGGCACGCACACAACATGTTAGCATTGCAGACTGTAACCCCAGAAAGATGTAGTTTAGTAAAACTGAAAAGTCAATCACATTGTAGATAAAGGTGAAGATATGGCAAGTGTCCCACATAGTACTTTTGAATCCATATGAAGTCGTAGTGCACCTTTAGTAAAAGCATAGCAACCTGTGTTAAAGCATAGTGAGCATTGTAAAACCCAGGTATGGTAAAGCAAATACAATAAAACATATAAAACATGTTAAACTATGGTAAATCTGTGGGAAAACTGCACACTTACCATGGAAACTTTTATTAGGGAATCCCTTAACAACCTTAAATGTGATTACCCCTAAACCAAGAGACATATTTTGGATCTCAATGAACCATACTCTTTGTGGCTCACAAGCCCGCTTTTGGACTATAGAGGTAAGTGTCAGATTTTAAGAAATAAACACCTTAAATATGCAGTATGCAACATTTGCATAGATTTGTATTGATTTGATTTTCTTTATTTACAGCCTTGAGATTGAATATGTAACAATCTCAATTTTAGAAGTCTCACTCCTAAAAGAAAAAAAAAGTGATAATACATTTGTATGTTCTGACCTTGGTATCCTTGGCTATAATAAAGGAGATTCCATCAACAACGTTACCAAGCTTTTAAAATATGTCCCTTTGAGGATAAAATTACAAGCATTCAAAAATACCTATTTTACAAATTACAGTGATTCTAACAAGATTTTAAAAGGATAAAACAAGCTTCTAACATATTTGCTCTCTGTCTTAATTATTTAATTAAATATATTTTTCATATATTGCTGTGTTCTTTCCAACATATATTGTCTGTACAGTGCACATTGTATGTCACCTTTAGTATCGAGCCATAATGATTAACAAGCACTTAACAAGAAAGCTGTTCTAAAACATCAAGCAAGCCTCCCGTGCGACACAGTTGTATTCATGGCTAACAGTTTGATGCTTGAATGTTTTTTTCTGCAGACCGAGGGTGTTCTGCCACCTATTTATTATGCAACTAATAAATGGTGGGGATAATGTGATATAAGGGCAGACAGTTGTTTTAATTTCTTGTGTATCAACGTACAAGCTTGTGGCCCAGGGGGTTAGCATGGAACTGCTTTGATTAGCCATGACAGCTTTTCCAAATCATTTCAGCTGTGGAGCATTCTGCTCAACTAATCCAGACGGCTTCTGCTACTTGCTCCTTTTGCAGAGTCTGTTCAATTGGAGGAAAACTAACTTAAAAACTCGGTTGCAGTTAATTGTCTTCTGTATTGTCACATACACAATGTAAAACCTGTCATACCTTTGCTCCACCCTTCGTGGCGGGGACAGATAAATGTGCAGGTTGTTTTTGTTTTAGTATTTCTACAGAGAACTTTAAAGCCAGATGCGATTTTATTATTCTTTCTCAACTTTTTTTTCCCCTTGTTTTCCGACTGTCTGCATGAAATCCATTTTACTGCAGCTTTTACTATATGTGTGATCAGTTTGCAAGATGATTATTTAATTTGATTTGGCGCCGCACCCATTATGTAACTCCAAACTACTCCAGTACATTCAAAATGTTGAGCTTTTCTTTTTGTTCTCGGTGTATAGATCAGCCAGAAGAAGCTGAAGAAATATGAGAAGGAGTACCATGCCCTGAGGGAACAGCAGGCCCAGCAGGAGGCTCCGATCGAGAGATACGAGGTACAGTGATTTGGGGTTGAGGAAAGTTTGAAAGCTGCACTTTCCCCCCAGTGATGTTTAATCTTGTATGTAATCCATACATATTCCTTGAATTAGCCTTCTGTGCGCTTTTGCAAACACAGACCTTTGTTTAGATACTTCAGAAGAAGTATGAGCTCTGGAGACAAACAAAAACATCCTCCTCCCTGGAAACCTGCTTGACTGCATCACAGAGTCTTGTTGATTTTAAAAAATATTGCAAGCAGGGTTTATAGGAGTGCTTGAAAACAAAGAAATAGAGCAATCAGCAACCAACTTCCTAATCAGATATCACACAGGTAATAATCACCAATGATCAATGCGTCAGAACACTGTATTGTTCAAAGGAAAAAAAAAGATAATACAACTGAAACAGGGTGATAATTCAGTCACTGCAGGTACGCAAAATAAAATCCATTCGGAACAGGGTGACACATGGCTCAACAATGTACAAAAATTAGCATATAGTTATTAATTTCGATAAAAAAAGCACCAACTTTATTTGCAAATGTTGGTTATGTTGTAATAACATTTTGCATATTTAAGGGGCATGATGGAGGAAACTGCTCGACAACTATGGCCAAAAAAATTTGCATCTCTTAAGATTTTAGGAGCTAGATTGTAGGTGAACAATCTTAGAGAGTAGAGTTAGGCATAGGATGATTGCTGTCATTACCAATAAGTCAATATGGGAAAAAGTATCTGAAGACCTTAGGCAAAAAACTGTTTATTGTCATAAAGCTGGAGAAGGATACAAGAAGATTTCCAAGCATTTGAGTATCCCAATTTCAACTAATGTTTCTATTATCAAGAAGTACAAGACTCATGGTACTGTCACAACGCTCCCTCGGTCTGGAAGAAAGAAGGTTCTTTCACCAAGAACAAGTAGAAGAATTGTGAGGAAGGTTAATAACAATCTGAGATTGACTGCCAAAGATATTCAAAGTGAATTGGCTGCAAGTGGGACTGGGGTTTCCATTTCAACCATAGGTCAAGTATTGCATGGTGAAGGTCTCAATGGTCACAGGCCAAGGAGAAAGCCACTCTTAAGAAAACGTCACAAGGACAATCTCTTAAAGGATTTTTCACCTTAAGTTTAGTTTTTTGTTTTTATAAGATTATATTTTAAAATCAATGCAAAATGTACCAGCTAAAGTAAAAGCTGAATCATTTAAAAAGACGGTGTACACACAAGTGTATCAGTGTTGATGCTGATCTTGCTGCAACTTGTTTGTGTGAAGTTTTTCAATAACCTCTTGTTCAAAACTTTGTTAAAACACTGGTGGTGTTAGCAACTGAACAGAGGAGTTGATTTTGTGGTTTGCTTGAATTAAGCCACTTCTCTGACTGTACCCAGTTTTTTAATGTAAATAACAATAATTTCTTTACATCACCCAAACCTAGAGACTGTTCTTTTAATAGTTCATAGTATGCTCCGATATACAGTAGAAGGGATAGTAGCCAGCAGTGATGTTTAATGGTTGGTTGTGGTGCGGAATCTCTGAAGACAGACGATTAAAAGATGATCAGAACTGTAGCCTGAGAGGAGGCTGGGTTAGGAGCCACAGCTGTGCAAGAATACAGTAACATACAAGAAAATGAAAAATCAGCGAGGATGATTAGCTTCTGCATCAGGTGTGCAGAATCTCTGTAATATGTGTGCTTCATATCTAGGGTGTGATGGTACACCTTCATCAATATTTCATATTGTGTTATGGTGTTTTTGCAGAACACCCCTAATCAGCCTGTTTTATTTATAACATTGATTAGCAATAGCTATGTGGGTTGCTGTAAGGGACTTTACGCTTACTCCCCACCACGTCTAGTGGATGCAAGGGGAATCAAACGTTTTAATCTGTCAACCCGTTAGGATTGAAGAATGGCAGAAATGAGCATCCAATGGAACAGTCTCACTCTAGGCGTTAAACCAAGAACTACAAAAAACATGACCATTAATTACACTACAGGTAAGAAAGAACCAGCAGCAGACCCAGCTTTACATTGAAACGAGAGGCCGTTGAGTTTTTAGAATGGTTCCATTAGGCAAATGGAAACACAACATGTGTCCTTTAGGCCCCTTTGATAGCCTGATAATACCCAGACCTGCACTACACTACTTGTAATCAAATAGATCGTAGTTGCTAACCTACAATTCTAATCTTCATCCTTTCTTTAGTGGGAAGTTGGCCACAGGGTTTGCAGGCAGAGCATAAAAAAACGCTTGGTGATCAGAGTAATAAACTGTGTGGGCCACAGGACAGTAAGTGTCTAATATGGCAGACATGTAATTACTTTTACAGAAAATCACTGGTTTGTAAATTGGGTGTTTAGACAGCACACCACATTGCTGTATAATAAATTGTGCTGAGGGATGAAGACAACTCATGCTGGCTAAAACCCAATAATAAAAATGAAAACATACTCTTACTTAAGGACTTAATCTGTGAGATCAGGCACATTTTTAATCTCAAGGTTTCTAACAAATGCTTGTCAGAGTAGCAAGTGTACTGAAGGTTTCAGCACATCAGTTTGTCCACATTGAGCATTGAGATAGTACAGTGATGTTCTTCTCCTTAAGCCATGTGGTGCCCTTTGTTATCTGTTAAGGTACGATGACATCTGCTGGAATACAATTGTAAACCAAACCTGGCTGTGGATGTTCTTTTGGGTGTTTAAGTCAGGATATTAAACTGGCCGCTACAAATACTGGGCTTGACTTTTGTCTATGACAGTCCATCATAAGTGTGAGAAAAAAAGAGCAGTGTTTTAATAAGGTAGCATGTTTATTGACAGGAACTCAGAAAAAAAGTAAGTTTATCTTGTTTCATGTAAAGAAATGGAAACCTTTTTATAACATTAGAAAAAAAGATGCAAACTATTTTTATATTTTAAAAAAAACCTTATTGAATGTACCATATGTTATTACAATATACTACAATTTTTCTACTCCATGACGTGTCGCACAGAAATTTCATCAACCCTTTTTTTTCCTCTTACTAAAAAAGTCCAGTCACTAAATTTATTCTGGCCAAGAAACTGATGCAAAACCATCAGTAAGCGGGTTTGTGAGGGGATATTAAGAGAGCTAATTTCTTCAAGAACATGTGATATGAAATCATTTTAGAAAAATAAAAGTTTACTGCACTGTGCTTGCTTTTTATTTTCTACACAGCTGAAGAAGGGCTTTAGTCTGAAACGTCCTGAAATAAATGATTTTTTAATCATTTTAATTGTCATATTTTTTTTCTTCATTTTTGTACACTGCAGTTAAACTACCTTTCAAACATAATTCTATATTATATGATAAATAAACATTACAGATTTAAATTGATAGTCATTATGCAAACAATTGGGTCCTCTATGCATTTTATCTCGCTATCTCAGTGTGTGAATCCCAGAATCTTCTCTCCAGCAAGGCATTGTACTGTGCCCTATAACAGCTACAGTTTACCTGTACCACACATTTCTTATTGTCCATGTCTCTTTGAGGCTGCATGGTTTATTATTTAAAGTCATCAGAACTTAACATTATTCCTCTGCACAAGGTAATATGATGCTTTATAATAATATATCACATTTAGATACATCATTTGGAAATGCCTGTTGCTCTAAACTCTCTGTCTTCTCAACTTTGGATTCAAGAAAAAAAAAAGGTAGAAAGAAACAATGAAAAGGAGCCATGTGCCAGTGATAATGACACCACTGCCAGTAGCAGCAGTCAGCTCTCTGCGACATCAAAAAAGAAAAAATAAGACATTGATAAAAGGAGAGGGGGCAAGCAGATTTCTCATGGACCCTATGATCATCTCCTGATATAGTCATGAAAGCTGATTTAAAAACCTTTGAACAACACTGTCCCTGTTTTCTGTAGACCATTGTAATATACAGTACCTGAACTATATTACACATCTGCTTACAGATCTTACGAACTGAACCTCCTGGTCTGCAGCTACTCAACATGTAAAAAAAAAGAAAAAAACAAGGATGCCCTATAACTATATTCTCTAATGCAGCATCAATTCTGTGCCCAAGTGTTATTATTTGTGATGTACATGTTTTTGACACATGCTGTATAATGTAACAGTGGTACATAGAGTGAATAGGAATGTTGTGTTAGTGTGTTTTTAGAATCTTGTTTTGTACATTATGTGCATGCAGAGCCTCTTCAGTCATGTGATACTGTATAGGGGGTTGGGGGAGGGATTACAATTGAGAGTCCATAAGTCACTAATTGGTTTGCCCTTAGGAAGGATTGCTACTCAGAGAAAGAATAGTTTAATACCGGTAATAGGTTAGTAATGGCAGGTAATCTGTATTGTGTTCCTGCCGCTTCCCTGTTTCTAGAACAGTTTCTGAAAGGTGTTTTGTTCCTGTCCTGCCGAGTTTATGATGTTTAAATAGCACTAATTTGTGTCATCGTCGTGGGAAGATACAAAAGCTTTAAAATAACATTTTGCAGGTCCTGAGTCTGGTGTTGCATCACGAATTCATCACACTCGAGAGAGATCTAATAAATAATGGAGTCCCTGAGGAACCAATCTAATTGGGATTCGGTTCCATCCCTGTTTGCAAACATGTGAATAATTACAAGGCTAGGCACATTTTTACAGAAGGCTGGTACATTTTTAATCTGTACTCGAAAGCTGTTTTCAAAGGTTATTCTCTTTGAGAGCTGTTAAATATTATATAGGGCACAGCATGTGGCGAGAAGGTGCTGAACTCAGAGTGCAGCTGGGCATTCTTCTTTTACACATACTGATGGAGAAAATTGATTTTTGAAATTGCAAACTCTTTCCCTAACCTTAAAGTGAATAAGCTTTTTCTTTCCCTAGCTTTTGGTCTTACTGTGTCTTTGTGACTTTGTACAGAGGGAGAACAGACGCCTGCAGGAGGCAAACATGAGACTAGAACAGGAAAATGACGACCTAGCACATGAACTGGTAACCAGCAAGATAGCGCTGAGACAGGACTTGGATAATGTAAGTCTGACCAGAAGGCCCTCTGCTGCAGAGGCTTCCCTTTGTGCATTTTACTTTCATGGCTTTTTTTTAATGTTCTTTTTTTCCAAATGCTGGCATTACATGCTATATATCTGCAGCAAACATTACCATCTTATCAAACAGTGCTTGGATTTTGTGATATAATAATACAAGCTCATCCTGGGTTATAAGTGTTACCTCTTTTAGTTCTGTTTTCTGCTATATAGATTCTTGAATGAGGGAAATCTTTATTGCAGGGGCTGTTTCTTTTCATCGTGCTACAGCGGACCCTACTGGCCAGGTGCCTGTTGAGCTCAGGTGCACTTGCAGGGCTGGCCTGTGTCCTCCATAGGCCGGCATATTGCTGACATCTGCTCTCGTTCCTGGGTGTGAAAGAGGAAACTGGCTTGGCTGTGGGAAATTGCTGCGTTGAGGGGAAAAAACTATTGCACATTCTAAATTGGGGAGAAAATCAGGGGGTAAAATAATTGGGCACGAAAAAAACAAAAAAAGACAAACAAACAATTACAAAATAAAATATTACTGCCCTAGTGGCTGTTTGAGATACGGATCAAGTAATGAAATGTTAACAACTGGCATCCGAACAGTTGCCCCCCCCCCCCGCCTCCAAAATCGACCATCTCATTAAATCACAACTTCCTGCCAGAATATTTCGAGGCGATAAATTAATCCATAAATCTCAGATCAGTGGCAGCCTATAAATGCAGTAGTATTCCCATTCCCCAGCAGGTGGCCTGCATATCAATTATATTCAAACTATCCCTGGCAGAGCTCAGCATTCCCTTATGAGCACAATTATAGTCACATAATTTCTGACAGATCTCTGAGCTCAACAGCAAATAAAAAAACTGTTGTATGCAACAGCTGGCTCCTGAATCCATTGCCTTTATAACCCCTTCTGCGATTTCCAGGCTGAGGAGAAATCAGACGCCCTCAATAAGGAGCTACTGATGACCAAACAGAAATTAGTGGATTCCGAGGATGAAAAGAGGAGACTGGAAGAGGAATCCGCTCAGGTTAAGAAGCCTACAAATATCTTACTTTCTTGGTTCCTCCTGATTTATTCCTATTCATTTCCCAAATAGCGTTACTGAATAGTGTTTATTTAATAAACTCATTGACTTGTAGATGCTGTGACAAGTCATCTAGAAACTCTAATAAATCCAGAGGAGCTCATACAAAATACACTGAATATGTTGGTACTTGAATGATAAAGAATTTTCATTTAAATGCATTACTGATTATTTTTATTTTAGACTAATGGTAAAAAAAAAATTAATTGAACACCACAGGGTGTCAGTACTTATGGGCACTGCTGTAAATGCAAGGCTGTGTCTGAGAATCCTGACGAAATCCCAGGCAAATCTATTACTACAGTAAGTGTTACCGGACCTCAACCTCATGCCCTGTAAAAATCGATGTACAAGCCACACCTGTTTATAAATTGCACACCGTTTAACAGGACCTCAAAAACTGAGTTTTACGGTATCCTACAAACACTGTTTTTTTTTTCTTCTAATGAAACAAGACTGAATAGGAAATGAACTGTGAGTAATGTGTGGTACAAAATAATGTTCTGTAATAGGTTAATTGTGCCAACCTAAGACAACAAAGACCATCTGTAATTTAAACGTCTCTGTAGCTAATGATGTTCCAGCAAAATGAGAAGCCTTTTATCTGACATAATTGTGCTTGTTGCCTTAAAAGCATGGACTATCTCACTTAACATTGGGGATTTCAACCATCATTCTGTTTTTCGAACTGCTAGCTATGGAGGTAGCTTACCGTTGTGGCAGAATCTTCATTTCATTTATGTAAAATATATTGAAATTTTCCCTGCCCAGCTTAAAGAAATGTGCCGAAGAGAAATGGACAAGGCAGAATCAGAAATCAAGAAGAATGGATCCATTATCGTGGAGTACAAGCAGGTTGGTGTGACTATAGGCATCAATCTCTTTTAGACTTAAAGGTTATTCTCTAAGATATTTTGGCTTGCAAGGTATTATGTTGCTATTATCCATTGTGTTACACAATCAATCTGGAATCTTTTCACAAATAATATCGAGGTTCCCTGATAACATAGTTAAAGAAATGAGAAGTAGTGGATATGCACGTACAGAAACAGCTCCCTCTAATACAATAACCTGGAAGTTTGTTGCTAATTGTATATTATGTTGGGTTAGAAATCAGTGTTTACTGGGGATCTTGTACTATAATCCCCCAGTCACACCCACAGTTCACTGCACCACAACTTTATTTTTTCTGCACACACAACCCAACCCTGTACACACACAAAAATAATATTTTAAATAGTAATTTATTTGATGACTAAGTGCATACCTAATTGGATTTGGAAGGTTCTCAGCTATTTGTTCTGGATGACAATGTTGGTATAATGATTCTGTTGACATTTCGATTAATAACAAAGACCGATAATATGGTCTCCTCCCCGGCCCTTATCATCGTAATTGATAGTTTGCAAGAATCGCATTGTGGGAGGCTGTGTGACGGTTCAATCAATGAAGGCCAGATTATATCCAAGTTCTCTAGGTAGCAGTGTGGCGTCCCTCTCCCCAGCTGTAAATCTTACAAAGTGCCCAGGACCTAGCTAGGTAGTTCAGCACACTTACTTTAGGAGGATTTGGGGGCAGGAGCACAGGAAAGATTTGGACTATGCTATACAAACCCTCTGATTGAAAGAGTGTGCATGCTTTTGAAAGTAATTAAGCAATGAAAGTGATTAATGCTGGTGTTAAAAAGTATCCAATAAAATAAATATCTTGCGTAGCCTGTGAGTATGTCTTTGTTTGGCCCTGCGGAAACAATTTTAGAAGGAATGGGGAAAAAAATCTGATTAAAATGTGTCTGAAGAGTGATGTTTTGTAGAACTACAGACAGCATTTAGGAGGGCAGAGCTGCGCGGTGACCTCTGTAATAGTGCAGGCCTGTTCTGTCTAACAGGTCTTTGTCAGATCGTCCATCACTCATCACAATCATTCCCAAAGCAATTCCCCAAGAGCTGTGCTGTAGAATGGTGTCAGGTGCTTGGACCTCAGTTTTATGGGTCAGTCAACCAGATCACACATCTCCTGATTTATTTTTAATAAGGCAGAATACAAATGCAGTACTGTATAAGGATCTGTCTCACAAATATTGCCTTGGTAAGAAAAATAAATGTTTTAATAAAAATGTTTGGGGGAGTTGGGTGGGGGGGGGGGGGGGGGGTCATCTTACAAGGTAATGTATTGCTTCCCTTTGGCAGATATTATTTTTCTTGTGTTTACATTGTTTTTTGTTTTTTTTGTTTTTTTAATATTGTTTTAATTTTTTGAAAATGTAGAAAACATTATAAAACCCAAATCAAGCAATATTATCTGCCAGTTGGCAAAGATAATTAACTTTGTTTTCATACTATTTTTTGTGGTGCAGTTATTAATCTCATGAAGATAGATTATAGATATTATGCACACATGTACAGTGCAGGGTAATCGTATGCTATTGTTAAGATGAAATGTATCTCTGTGAAAATGCTGTTTTATTCTGTTACCTTGGTGAGATGAACAGTAGGTTCAAATTTCCAGTATACTGGCTTCATACTTGAGACATATTCTGTGATTTCCTATTTCAAGTTTCATCATGGGTGATGCACAAGAAAAATGAACCCTTCCCATATCAATGATGCAAATCTTGTTTCACATTTCCAGATTACTTCATGTTTCAAGCCACTCAATATGACATACCCCATAGATTATGCTACCAGCGATGCTTTCATTTCTAGTGTCCTTGTTCTTTCAAGGTAAGGCAGTTGAAGCCATCAGTGCAAGTACTTCTTGAAACTGAGATTGTAATACGAGTTACCAGGTTCTTGCTGTACTGTTCTGTAAGTACTGAACTGCTGGGTTACATACTTTGACGATTGAAACAGGCTTATGTTTAAAACACTTACTTCCAAGATAACTCAAGGTGACATGTACTTGCATTTGTGACTTCAATTGTGACAGACTTCTCCCCCTTCCTCTTACATTTTCTTTTTACTTCCTCAGTTATTTAAAGAAAACCTCTTCCCTCTATAGAGTGCAGTAATCATTCTGTGTGTGATTTCTTTATTGCAGATCTGTTCACAGCTCAGCGAGAGGCTGGAGAAGCAGCAGACAGCAAGTAAAGGAGAATTGGAAAAAATCTGGGTATGTGAGTTAATGAATGTATTACCCTCGATACATGTGAGGAACCAGAGCCCCATTGCTAAGCTTGGTCCTCTGCTTCAGGGGCTTCCACAGCAAAAATGTTCCACTCCAAAATGTTCTCTCAGCAAGGCAAGAACAGAAATCTCCCTTTCCCATTGTTTTGGATACTGGTACAGTTTCTGGATTTCTGTATTCAGCTTTAGAATTAACATATTTAGTAACAGAATATATAAATCTCCAAATATATATATGTATGTATATAGGGCTGTCAAGCGATTTTAAAAAAATGTATTGCGATTAATCTTGAGATTTTCTTTTTTTTTATCTCAGTTAATTGCATATTTAATTTATACAATTACTGCATCCATCTCATTTAAGTTTGTGTTATTACTGATGCTATTATTATTATCATTATCCAAAAAACAACCCATCATAAAATCCCTGTTTGCCTATTTCTGCATTCTCTTTATAGTTGTATATGTATTTACAATCCAGCATGTGTTGTTACATTGTTAGAACCAACTGCTAAATCACAATGGAGTCAGTTTATTACTCACCTTACTGCATTTAAAATCAGTTTCCTTTATAGTTTCCTTTACTAGTAAACTGATGTTTTTCATTGCCGTTTAAATAATAATAATAATTTGTAATTCTCTTTTATTAATAACTTGAAATTGCCTAAATAAAACAAAACATTCACGGAGTAATGGTTATATCCTTCATAAATGTAAATAATAGTTTAAAAATAAATGTGGTTATTGAAATAAAACAAAGCTACAATGTTAACTTGTTCTGAAAATCTACATGGTGTGTTCATTATATCTCAGCCCAGGTGGTAGTTCTTTAGTCTTGTTTCACATTTTGACTATATATGACTCTGGAGGAATGCACTGTTTTGCAGTTGGCACAAACTTTATAGAAACCGCAATTATCTAGCCTTCTCCATCATGCCCAAACTGAGCTTCTCTGATTTTGAGAATTCTAAATATGGATAGCTCAATTTATTTCTGTTTCTATGTATAAATGTCTTATTATGACTAATGTTTAGTGGTGTTATTGCTTGCTCATGTCTGCCTGTTCACTGTGAGAGCGCTAGGGCCTCGCTATCTGTTTAGTGGTGTTATTGATTGCTCATGTCTGCCTGTTCACTGTGAGAGCACTAGGGCATCGCTATCTGAAGCATTGATGGCTTTTTCATGAGATATTAGGTGTTCAATTTGATTGTTCTGCAAAGTTCCTTAGAATTCTTACATTATCCTTTCTATTATTTTAATTAGATCTGGGAATTAAAAAGAAGCCTCTTCAGATATTTCAATGCTCCTAATTATTATTCCATGAAGAAATGTAGATTTTCTTCTCTGCATAATCCTCTTGAGATCAAAGCCATTTGGCTATTATTTTCAATGTGTTCCTTTTTTTATATCATTCTTGATGGCTGTTTGTTAGCAACAAAGGAGCCCTCTCGTCTTTGAAAATAAGCTGTTTACTCTAAATAAGTCTATAACAATAAAATTCATTGAAAACCCTGTTTGTCTTTCTGAACACCACATGTTAAGCATTCTTTAGAAGTGACTTGACAGAAGCACTTTTAGAAGAGTGTTGTAAATGCTTCTTAAGAATCAAATTAATGTGAAAGTGCACTGGTAAAACACCCTTCAAAAGTAGCCAGGATACTGATGGCTGCTTCTCAACAATAGGCATTCGTGTTGGGAGCAAGATGCAAATTTGAATGCTTATTTTCTTAATTAAACAGAAGCCTAGGTATTTAGCTAAATGTTTTCAGTCAAGGTATTTTGTTTAATAACAGTTAATGCAACAGTATATAATGCATGGAACATAAAGGTCAGAATGTGGTAATAATATTCTAACAATGATTCGTTTGATGCAGTTGGGATGACTTTGATCTTTTTGAGCTGATCAGTAATTGCTTGTTTTTTGTTGACTTAGCTAAAAGTGGAGGGCTGTGAGAAGTGTGGTGAGCTGTTCAGTAAAGAAGGCAGCCTGCGGGTGGTGAGCGTGGCGAAGGAGGGCTCCGAGGAGGAGCTGGATGAGGAGAAGGAGTCGCTGAAGAACCAGTTGAGAGAGATGGAGCTCGAGCTGGCCCAGACCAAACTGCAGCTAGTCGAGGCAGAGTGCAAGATACAGGTGAGGAGTGCAGTGACACACAAGGATTGCAGTGATTCTGAAAAGGTCTTCTCTGCCTTAGCCTGCTATGCTCGCTACGAAGTCCAGTTTGTTTATAAAACCCCTAAGGTTTTGATTTTGTAGAAATTTTCCTTTGAAATCTTGCTACTATGTCTCTGTGTGAACATGTATGCTGTTGCTATTACTTGCAGCAGTAGGAAGTTGTAAATTACATTTAATTCACTTACCACAATAGAAACTACTAAAGAGGACCCACCCCCAAATGCTGCTGTTCTCCTAACCCTAACATTTACCAGAATTGTCTATAGAGATGAATATTCAGACCTTTTTTTAAATGGTGTGAAGGCACAAATATTATTTTCCAGTGCGGCAAGATATTGTGACAGTGTGTGTTATAGAGTTTGAGTTTTTAGAAAGCTGTAAAAGCTGTCCTGTATGACCACTCTTGGTTGTGAATGAGCATGGTCTTTAACAAGAGTTGTATCTCAGCCCTTCCTAACCACACAACATGCTCTACGTAGAAAGCGTATTTGTCCAGAAATTAGGCCAATGTGTTTCTGTGAACTGTTCAACCTTTCATTTAATATGTGTGTAACATGTATGTGTTACTATGCAATCATTCTGAAAAATTACAATTATCAATTCCAGCATCCCAAACTTCATATTATTATATACCGGAATTAGATTACAGGACCTGTATTGTGTCCTGTGTTAGGAATCCTCTTTTTCCAGGACTGTCATTTATGCCACTGTAACTATTGTATATTTGTCATGAATCTATCTGAAAAAGAATCTTAGCAGAAGTATGGTATTTGTATTGTTGTTGCTTGGGTGAAAAGGGTTGAAAGTTAAGGGGCAACTAAAGTGGAAGAAATGTGCCACATAATATAGTATATCTGAGAGGAATCTAATAGGAATGCTATGGTACTGCATAACCATTATAAAGTATAGCTTTGCAGCACAACAAACTGAATTAATTCAAGCCAAAGTGAAGTAGGACCCCAATATGATTTAAGTTAGTTTGTCTTCTAATTTAAATAAGTATGTTCTCCCCCACCTCTGCTTTAGATGATTAGTGCTGTCAGTATCCTGAAAAAGTAGGGAACTGTAAGTGTGAAGTAGGGATGGACGTATACAGACCAGGTTTCGTTATCATTCTCTTTTAAATGTAGCTCTTTTACCCCTTTGGGGTGGTTCATTCCGACACTCATCAAGTTTATAGTACAGAGTCTGTTATTAACAAGGGAAGTGTAACAGTGCTTTAGTCTGAATAATATTTGAAACCATATTTTTGTGTGAAATATTTTTTGGGGGGTGTATAATCAGGAGCTTTAAAGAGTAAGTAGCGGGGTTCCAAAAAATACAGCGTTACACGTCCCCACGTGCTGCTGCAACTGTTTAAATAACCTACCTGTAATTGTTCTTTTCATTGTTAACATCCTGACGACTTTTTACACTTTACAACTTTTTAAACTCTGTTTCAAAGCTATTTTCAAAATGTCTGCTCTACTGCACTGATTAGTGCAAACATTATTGCCCACATTGTCAAACAGGTAGCACAGCAATACCGATCCATGATGTGGTACGGAACAGAAAAGCCAGAGCACTTGCAGTGATTTAGAGGACAAATCTCAAACCCAAGTGGACCATTTTGAAAAGAGCGGCCATTTTGAAAAGAGCTTTGAAACAGTGTTTCAAGTTCTAAGTGTACAAAATTGTCAGGATGTTCACAATGAAAAGAGAAATTACAGGTATGTTATTTAAACAGTTGTAGCAACACGTGGGGACGTATAACGCTATCTTTTTCAGAACCCTAGTAATTACTCTTTAACTTATTTCTCAGTGGTCCTGACAGATTTCACACAGTTCAGCCCCTGGAATGAAAGGTGGGGGTGTTCAGGTCAGGATTGAGGTGATGACTTGCATGTCAAAATCTGGAAATGTGTGTTATTGGATGGACTCCTGAGACAATGATCTCTGTCTTTGCAGGACTTGGAGCACCATTTGGGTCTGGCTATAAATGAAGTCCAAGCAGCAAAGAAGACCTGGTTTAACAGAACGATGAGCTCTATCAAAACCGTGACTGGTGCCCAGGGAAAGGAGACGTCTTAATGAAGCAGGAAACACACGTGACTGAACAGAGAACAGATTCTGCTGCCTTCCTCGGACAGATGTCTTTCCTTCTGTAAAGTGCTACGGGAATGTACTGTGTAAACAATTTCTTAAGGTCCATGCTAATTGGGTGAGAGCATCCAAAAAATTAATTAAAAAAAAAAAAAAAAAAAAAAGGCTTTAACTTTAGAAGGGTCTTTATACTACTGATATTTAACAGATAACATAGCTGATTAAAAGCTTCCTTTACTGTCCTGGGAGAGAGTGGAAACACACTCAATTCTACTGTCTTGCTGAAGACTAGTTGCACAAAACTAAAATTACATTTTTGGTACGAGAGTTAACAGTCTCCTTTCCAAACCTGTCAATGTTTTTCTTTTTGCATTTCAAGCACTTTTTTTTATATCTGCTTTGAAAAGAGAAGTTGTGCCATGGGGAATCAAACTGAGACCAGGGGAAAAATGCTTCCATCATTCAATTTGGGGTTAGTTTCAGTGAGAGTGGAGTTGGGGTTTGGGTAGCGTGGGGAGGTTGGTGATTTATAGTTCAACAATGTGCTGATTTTCAGATAATTTACACACAGAGCATGATGTTACAAGGGAGGAGCTGTTTGTGCTTTTCAATTTTAATCAGTTGTATGCAGCACAGACCAGACAGTCATGGTTTCTAGCCAGCACTGTCGGAAAATATGTTTCTTATCGATTTGGGGTGGTTCTTTCAGTGTAATCAGTTAAGGTAGGCGCTTCTTTCTCAGTTCTTTAGGAATGATTGTGGACTTTGATTTTTTTTTTTGTTTTGTTTTTAAATGTTGCTTCCCGGAAATGTAGGTCTTTTGAGTGAACCCCCCCAGGTAAGTTGGGACAGATGAGGCAAGTTCACTATTAACTGTTAGCAGAGTGGTCTGTGTTTAAATTTCTAATTCAAGACTGGCTCAAGTACAAAAATAAATATATACATGAAAGAAAATACACATTTAAAAAGAGCTTGTTTTACTTGGTTTTTGATGGGGTTTCTCAAAATAAGTTGGTAGAATAAGGTCTTTGCACCATATACATACTTATTTATAACTGTTTGTCATGCTGAAATTCTTGTCTTGTTAGTGGACTCGACGTGTGCAGTGAGAAAGCTGGTTAAGTACCCAGAAGCACTGGCTTGTATATAAAAAGTATATGAGTTTGTTTATTTTGTATTTCTACTTTCCTTGGTAACTGTACTAATGTTGCCTATGTACTATGTTATGGATCTGACATGTTTATGCTGAAGCTTTTGTCCTAAATGTCATACTGCTGTCTTGATTGTTTAATGCCAAACATTGTATCTTCATCCAGCATTACAAAAGTGTGGACATAATGTAATAGTATAGGTTGCATTGTGTATACTTCATGCATTTAAATATAAACTGTAAAAGAAAAAACTATGGACAAAACTGGTATTGTTTCATTATTTTGATGCCAGGCTTAATGCCAGATATACAGGAGTTGGTTTACTGTATTTCTTTCAAAGATGTTCTTGTCAGATCATCCACAAAGTAAAATAAAAAAAAAAAACAGTCATACAATATTTGAATAATATAGGGCAGTATTATATCTATTATATATTAATTATATTGACAATGAGAAATTGTATGACATAGTTTTGGTTATTCCCATATATTCTGTTTTCTGATCAGACAAAGAGTTGTTTTTTTTTTTGTTTTTTTTTTTGTTTTGTTTTTTAAGCGAAAAAAAAGCAGAAGTCAGATGATGGTTCTTTGGAGACTTTCCAAAGTGCAATGAGTGGAGCAGTTAAAACAGAACAGAAGTCAACCCTTTTGCGATTGGATATTAGAAGTGGCCGTTTTCCGAACCAATTGGCCTCACTTTACTAGTATACATGTCTTTCATAGGGCACCACATTTAGTTTAACTTTGTGATTTTAGTACTTCTGTCTTACTATTGAGTTTGTAAACCAGTGGATGTTAAGAGTTAAGCAATCACTGTCATATCTCTTCTGCTGGTAGGTATCTGATTATTTTAAAATGTAGTCTTAAGTAAACATCAAATATTAGTATCTTCTGAAGCTGTCTGGAGGTTTACAAAATATAAATCGTGCTCGATGGCAATATGCACTTTTTACACAGCAATAACAAACCTCTTGCCATAGCTTTGTTTCTGCAGCCTCCAAGAGCAGAACTGTTCCCACATTAATAATATTGTATTAATGTTTTATTTAATTAGACACTGTCGCTCTCCAGTTTAGCTGTTCAATTATAGAGATTGCAGAATATAAAACTAGCGAGCCATGTAATATCTGATACTTAAATACAAATATTCACAATGCTAAAAGGGGCAAATAATAATTGCATCTTTTCCAAAGGTCTGGCACTGAAGCGCTGACTGTTTAAATTGTAAACTAGATGCCTTAACTGTCAAACAAAAAAAGACTCAAAGGTCAAGCTTTATAATGGTTGATACAATGTTTGTGAGATTGACTTGTTTCAATGGTCTGCTCTTGTAGTTGCTTACAGACTGACAACAAATATTGATCATTCATTCCTATAGCCAGGAGATTTGAGCAGGTAGACCTCCAAACATCTTAATAATGTTTTTTATTATTATAAAAACTTAATAGTACCATGTCAGTCCAGTGCATTTCCTGGTAATCAGTAGCCATCTGGGGCACTATACTGTAGACACAAAACATTAGTATTTATTTTAATTTTAAATAAGTCTTAGACTAGTATCTGATTGCTTACTGCATTTTCATAAGAAATCGACGCATGTTTATTAATAGACTCTCAAGTGGAAAGCTAAAGTTCATCTTACAGTTCAGTTAAAAAATTAATACAATATGTCCCACACCATTAGGATTCAATTATCATCACAACAGTAGAAAATTATGACATGTACAGTGTTTTCCAGAGGCCTGTGAGGAACTTTCTTTAACTTAAGTTTCCACTCCTTACCTGAAGAAAAGACCTCTGTGTGTTTGTATATTTTCAGGATCTTTGTAAATGTACTGAATGAGAGTATATAATCATTAATGAAGTTTGTTTAAGAAAGGCATGTCTCTGGTGTTTTTGTTGTTGTTCATGTTATGTGGGAAGCACAAAGGTTACTCCAAGACCTCTAGTTTTCAGTGCTTCCCTGTGGAGACTGAGAATGAAAACGCAGTGCTGGAGAGCTGGCATTTCCCAGACAGTGCTAACTGGATAAAGAGGAGATTGCCCTGCCCTGCACGTGACCGGTCTGCACACCTCACTTCACCCCCAAGGTAAGCTGCTGCTGGCCTTTCTCCCACTGTTTACCACACACGCAGCAATCCAATTTATTGCTTAACAAGAAAGGGTTGAATAATTGATGTCCTAGACGTACGCCTCCACAATATCCAATGGATAGTAAAGGCTATGTGTGTATTTGTGTCTATTATAGGTATATAGAAAGCCAGGCAGGATCCGCTGCTATTCACACTAAGGAGACCCTGCTGTGTACAGAGATTTCAGTTTGTTCTGCTGTTCACACTAAGGAGACTGCTGTGTACAGAGATTTCAGGTGGCTGTGTTGTTCACACTAAGGAGACTGCTGTGTACAGAGATTTCTGTTTGTTCTGCTGTTCACACTGACTAAGGAGACCCTACTGTGTACAGAGATTTCAGTTGGCCGTGCTGTTCACACTAAGGAGACCCTACAGATATTTCAGTTTGTTCTGCTGTTCACACTAAGGAGACTCTGCCTTGTACACAGATTTCAGTTGGTTCTGCTGTTCACACAGACTATTGCGACCCAGTTGTGTTGGCAGCTGTCAACACCTTTGCTTTGTGGGATGGTTGTAAAGAATTGGCAGCATCAATAATTCCATTAGAAAATGTATTTCATGTAATAACTGAATTTGATTCTGACCTAAGTGTTATTCTTTTGTGCAAATGCCATCTTTAACTAGGATGTAAAGGCGTGCACAGGTTAGCTTTTAGTCAGTTCTCAGGACATAACCGTCACATTCACTCCAGATCACTCAAGTCAGAGGATTAGGTTTCTCACAGTTTCATATGTAGTTTATTTTTATTTCAGGATTTGGAAGTTGCTTTTGTATCAGAGGTTATGTACATCTCTAACGTATGAGCAGTTGAACATATGCATTTCCAATTACTGTGGTACCCAAAAGCTTTCTAATTATGTGAATCGCTGTTGAAACAATTTACCATGTGAGGGACCATTTTCTTTTCTGCAATCAAAATGCTGTGGTTTTCATGTGATTTGGTTCAAACACAGTAAATGAAAAATGCAAAAATCTAACAATCAAATTAAAATAGCAGTGCATAGCAAGTTAGAACTTTTAAAAATGACAAGAGTTGTCTAATATTGTAAAGGTGACCCGTTTGATTTTATTTATTTTCTCCGTACAAATGATTCATGATTATGTTGCCTGCTCATGATTGACAATTCCCTTTCATTGTCGTTTGAAGCTGATACTGAAAGTCTGCTTTCTTTTCAGTCACCAGTTATAGTTTCCTTTTGTGAATACCAGATTCAAGCTGAAAATAGAATGACCTTCTTTCTTTCTTTCTTTATTTTTATTATTGTTAGCATTTACATCCTTCAATAGGCACTGAATGATCAGATTCCACAGTAACACATGTTAAATGCTGGTGACTGTTCAAAGTGTCTATGCCTCACTTCCCTGGTTTGGATTCTGATGTATTAGTGACTTGAAAAGAGCTGCTACTGAGCCCTTGTCCTCTGCTTCAACAGACCATCGACAAGTTATTTAACTTTTCCCTGTGCTGGGTGGCGATTTGCACAGGATTCTCTAAATGCTAAGTGTGTCCCCTCTTATCTACATGCAATGGTACTAATATCATTAATGATGCAGTGCAATTCATTAACTACTTTCACTTACTGCCAACATCCCCATTATCATGACTAATGGCATTATCATGGGAATTTAGATTAGTAGGAGACATAATGTTTGCAGGGGCTGCACAAAACCACATTCCCAGTGGCTACATTTCTGTTTAGATTTGGGGTTCGATCACCTCTGGATGTGGGACCAGCATTATTGCACATATTGGGTTTGGACTATGACAGGTGCTGTGTATGAACCAATGAGAACTAAGGAGTGGGTATTCTGCACACTAAACATTCATTTATACATGCACCCGGCGCCCCAAACTGTTCAGTCCATTGTGTCGCATTGTCTCCATTGCAGGTTTCTCCATTGTGTGGACTTACACTTTTATTTAACTAGCAAAAAAAACAACACACATTGGGTTTTTTGTTTTGTTTTTACATCAGGGTAAAACAAGGTTTAAGCATAGATACTGTACATACTTGAAAAAAAGCCAATACACAATTTCAGTAATGGTATGTGTATTTAGTATTTATCCCATGTCTTTCAAAGACAGTTCAATTGGCAGTTGATAAATTTGCAACCTATCATGTACTCCTTTTAATAACACAAAGATTGGAATGGAGTGCTTTTCATTGAGTGAGCTGATTTGAAATGTATTGCTGTAAACGTTGGTGCTGTTGCCCTTTCAAATGTTCTTCTGGTTACACCCGGTATAATGAGGGCAGGACATTAAACAGGGAGAACTGCTGACTGTAACAAGTTCCATTGGCCTCTTCAGTAAAAATCATTATCCAGGGTCCCCGCTCTTCGGTCCTGTTCATCTGTTTGTATTAAATTAGTTGTGCAATCAGCAGAAGGCTGGCTGAGGCTACTATAAACTTGCTTGACAAATACAGTCTGACCCCCAGAGGTATCTTTAGGAGCAGGTATTGTAAAATTCTGTTATGTGTTAAGAAGAATCAGTTGAATATTGTGTCGCTCCTCTGCTCTGATGTATTCCTATGTACCAGAGATTCGAATCTGGGTGGTGCTTGTTGACAGGGTTGGGTTAAATTCCTTCTTAAAATCAAACTTACAGTACAGTATCCGACTGGTGGGACCAGAGTAAGGGCGGATATGTAAAAAGTCAGAAGAATATACACAGCTGCAACAATTTCTAAATTCATACAATTATTGTTTTATATTCAGCTTTTATTAGAGAGCTCCCCATGGATGTGTACATTCTCTGCTGAGTAACAGGAAGGTGATTGAGACGGAGGTTGAAGTTGATACAGCCCACAGACGAACAGGATTTATTTACATATCAACACACTGAACAGCTCACGTGACACTACCAGCAATGGGAGCACAATCTCTGAACTAATCTTCTCTGTTCAATAATAAACTAACGTTGCTGAAGAGCTCGATCATGGTGGATAAACGGTTAGGGCGGATATGCGACGGGTGGATACGTGACAGATTACTGTATGTACAACTTGTCAACAAAATATGCATTTACACAATTGTACATGTGTTTGGTCAATAAAGCCTATGCTGTAACAGGAATGGGAATTGATTTTAAAAAGAAAATAGAAAAAATGGCCTCAAACCCTGCTTGTGGCACAGCACCACCTGGTGGGTAAATATACTGCAAAGACCCCTGGGTGGTGTCCGTGTGCTATCTTTCCAGTGGGCCCTTCCTTTTGTGGTGGTTTTCTGACTTGAGTCTGGCTAATTGAAGCTTTCCCAAACTTACCTTAATAACAGAGTTATCGAAACGTATTATGACCACCTTCCTAGAACACTTTCCAGACAGAAAAATCCACATTAATTTAAAATCGTCTGTGTTTAGGATGCATTTGTCTCACAACAGATCAATACTGCTGGGTGAAAGGGTACTACCCTGGTTAGATACATAATTAAAGTAAAATGTAAATAGAAATAAAAAGCTAAATACATTTCATTCAGGGTCAGCCAAGATCTACATCTATTATTAAACACAGATTTATTTTAAATAGCAACATGAACATACTGTACAGTTAATATAAAAATGAATTAAGAAGTGTTTTAACTGCGGTGCAGATAGCAAGTGATTTCTACAACAGATGCTTAAGAGGCTAAAAATAAACTGCTAACAGCTTGAACCGGTAAGAACCAACAGCAGCTGATCTATTTAAGGTAAGCTTTCTATGAGGAGTTATTTACTACCATTGCACATTTTGCAGCTATGTAAAAATCCTAATTACTGAATTAACTTCAGAATGTTCAATACAAGCTTTGATTGATGGTAATTGTATTTATACCTGTGATTTTATGATGCTGAATGCCAGCTGTGTGTTTGTTTTTTGGCATCTGTAAGGAGCAGGGAAAGATGGCCATGAAACGATCCCCTTCAGCAAGTAACAAATCCATTGCGTACATGTAGCCTGGTTCCTGCTGACATTATAGGATTTCTCCTGAGCTCAGCCCGCTAGAAGGTGGAATTGTAGCATCCCAAGTGCGAAATAATAAGTGTTGGCAATTCTAAACCTGATGTGTTTTTCTCACGTATCTAAAAATACCATCATCTCAGCAGGATGTGCAGCGTGCAGGACAAGACAGCTAATGCAATAGTGATAGAATGTGTTGGGATTCAGTTGCAGGCTGCTCGCCACATTAGCAATCTGAGTGGAAGAGACACTGGTTATCAGTGCAGGTGTCCTGATGTCATTGGCCTGCTTGGCTGGCAATGGCGTCACCGTGAAAAAAATCATCTTGTCATCAGCTCCTCTCCGCAGGCTGAAATTAGACTGCTCCAAAATAGCGCAGGACTTACCTTACATTAAAAAATAAAAATATGTTGGCTTATTTACAACATACTGATTGATTGGCACTGGACTGAGTAGTCTTCTCCATTACAGATTTCTTGCTGATGTTACGGTGTGTGTATTTATACATAAAGATATACACTTAGTGACAGGACATATGAAATCATTGCTTATGCGAAGATCTGAAAATAAATGTTTAAATTGTGGTGACCCTCTGCTGCAATACAACATTCCTAGCTGTGTAACACATGATGCAGCACCTGCCCCAATAGTGACAGCCTAAACATTAGTCCTAATATATTGTCCCGTGACTATGCAGTGCATATGTAAGCAGGGAAATTCAGCAGCTTGGAGTAGTCAAAGCAGATGTTGTATTACATTTTCCCAGAACAAGATCTTGGCACCTTTTTTTATTATTGTAAAGAACTCTATCATTAATCAATTACCACTGACAGGATGGTACTGTATATGGAGTCATAGCTGTTGTACATTAAGGTCATTACAGATAAGCAAGTGTTTTGATGTACTGCAATTGTAAAATGTACAGTATATCACTGTGGTACCTGATAACACACACAAACCTCTAAATACTGTACATTTTGAAATGTGCAATTATATATTGTTTTCTTACAAAAACAAGTCAATGTAATTATTACAAAAAAACAAAGTAGGCAGAATGTGCAAAAATTAGAAGAAAAAAATTCTAATTCTAATCACATTAAGTCTAGCTTCTCTAATTGAAATATGAAAAGTCATCTCATTACAGAGAGAAATGTATCCTAATGATCAACATTAATGACACAAATCTGCATATGCTCCTGCTTCTTTTGAAAAGTGTTTTCAGAGAAAACATTTGCTGGTAATCTGTAATCCCTTCTGTCATTGAGTTCTGCAATAGTACTGTATTCAGGATTTCAAGAAGACAACACAAGATTGAAGAACCGACGTGTTTTAATTCATGCACAGCTAGTGTCAGCTTCTGTATGAAAAACACTGCAGAGCCCGAAGGTGTTCTGAGCCACCACACTAATCTGAGGGCTTGACATTTTGTGTTTTGCCTTGGCAACTGGCAGGAAAACCAATGGGAACTGCGGAGCAGAGAATGCGCTTTTGGTAAAAACTTTTTTTTTTTAAAACACAGCAGTAGTTACAAGTTAAACAACTGACCAACCAAATGCACTGTTCCCATCCCACCAAGGCATTGCTGTGTTTGTATGTTTGCACCCTTCCTTATCTCATCCAACAGCTCCCTAACCTTGTTTGTGTGGAGCCTCTGTGTCATCACGTGGCCATGCTTTAAATGCACTTAGAAGATGAAGCATGAAATGCATGGTCTACTTTTCCATAAGTTTGTATCATGTTCATTGCTAGGTAGCACTTTTGTAAGGTGAGGACATATTCACAGCACCTTTAACACTGTTATGAGTACTGTTTAATGCCCATTCTCTTTTAATTCTGTCCTGTCATCTGTTCATGTGTTTTTCAGTGTACTGTGCATTGCTGCTGTAACCCAGTAATACATAAATAAGTATATACAAAAATGTAGACAGCCATGACAGCATTTAGATACATCAGTTCCGTTTAACAAGAAAGGTGCCATTGTTTGTACAGTAAATCCTGCCAGGATGTCCAGTCTGTATGTAGAAACCCTGGCAGCCTAGTGATGTTAGCCTAACTTCTAGCTGGCTGGCTGGCTGGTTTCAGACAGTTAGATGGACACAGACACCTGCATAATTCCAGTTTATTTGGACTTCAATTCCTGCCAAGGAGGGCACAAGGAAGGCAGGATATGCATTGTATGCAGTAATGATTTCTGGATTGGTTGAGTACATAAATAACTTTGACAGACAAGACACCTAAACTAAACCAGTTTTGATAATCATAATCCCCCTCCTGTTTTCAGTCATTGGGGTGTTTTTAGATGTTGAGATAGTTTGAAATGTTAAGAATGGATTAAGCATTCAAATGATTAATAGTATCAAATAACAAGAGCTGTCACTCAAAACTCAAAAATGGATAGAATTATATTAATTGGCAGCTCTGTTGCGTCTGTCCTTTTTCCTTTATATTAATCTGCATCCATCTGTTGATGTGTATCTTAAACTGCATTTTAACATACACTGCGCCCCAAACACTACCTTTTAATTGTATGTGTTACAATAAAAGTCAGAATCTGGTAAATCTTAAATGTCTGGAATTATGAAGAAATACATGGCTTTTTGGACATTTCCCAAAGCTTACTGGTAAAGGAACTTGGTTATTCTTGATTTACCGGTAAATGTCCAAAGTAAAGCGTTATCATGTTTATTTTGGACATTTGCTCTTAATTGTATTAATACTTGTACTGTTATTCTTGAAATGTATTTTTGTTTACGACTGTAAGTCATCCTGGATATGGGCGTCTGCTAAGAAATTAATAAAGGTTAATAATACTAATAATTTACCACTTTACTTGGTAAATGTCAACATTTACCAGTAAATCCTAAATTTGCTAATCTTCACACTTTTATTGTAGCATAAAAAAAAAAAAAAAAAAAACTACCCCACACCCACATCATGGTTTTTAGAACCAAAATATAATCTTTCTGTCCAAAAAAATGTAGTAAGTCAAGTCTGATAGGAATGGGAATGCCTGTGGCTACACAATGAGTCATGTGATCCACTAGACCAGTATATGCTTTGTGAAAGCTGTGTGCAACCATTCTGAAATAATAATGGGAAAGCGGTGACTTTGCACGTGGCCTGATAGTGGAGGCCTGTGCAATCGTTTATCCCTCAACACAGAGGCTGCATTGACCAACGTGGCCATACAGACTAGAATGGCAATGTTTGCAGAGATCTGATGGATGGAGCCTGCAGGTGTGTGCAATGTATTGTGATCAGCAACAGGCATGCTACATTGGACCAAATCACAGAAAAGTTCAACACTGGACACCCCTGTTTCCACTCAAATAAGGCCCTGGGAGCTACAGGTACGGATTGTGGGCTACAGGTTGGCTCCCATCGTTTGGCTAGTATGTAGGTTTTAATAGTGTTGCATTAGTGAGTCAATAACAGACAATATATAAAAACACCAGCACGGCAGGAATTCTTTAACATTCTGCTTTTATTTTCTTGTTTTAAGAAAATGTTGACACTTTCAAGTGAATCAGCACTTTAAATGTTCAAGCATAAATTATGGCAGATAACAGTGACAAAGAGCAGATCGCCATTGTGATTTTCTACTATTAGTTTCATTACATAGAACTAGCAAACATGAATCTATTTAACCACTAAAAACTGCTTTTACTAAAGCGCATTTCAGTCACAAAACTTGCGTACAATCACCATTTCACATTTTCTACTTTTTTTTCAGAGTTAATTCAAGAGGACCCATCCTCTGTATAATTTTATAATAAGAGCAAGCCAGGTAAACCAGATCTGTCTTGTTGGTTTCACCAACATATACGTAAAACGAACTGAAAAATAATATTTACAGCAATAATGAATGCACCACTGCACAATGTATTGAGGTGTGAACATGAAAACTCCACTGTCGCAAACTTCAAAATAAAGTGTAAACACCAACAGGCTCAAAGGCCCAATCAATAATTCATACTTCATAAATACTGTTGTAAAAAGCTTGTTTATATATTTTTTATAAAATGGATGTAGCTCTTTTTTTCTACATTCATACATTCCACTAGTAAAGTGTACATTCAAAACAAGCTATGATCATATGCAAGTTACGCAGCAAGTGCTAAAGGCTTACTTCCGGTTCTTTCAAATAAACATTCCAACTCCAACACGTATCATTTGTATGCCTTTACCAGCCAGCCAGTTTTCTGTGCTGCAAGTCTTGGATAATATTTGAAGTTCAGAACTTAAATTATGAATGCTTAACCTAATCAGGAACAAGATAACATTTTATAACTTTATAATATTTATAAACGGACACAAACAGTACATTTCTGGCCCAAGTCTTTATTTTTAGCGATTAGGTTTTTAAAACTACAAAAAGGTTGAAGTGGAGAAATCCCACACCTCCTGTAATTTAACAGCAGTGCGATTGAAAAAGCACCTGCAGGATCCACAGCTCTTATTAAAACAAATCATCAAAATACCTCGAGATTCACCACCTCAGTCCTTAACTGTAAGGTGTGCAATCAGCAGTCACTGCAAAGCCCTTTGTGGCGTGGCAGACCAGCGTTTAATATATGTTGTAATGCACATATTCATGCATTTCAAATAATGGTTTGTATTGAAAACCTATAGACTAAGTTCAGAATACTGGGGAAGCAATTTGACCTAGCATTAGACAAACTTGCTATTCTTTCAATATCCATTTCCACATCTATGTATGTATGTATCTATCTATCTAGTCACTTCCTAATATATTTCTACTTGTTTGCATGCAAATAAGAACTAAACTGTTGTATACCTCAGCTGCATTACAGGGACACAGAAAAGTTAAACTCCTGGTTAATATCAGTGATCAGCTTTTCCACCTTGAACCCTGAGGGAAATATTGCTAAATCTGGATTTGTGCTTCAGTAGAAGTGATCCAATTCCATCTGGTTTGTTCTGGTGACACAGCACAATTTTAAAAATTGATAAATGTGTTTATTAAGGTGTGTGTTAAACCGTATATCGTTTTTCATATGCAAACAAATTAAACTGATCATATAAGAAAGCAATTGAGTTTCATAACTATCATTTTTTAAAAACCAATGTAATTGTATATATATTTTTTTATTTAACAGAAAGTGTGCACCTTTATTGCTGTTATTACTTATTGTCAAGCATGCTTATCTTATTTACAGTAAATCAAAATAACGTCCCTGGTTAATGCATTGTTTGAATCCTTCTCCACACAACTTAATGAAAATATACAGTCCTTTTATGGGACACCATTTAACACTAAGCAAATTAGATTTAAAAAAAAACAAGGACATCAAAAAAATTCAAATAATAGAAATAGCTTTGAAAAATAAAAGTTTTAAAACCAAACAAATGAGCATTTGTATCAGGGCTTTAGTAAATAAACATTTTATGCAAAATAAAACTGAATTTAGGGTTCATTTTCATATTCTATTTACAGACTAACATTTAAACAATATCAATAAAAAAATATCTATTTATATTTTAGAATGGTATATAATTAGACAATGAACATTTGTATGAAGTCACTTGTTAGCTTTTAAGTTTCCTGCAAAATCATTCTATTGTAAAATGAAGAAATGAAAACGTAACACAAAAACAAATTTGCAATTAATTATTGAATCCTTAAATGGACCAGTGAATAATTCAGCAGTTTTAAATGAAATGGTTTGGTTCCTCCAACAAACACCCCTTTCCCCTAAAACTAAAGCTTTAAGGACAAACTAATTTTATTAGGAAATGCATGTCATATTAGACTTGCATTATTAAATAACCTTGAACACAGATATTTATAACAAACACGGGATAGAATAATTGTATCACTTGAAAAAGCTGAGGCAGGGAGGGGAGTGTAGACCGCCTTGCAAAATGTAATTCAATAGTAAATACACAAATGCGTAGCTTTTAAAACAGTACAATACATGTGTACATCTAACTGTTTGTTTGTTTGTTTTTTGGGAGGGGGTTACGGTATGTATACATCCTTTCACTTCCATTTTAATGAACTAATAGCCGAAACAAAAAGTTAACTGACAGGGCTTGAAACTGATCCAGAAGAGTGGTTTAACACTCCACAATAACAATCTGACGTTATATAAAGAGGGTGCTGCATAACAAAGGATCTTCTATCTATTTTATCTTGCCTCTAATATTTACTTCCATTCCATCAACGTCCATCACTCTAATACAATTAAGAAGCAGTACAGTGTTATTCTTAGACTAAATCCTCACGACATGCTTCAGCTACAGGTCAATGGAAAGGCAGGGGTTTATATAGAGATTGCTTTAAAAGGCAGCATTCCAAACTAGGGGGTGGTCTACATTAATACACTTCTGTTCCTTTAAAATGTCAGGTCTCAAATTTTCTGAGCCATTTGAGCCATTACATGTTTTCCTATGAGCTTTAGTATTAAAGAGCATGTCTAATGAAGTGTGCAGTAAGACCTGGAATGGATCACACAGTCATGAGAACGAGTCTTTATTGTTTACATTCCAAGTCCTGTTTTAAGAAAACCATTCCTTGGTTGGTTAATGGCTTTCAGAGGAGCACAGATAATTGAATGTTGGGGTCCTGAGACGGATTTTAAAAGGAACAATAACATATTAAAACAAGCTGCTCTCGGACAGATCTGGCATTGACCCAGCTCAGTGGTAGAATGCTGCAGGCTTGGTTGACACACAGAAACAGAGCTTAATATCTTAATGTTACCTTTTTGATCCAACATCACCTTGCTGTAATATATTAGGTGAAGCAGTGAAGACTATTGCATCATATATTTGGGTTAAATATTCTCCATTTCAACACTGCTCTTTTTTACACCAATGACCTTTTTTCACGAGTATTGGCTCAAACTCAATGTCATACGTTATGCGTTTTTAATAAATGTGACTAATTTGGTCCAAATAGTGTGTGCTTAGTACTATAGTCATTTCAAGCTGGTCAGGAAAAGACATGGTATTGGCTAACCAATATCTACCATTATTATATCTAAATCCAATGTGTCTGTTTATATATTTTAAAAGCAGTGCTTTAATAAAACCAATTTTCAATTCCTATTGTTGAATGAGGAGATGTAGAAATTTGAATATCTTTCGTTGCCGAGGTATTATTAGCCAACATTGTACATGATCATACACTGTTCAAGTAAAAAACAAAGCATTTGGTAATTATAGTTGTTCATGGTACAAAGCTACATGTTTTAAACACTTGTTTTCAGCAGTTTGCAGTGTTCCAATTTAATAAATGTATTTTAAAACCGAAAACAAATGAATACTTTTGTCAGAATGAATCACTTCAGCATTTGTTTGGAAAAGCAGTTAAAAACAAGGTATCTGTTTGGCGTGTCAATAGATGGAAGACTCAAATAGAATGCATTAATAGGACAATAAGCAAACTGTAAAACCATTTTCAGAAAATAAGATTGTTTAAATCTAGGTTGAACTGCTAACATAAGGTATTAAGAAAATAAGACAACTTGAACAACGTTCTTTATTCAGAATCCTCGTCTCTGCAAAATACCAATGGCTTGAATTAAAAGAATCTTTGTCTGAGGATATTGCAGTAATGGATTTTGCATATTAAGTTGGGTGTAACGTTATGCTTCAAAATGACTTGTTTCCTCAAACAGTATTAGCAATAAATCTAATTCTACCCAAAAGCAGCTTCCATGTCATAAATTAGGTTTTCCGGTGTATTGGGGAGGGGGGAGCTAGATAAAATATATCTTTGTAATACATTTGTGTGTCAATTCAAGTCTTGTATACTACTGTGTATAACTGCAGCAGCACTGCACTGTAATGAAGAATTGCACATTTATGAGGAAAGATTACAATGATGTATTCAGAGTCTGCACAGTTGGTAACATTACACATTTGTCACCAAGCTTGTCAGGATGCTACTATTTTGTATTCTATCATAAGGGTACAAACTCATAATGCTCAAGATCCAAGAACTACAACTCTATGAAACTGGCTTATTTAAGGATACATGTATTTTGGGAAGCATAGGTATCTAATACTGTATATAAAAGCATGTCATGTAGCCAATTTATTTTGTACAAAACACTGAAACAAGCCTGCATTTATAAAATATTAAACCTAGATGAATGTGTCGTGCAAGCGTCACATATAAATCCAAAGAGGTGCTTACTGATGGTATATGTGCTTTTTCGTGGTGGAGGAACTCAATGTTCTGGCAAAATGTTCCCTTAATTGTGCATTTACATAGCCCCCGTGTACCAATAAAATACAGCAAGTACAACCTGGGGGTGTTGTGCTCAATACATTTTTAAAAAGAGCTACAGTATGAATTTCAAGGCTCAGTGTAGCAGAGAAATAAAATACATTCATAAATAAAAAAACAACCATTGATTTATGAGAAAATGGTTTCAAATGTATTTGTTTTTTAATCTCTGCATTTTTTTAATGAAAAAAGTAATGTCCCTTGTGTTGATGTAATATTAATAATCTCTTCAGCTAGAGTAGAAACTGAACATTCTGTATTATACATTTCTTGTACAGTGTATATGGGTTATTGCATTCATTTATTTGTTTCATGGCGTATTAAAATGGTTTTAAAAGTCTGCAGCAAAAGCGATCCCCTTAATGTATGGGTACATATAGATTGCGGCACTGAAGTGGTTAATCCGGACAAAAAATATATTTCTATATACACATACTAGGCAACATACAATCCAAGTTAAATAGTGCTCTATCAGACTTTGAATTCAAAACATTCACATGGTTTCAAGTAAGCTTTAGCTAAAATTCAAGAGTATTGCTATATAACAAAGAGAGTTCAGCATTAAGTTAAGCTGGAAGTCAAATTAAGTATTGCTTTACCTTTTTGTATGGGAGATATACATTATGGAAATGCTAAAATATAGCTGTTGTCTACATTTGTGCCAGTTTAATGACCTGAAGGAGTTATGTTTGTTTGTGTTTCGTTTAGGTCAGGACTGGTAAGACAAGTGAATAAAGACTTGGTTCTGAGACACACAACCTGATGGTTCTAGAAGTCAGAGAAGAAATCTTGAGGACCCAAGTGAATAATAAAAGGTGCGATGGTCCGAGGCTGGTAAAAGGGATTGTCAATGAAAAAACCACCTACAGTGAGGAAAAGAGCAGAGAAGCAGAAACTGGGGGTTAATGTTTAGACTTTGGTGAGGCTCATACTCCATTTATATATCTCTGCTCTTTCAGCTGTATGTGGAATTTTCATTGCAAAGGGGCATCTCTGGTTAATAAAGACATCAAAAAAACTGAAGTTGCACAGTTACCACTGCTGACAAACTTTGAGCTCATTCGAAATAAAGCAGAGAAATGTAAAAAAAAAAAAAAAATGCAGCAACTCGGAAAGTTTATAGACAATGTGGTTAGTAACTCTGAACAGACACAAATTAAAAGTGACTTTGGAGAAATCGTATTATACAATGGCTGCCATCATGCTGTGAAAAGACTGTGCTGATTTACTGTGGTTCAGTTTATAAGAAAATGGGGCCATATCAGAAGAAAGACTATGCTGTCGGCTCTCCTTCAGGGCAAACTAAAGAAAATGTTCATCCTGCAAAATCACGGCAAGCTTTCTCCCAAAATGGTACAGATAAAAAAACAGAATAAATCTGTATGGAACCATAGTGCAAAGCTGTATGATAAATATTTAATAAATTACACAAATAGCTAAATCAGCAGTGCTTTTTCACATCACTGATGGCTCTGCTTCAGCTACGGGCCAGCAACAGCATGTCCTAATGATAAATGAATTGAAGAGCAAGCCCCTTCCCTGGTCTGTAATAGGAATACAGTACCTGTATTTACAACCACTTTACAAGGATTCCGACTATGGCAGGTTCACCTTTATATAAAGGGCACCCATGAAAACAAGATAGTCCATCTCAAGGGATCTGTTTCCAGTCAAACACTCCTGACAATCCAAACAATAGTTCATGAAGCCACTTAAAATAGCAATCAGTATATTCACTACAGGATTGTAAACCCCCAAAATGATTTACTGTGCTTTTAAACTACATTTAGAAAATTGGTAAATTATTCAGGCAGACCAGAATAAAATGCCATTAACTGGTGTTGGTGAATTATTCAATATGGGCAGCACAAAATGTAGCAGTATTCTATAGTTTTTTGCATTATACTTTTTCGCTGTAAAACATAAACCTATGCTGGCCCGTGGATGAGAAGGGAGGTCACATTTCACAGTAGCACTCAACAAAAAATTGGGACAATTAGGTTGCAACTATCCATGGGGACCTTGTTGCTGCTTTAGATTTTCCATTTTGTAGATGTAGAAAAATCACTATTTGTTCAAAGCTAGTATTACTGACACCCTATATATATATATATATATATATATATATATATATATATATATATATATATATATATATATATATATATATATATATATATATATATATACACACACATCAGCAAAGTGTCTTTTGTTGAGAAAATACACAGGAAGGCCACAAGAACCAAGTGTACGATCAGTACCAGAACCTCGAACTGGAAGTGGTGCAACCACAATGCTATTTTATCTCGCAGGGAGCCTTTACCCTTTTTGCTAATGATATTTAAAAATAGTGCAGTGGGAAAGCCTGTGCTTACACAAAGGCTAACATATGTACTGTTGTCCAAATGTTTCATTCACTTAAAATTTAGATCATTGGATTTGTTTTATAATTTCCTATGATTCCAGTTACTTCTCCAAAGGAAAAGTGTTGATGTTTCACAATTAGAAGCAAACCATCTGAATGATGCATTTTGCACCCACGTTGTTTACTAGTTGTGCAACATGAACATGTCCAAATAATATTGGATCTGGATGGATCCTAATCAGATTATAAAACAGGCAAAAACATACTCTGGTTCTTTAAGATAAAACATTTTATTGGTAAATCAGTGGTTTATACTCTGTACATTCTTCACATACCCTTTGATTCGTTTTACAGAAGTTGTAATATTTTGAGGCTTCCGTTTAATTCTCCTCTATAACAAAAGGTTGGTATACGTTATATTGTGAGAATAAGGTAACATTTCACAGTACGTATCCTTCAAGTTTTAATAGAACTTAACCTGCAGTTTCTTCTGTTAAAATTAATAGAAGCAAGAAGAAAAAAAAATAAAGATGTACTTTACGAATGGTTTTGCTAATGTACATGTTCAAGAATTTTTTTTTTTTTTTTTTTTTTAACTTTTTGAAAGATAGTAGTTTTTTTTTTTTTTTTTTTTTACAGTGTTGTTAACTTGGATAAAACTTTTTTTGGAGACTGTACTAAAAGAATGAGTAGTGTGGTACAGGATATGTTGGGAATTTCATAACTGGTAACAGAAGCATTCTCTTGGGTAAACCTACAGAGAGAAGAAACGAAAAGGACTCCAAATAAGTTCAGCGGTCCAATAAAATCGGGTCCAAAACCTACAGGTTTGTTACCATTCATCTTTCCAGCTAAGTCAATCAATACTGTTTTCAAGAACAGTACATCACCCAAGAGACAGAGTCGACATACTATGAATATAAAACAGAGCCGCCATCACAGCTAGTCACTGCCTTCCAGCTTTGAAGACATACTCAGCGTTTTACCTAAAAATGAAACTTGAGGTAAACGTATGTTGTATTTTAATATTAGTTTAAGGATCACAGTGTATTCAAATTGATACATACTGTATGTATAAGAACCAAGTCGGAATTATCCAATGTAAAAGGAAAGATATTTATTTGCCAAAAGACAATAAAGGCAATTGTACTACTTTCTATTCTTAGGCTTTTCATAAGAATCTTTTTTCACATTACTAAGGAAATGTGCCCTTTAAAATCGTATCAGTATTCTTGAAGGAATAAGGAGGCACTGGACAGTACGGTGTATTTGAAAGACACACCTGGAAAGATGGATTTTAAAGTTTCCTGTTTTGTTTTGTTGTTCAGTCTGTCTAAGTTCTTGTGGCCTCTAGATTATACCTGTTCTTCCGTTCTGTTTTTCTTACATTCCCATTTAGAAATCACAAAGCAGCAACAGTAGGTATTATTATTTAACAGCATTAGATGACTGTAGTGGGAATTACTAGCATGCAACAGCTTTTAGAAGCAATGCTCTTACAGCCAAATACTAGACTTTGCACCACATTAAGACACTGAATAAAGTCTTTATGTGAGAAATGGTGACATTATTGTGAAGGCCTCTTTCAAATTGCTTTCCACAGATTAATTATGAATGAAAAGTGGCTCAATAAAAATGATCCACTTGCACATTCATTCAACACCCTCATGCCCCACACAAGAATCATTTTAACAAGAACCACATCTCTATATTGCTATACTGTGGCTCAACTCCGTCACCACTTGCACATGAGGCTCATTCAAAGCAACCAAAATACAAAACGGGTAGTCATTCGTTTTCCTATGCCACAGAAAAATAGGGGAACGTTTTGTAAATGTTGGGACAAAAATGTAAGCCGTTAATGACAACTGAAGTGTTCAGCATCCTCGTACTGTAAAGCGAGCATATGTGCTAATTTTATTATATAGATATAGATATCATGGCAGAGTAGGGGGAGATGTGGGCAGGGCAGAGGCACACTCATAAATGTTTGTGGCTGCCCATGCACAGCCACAGGTGAATGTAACTGTTTAATTGAACTGTGATTGTTTTATTGAAAAGTGTGGAATGTGGCCAGGTGGTAATTTAATGGTTGATTGTCAATTACCTCTGGTCACACCCGATAAAAAGAACAAAGGATGAATGTTTGGTGTGGGCTATGTAAGACTAGGTGGAACTGAGAAGGAGTGTAACAGTGAGAAGGGTACTGCGAGAGCTGTGCTTGGGTGCTGTTTGTTTGAAGAGTTGTGTGTGTAGTGTTTTTGTTCAAGCTGTTATGTTCCTGTGTGTTTGGATTTAATTTGTAAATAATACAAGTGCGCAAAAGTGCAAAAAGTTATTGTGTCTAATTATATATATATATATATATACACACACACACACACACTATATATATATATATATATATATATATATATATACACACACACACACACACATTATATATATATATATATATATATATATATATATATATATATATATATATATATATATTATATATACACACACACACACACACACAGACACACACACACACCTCTGTTTTGTTTTAAATCAAGATTTAAGTGTTATATAAAGCAGGTATAAGGAGGCAGCAAATGTACTGATTGTGTGACGAGCACGGTTACATACCTTTATTTGAAAGTTACCGTTCTATTAAATACATGGCATTGGCTTCATACCCCTGAGTCTGTCTGATACATAGGTTTGCTTTGAATAGAGCCCATATTGGCTGTAAGCGCTTAGACTACATTTAAGAAAATGTCCAGAATCATAATGGAAGGGAACAGACAGTTTAACGAGCAGTCCTCTGACAGTCAGGCAAAGCTTAGCAAGGCTTGCTCCAACCACCGGAAGAACCAAAAGGTCATGGTTTATTGTTTTCAAATTCTAAAATTTGGCTTTTTTTCTTTATTTTTGAAAATGGACTGCCATTTGTATTACTGTTTTAGGGAACTTTGCATACTACACCTTTTAATAAAAGAACTGTGCATATTCACGTCTGCTATAATATCAAGTGATGCACATACCGTAAGCAGGAGCGGCAGCTGCTGCACTGTATCCATAGGGTGTCCCGTAACCTACAAAGAAGGGTTATTAATATTAAACAGAAGAAACTTACAACGCCACAAGAACATGTGCTTTTCTCTACTAGATTTACAGTGTGACAATTATGCAAAACACCATTTTGTTGGCATTTATATCAAGCTTCAGTATGGAATTCTGAATTTCACATTAGAATACCTGGGGTCACATATCCCGGAGCAGCAGCAGCACTGACAAAGGCTCCCCTGGGCAGAGCCACTCTCCCTCTCCCCCTTGCAACCTGAGCAGCTACAGATGCTGCTGTGGCTACAGCCCCTTTAGTCTAGCAATGATAAAAGAATACAATTACCATTTACAACTACTGTGACAGCACAAAAAAAGAAATCATGTTAATATTTGATATCCGAAATGCCTTGCAAATATTCTGTTAAACCTCCTTATTTAGTTATAATATTCATAATCAATTCCCATGCTGATCTTCATTACCATTCTAAGCCTTTATGGGTTAGGGTTCTACTATATAGGGCTGTTACAGTATAAAATATCCTCCTGATAAAAGTGTACATGCCAGTGAATTAGCAGGTTTCTTTCAGATCAATGTTTTTTTTTCCCCCTTTTTAAAGAACACAGAACAAGCTTTGATATGAATTAACAAATTGGTTATCTTTATAAATAATGCGCAAAGGCTGCAGTTCACATTGAAAGTAACAGAAGGTATGACCTGTGGAATAATCTTCTTTTTCTTAATGCCTGCTGCATTCGGTCCGGAAAAGAGTTTGTCAAGGGCAGCCAGAGCCGCGCTGGCCTTCGCAACTTTCTTGTTAGGCCCTGCTCCTTTGAATTTCTGTCCATCAACTTCCACCTTTACAAAACAGGGGGGGAAATATTATGCATAAAACTTACACTTGCGAGTTCTTATGAGTGACTGGACATAATAAACATGAGTTGTTACTTTGAGCTGCTGATCTCCACGGCTTCACTTTCTGATGAGACCCCTGAAATTTGTCTAAGTTTTAAAACAGAAAAGAAGCCAAAAGAGCTTTCTCAACAAGCGTCCTCCAACAGCTTTACATTGCTTATAGGGTTGGGGGCGCTACAATTTTCACTTTTTCTACAATATTCCCAGGGCACAGAAAAGTCAGATGTAGAAATGTATGCATTACTTTGATTTAAAATATATTACATACCTCCATTACAAACCGTTTGTCGTGACTCCCACCGGACTCTGATATAAGCTCATATTTTAAACCCCTTCTTTTTTCATTCAGTTCCATGACTGGGTTTTTGCCACTGGCAGTAAGGATAGGACCCTGAGTTCGTACCTGTCCAAAAAACATTTGTTAAACAGAAGAGCCATGAAGCTTCTCAGTTGAGAAAGTAAGACTATAATAGGCATACCCCTGCATTACTGCATATGAAGAAATTAGCAAGCCAGACAAAGATTAATTCAGTTGGGAAACATAAGTGGATAAACCCTTTTCATTCACACTGCAGAGACAGGTTATTAAATCAGCTGACATCTGCAGAACTCTGAGTTTGCTAACTAATACAGTTTTAACACAATATATGTGACAGGCGAAATTATAAAGCGGGTCGAAAGTGGAGAATTTTGTATACGCTATCCACATTTTAAAACAGACCTTGAAGCAGCATGTATGTATTTTTAATGAGAATTAATCATTTATGCCAAAAGGAAAGTAATTTCAGACCTTTCAAACCACAGCAGCACAAAATGTCTACGTACTACTGTGAAACGTGTAAAATGGAAGGGGGTGTTTTGATAGAAGCCAACTACAGTACTTGTTAAATGTTTGCGTAACCAAGTTCAACAACACAAAGATCAGTCATAAAAACAACCAGGGGTTTTAGTGAAAGGTTTAACTTCACAAAATGCTTAACCAGTTTAGTAGATGTTTATACAATCTGTTCTTATCCATCATGGTGCTGTGGTAAAGTCCTTATCAGCCAGAACAACAGAATTAATGTCTGATTCCTAATGGAGTTTTAATTCAACATCAATCCACTTCTTTAATGTTTGTAGAGGAAAAAAGAATAGATTTACTGTTTTAAGCAGGATCGGTAGCAGTGGGTAACCAGACACAGCTTTGAAAGCAATGCAAAATAAAGCATGGCTATTTTCATACTGTGTGGTCCAGTGGTTAAAGAAAAGGGCTTGTAACTAGGAGGTCCCTGGTTCAAATCCCACCTCAGCCACTGTCTCATTGTGTGACCCTGTGCAAGTCACTTAACCTCCTTGTCTTTTGGGTGAGATGTAGTTGTAAGTGACTCTGCAGCTGATGCATAGTTCACACACCCTAGTCTCTGCAAGTCACCTTGGATAAAGGCATCCGCTAAATAAACAAATAATAATAATAATAATAATAATAATAATAATAATAATAATAATAATAATAATAATAATAATAAACTGCTTAATGCATTCCCGGATTAAAATCAATTTTAGGTTACAGCATAATCTGTTAAAACTAAATAACTGCTTGAACACCTGAAATCAGACTGAATCCTCTTAATAAAATCTCTATATTCAGTAACATAACCCTTTTTATTTTTATGAACTCCTTCAAACAGTGTAGATATGTATAAAGGTCTTGGAAAGATGCCTTCACTCTAAACTGCAGACCGATCCAATAGTATAGGAACGACAATATACATCTGTGTCCATTTTTCTATTAATTATTTAAAGTATAAAAATGGAAACTCATGGATCAGTTATCCAGTAGTCTTGCTGTAAAGTTACTTAGTACTGAAAGATGCTCGAATGATAGCAGGCTTGGTGTTTCAGTACAAATCAGACTATGACCTCATATACTTGTGATGTAATACCTCCAGTGTATTGGAGCTGTCTGTTGTGGAGTTTGCTGTATTATTGTTCGAGTTTGTAGGCACAGTCTCATTTTTTCCTTCACCGTCTGATTTTTCATCTGCGCTCATACTGTCCATATCTGTGTCAAAACCAGTTGGGTAACCCATTGCCTGCAAAACCTGCAGAATAAAAAAAATAAAAAAACACATCTATTTAGAGAATATATGAAAACATGGTTTAGTGGATGCCATTAGCATAGAAACAACTGCAATTGCTTTTTAAAAAACGAAATTCTTGCAGGCGAAGTAACATTTTATTTTTTTGTTGTAGTACACAATTTATACTGCCCTTTCCCAGTTTAGTATACCTTACTTGAATAGAGTATTATAATGAAATGCTCTGCATAAACATGTAAATGTTTTATCTAACTGAAAGTTTATACTCCAGACTGGTAGCATTCGGGCTACTATAGGCAAAATGGTTATTACCTTTACTGCTACATGAAGTTTGGCGGTTTTCTTGGATGGCCCTGAGGCTTCGTATATTGTTCCATCCACATCTACAGACATTGTGAAGACAGGTGCATGAACGGGACCAGACTGTGATAAGAGCTTGTACTGAAGTCCAGGTCGGATTTGGTTCAGCCTCATTAGAGCGTTCATTGGCTGGTTGGTATCTATTGCTTTGCTGTCAAGAACTGTGAACAAGAAATGGAGAGAACACAAAGGAATGTCATACACATTGTACAGTGGTTTAAAAACGTTCCGAGTGGTGTAACTGCCAACTTCTTAGAAAGACTTGTTTAAAAAGCATTTAACAACCGCTGTATCATACGGTAATGGAACTTATTATTATTATTATGTATTTCTTAGCAGACCCCCTTATCCAGGGTGACTTAACAGTCGTAAACAAAAATACATTTCAAGAATTACAGTACAAGTATTAATACAATTAAGAGCAAGATAAACTACAATGACTTTGGTTCTAGCAAGTACAAGTATACGACAAAATACGATTCAATAACAGGGCAGTTAAGTGTCAGTGATAGTTACATCAGGATATAATTAAATACAAAATACTACAGATTAAATGACACGACAGATTACAGTACTCTAAAGTACAGCATTAAATGCAGTAAAATAGGGAGCAGATAAGAACTAATAAAATCAAATATTAAGATAATAAAAAGATGCCGTCTCCATACAACAGAAAACTCTATACAGTGGCTCTCAAAAGTATTCACCCCTCTTGACTTTTCCACATTTTATTGTGTTACAACACGGAATCAAAATGGATTTAATTAGGAGTTTTTGCCACTGATCAACAGAAAAAAAGTCCATAATGTCAAAGTGAAAAATAAAATCTACAAATTGTTCTAAATTAATTACAAATACAAAACAGAAAATAATTGATTGCATAAGTATTCACCCCCTTGAGTCAATATTTGGATTAAGTCTCTACCAGCTGTGCACATCTGGACACTGCAATTTTTGCCCATTCTTCTTTGCAAAATTGCTCAAGCTCCATCAAGTTGGATGGGGACCTTTGGTGAACAGCAATTTTCAACTCTTTCCACATATTCTCAATTGGATTGAGGTCCGAGCTTTGACTGGGCCACTCCAGGACATTGACCTTTTTGTTTTTAAGCCACTTCAGTGTGGCTTTGGCTGTATGTTTGGGGTCATTGTCCTGCTGGAAGATGAATCTTCTCCCATGTCCCAGGTCTCTTGCAGACTTCAGCAGGTTTTCCTCCAGGATTTCTCTGCACTTTGCTGCATCTTTTTTGCCCTCTACCTTCACAAGCTTTCCAGGCCCTGACGCAGAGAAGCATCCCCATAGCATGATGCTGCCACCACCATGCTTCACGGTAGGGATGGTGTTCTCAGGATGATGTGCGGTGCTAGGCTTGCGCCAAACATAGTGCTTAGCGTTGAGGCCAAAAAGCTCTATTTTGGTCTCATCAGACCATAGAATCTTCTCCACTTGGTCTCAGAGTCTCCCACATGCCTTCTGGCAAACTCTAGCCAAGATTCGGTGTGTTTTTTTCAACTATGGCTTTCTTTTTGCCACTCTCCCATAAAGGCCAGTTTTGTGAAGCACCTGGGCTATTGTTGCCATATGCACAGTGTCTCCCAGCTCAGCCGTGGAAGACTGTAACTCCTTTAGAGTTGCCATAGACCTCTTGGTGGCCTCCCCAACTAGTGCCCTTCTCGCCCGGATACAGGACGGCCTGTTCTAGACAGATTCACAGTTGTACCATATTCTCTCCATTTCTTAATAATGGACTTTACTGTGCTCCAGGGGATATTCAATGCCTTAGAAATGTTATTATATCCTACCCCTGATTGGTGCTTTTAAAGAACCTTATTCTGGATTTGCTTTGAATGTTCCTTTGTCTTCATGATGTAGTTTTTGTTAGGAAATGTACTAACCAACTGTGGGACCTCCCAAAGACAGGTGTATTTAACCTGAAATCATGTGAAACACCTTAATTGCACACAGGTGGACTCCATTCAACTAATTATGTGACTTCTAAAAGACAATTGGTTGCACCAGAACTTATTTAGGGTGTCATAGCAAAGGGGGTGAATACTTATGCAATCAATTATTTTCTGTTTTATATTTGTAATTAATTTAGAACAATTTGTAGATTTTATTTTTCACTTTGACATTATGGACTTTTTTGTGTTGATCAGTGGCAAAAACTCCTAATTAAATCCATTTTGATTCCATGTTGTAACACAATAAAATGTGGAAAGTCCAAGGGGGGTGAATACTTTTGAGAGCCACTGTATGGCAACAAATATGAAGTCACTAGAGATACGAGGCTCTGACAATATGGTGACGGCAGCTTTGTAAAATAACTCTCATAAAAGGGTTTGGTCTTGCTTGTACGATACCCTCAATCGAACCTGACCGGGAGAAAGGGTGTATCTGCAATGCACATTCAAGACTATGTGTTTGACAGCTCATACTGTATATACTCATCTAATTCCAGATTGACATTTCTTAATGCAAATGTATACAGTGTGGTTGAATTCTATCGAATTCAGAATCCAATCCCAAGTGCACCATTTGTGGGATTAAAAACTGTGAAATCACTGTGAAATTGCTTTTCTTTGAAACAAAATTGTTGTTCTTGGTATCAACACCTCCTCTATAAACAGGATTCCTAGCTATGCATGTTTGAGTAATACAATAAATGACTGGACTATTACTTCTGTCTTTTTGTTCTGCTTTTGCCTAAATTACCCATCATCTAGCCTGCAGAATAGATACACTTCCTTGAAAATCAAAGCCAGGCTGTCTGTTTTAAGTATGGATAATTGCTGGTGATAAGATCTCCGATACGACTCTGTAGTGTCCCATATGGTTTTACATACAGTGGCTTATTCCAACCAAGAAAAATTCTTAATAGAGGGAGGCCTTACTTATGAAAAATGTCACAAACATACACACTGCAAAGAATGCCTTTGAGGTAAAAGCATCGTTCTTGCCTTGCAGGTATACGGGAACAGTGTCATTGTGTCGGCACATTAAAACATAAACGTGAATGCTTCGTATGACAACTCCAGCAGCTTTCACTGTTGCAGTTTAGAAACACACATGATTTAATTCCTTAAGTAGGGAGTGTGAGACAAAGCAGAGGTTATTACTGTTGACTTTGCATACTTTGTATTGCTTGTGTTTTGTGGTGGTTGTGTTGGAGGTGCAAAATCACATATCAAAATAAAGAGTGATCAATGTACATTCTTGTGTTATGCTACCCACTGCTCTTCAGTATACTCTATCTACACTTGTAGCCATTAGATAAGAGTTTGGATTGTTAACCTGTTTTACTTTACTCTCAAGTCATCTCAATTAATTTCACAGTCGTTTCCGCGTTTAGGAACACCTCCTAAGAGAACGCTTCGGGTAAGAGAACAACCTTCTGTATTCTGATTTCAAGGATAGTTAAACTGCTACAAATGGCATGTAAACAAATGCCGAAATGCGCCGCTGTTTCTCTTGCTACAAAAAATTGGAATTTGTTCGAGCTCTTGAAAAAAACCTGAAATCAGACAAGTCGACGAGCAATCTGGTGTTTCCCTTTCTGTTAATTAACTTTGTGCATGTCTTAAATATTTCTCCTGTACACATGTATTCATAATGAACCTAGAGCTGTGGCTGCATTTTTTAACATGTGTAGGGGTGCTGTGTTAATTTAGTTTGACAGTTAGTTTGTCTGTTGCTTTATTATTAGTTTATTAACATATACTTGACTGTTGCTTTTCTCTTATTCTGTTCATTTCATATGTTTATGCATGTGAGTCATGTAATAAATATTTATTGATTGATTCAGATTGTGTATGGTAGTCAACTCTGTCTTAGAGAACACTTCGCTTGCTTCCTGAGGGGTGTTCTCTTAGCTGAAGTCTACTGTAGTTGCTTTGTTATTGGGACTCACTATGAAGTGGAGTCCCTCCACTCTGACCATCAAAGGGACTGATCAGTTCCAATACAGGGAGATCTCAGGATCTTTTTCTATTCCCTCACGAGGAGGAGTTTGTTATATTTTGGCTTGAGGACTTCGAAATAGAGGTAATCAATTAATCAGTGCTGCAAAGTCAGCTACAGTATCACATAACACACCAAATGGATTCAATGCACCTTACTTTAATAGCAGTAGATTTTAAAATGAATATTTATTTAACAGCTCTTTAAGGTATTTTTCCTACAAAATAACATCTCTTACTGTAGTAACTTATTTCAACATCTCTGCTTCTATAAACGTTATGGTTACCCAATGTAATCTTGTGAGATTACAACAAGTTCGAAGATTACAGCCATAGTGACAGCTACATTTGTAATAGATTCCAGAAAGCACTTATGCTAAGCTGAGCTCATTGCAACAAGCAACATGTTTTCAGCAGCCTATAATACATGTATTTATCACAGAAGCCTTGATATGGCCAAGGTAAAAGTTGTTTGCCAACATTGGGGGACCTTTTCCCTTTATGGTTCCCATGTTTATAGAAAAACATTGTTCTCAAAAGGTCTTCCTTAGATTAAAACCCAACCTAAGTATATAAAATAAACCAATTACCATCAATTTAGCTACCTGTAGTCAGTAATTGTTAAAGTGGAGATCTACTGAACCAAAACATCCACAAGTGCATTTCAGATAGATTCATCTTCACCAGGGCACCATTTCATCTTGTTATTCTAGTAACCCATGCTATTTGTGGACATACTGTAGGAGCAAAACCAGTCTGCATGCACATCCACATGCAAGGATGATGAAGCTGCATTTGCCTTGATCTCCCATCAATCTCCACTGAGCAGCAGGCATCATTACAACTGTGTGAGCCAGGAGGGCTCCACGTTTGTAACTGCTGGGAGTCGTTTGCACAGCCATGACTACAACTTGGAACAAGACATTCCACTCTATTGATGGTGCTCTGCATTATGCAAGATGTCTGAGAGGCAGTCAACATGGGCTCATGATTTAAACTTTACCCCAGAGTTAAGGGAAAGCCGTGGAAACAATTAGACGATGAGTGACATTACCATTGTTGTTAAAGCCTTTTAAAAGTAATCGCAATGCTTGTGTCATGAACTGAAAATAAATTCCTCAGCTCAGTGCTGTACCTCAAATGAAAAGCCTGATAATGTGTGCATTACTGGAAGGCCCACTATCCTACTACTGTCCGCTAAATTCAATTCTATATTGAAACTAACCTATAAAACACTACTTACTCTAAATGAGAAGTAAATAATCCCTCCATGTGATACGACAAAGTTACATCTCACTAGACCAGCGTGATCAGGGTCATCGCTTCACTCGGCAAACTACAATTCTAATCATTCAGAACAGGTTTCAGGAATAGCAAACTTGACTTTATTGCTAACAATGTACTTTCTAACTCATGATGTAGAGCATAAGATTAAGAAAAAAAGATTCAGGATATGTTTCTAATTGGAACTGGCCCCTATTGATGCATCCATACTACAAACTACACCAGTACTGCTAAATCAGAACTAACATTTTTTTAACTTGTATAGCAATTCCAAACGGCAGCATGTGTTTACATATTACCAATAAAAGCTATTATATAATCTCAGATTTGTAAGGTAAATAGCAAATAGGATTAGAGATGCAGGTTTTGTTTGTTGTAATGCTGTACTGTGTGTTGGGTTGCAGAAGGTTCGGGGGTGCAGGTTTTGTTTGTTGTAATGCTGCACTGTGTGTTGGGTTGCAGAAGGTTTGGAGGTGCAGGTTATGTTTGTTGTAATGCTGTACTGTGTGTTGGGTTGCAGAAGGTTTGGAGGTGCAGGTTTTGTTTGTTGTAATGCTGTACTGTGTGTTGGGTTGCAGAAGGTTTGGAGGTGCAGGTTTTGTTTGTTGTAATGCTGCACTGTGTGTTGGGTTGCAGAAGGTTTGGAGGTGCAGGTTTTGTTTGTTGTAATGCTGTACTGTGTGTTGGGTTGCAGAAGGTTTGGAGGTGCAGGTTTTGTTTGTTGTAATGCTGCACTGTGTGTTGGGTTGCAGAAGGTTTGGGGGTGCAGGTTTTGTTTGTTGTAATGCTGTACTGTGTGTTGGGTTGCAGAAGGTTTGGGGGTGCAGGTTTTGTTTGTTGTAATGCTGTACTGTGTGTTGGGTTGCAGAAGGTTTGGGGGTGCAGGTTTTGTTTGTTGTAATGCTGTATTGTGTGTTGGGTTGCAGAAGGTTTGGAGGTGCAGGTTTTGTATGTTGTAATGCTGTATTGTGTTTGGATGTGCAGGTTTTGTTTGTTGTAATGCTGCACTGTGTGTTGGGTTGCAGAAGGTTTGGAGGTGCAGGTTTTGTTTGTTGTAATGCTGTACTGTGTGTTGGGTTGCAGAAGGTTTGGGGGTGCAGGTTTTGTTTGTTGTAATGCTGTACTGTGTGTTGGGTTGCAGAAGGTTCGGGGGTGCAGGTTTTGTTTGTTGTAATGCTGCACTGTGTGTTGGGTTGCAGAAGGTTCGGGGGTGCAGGTTTTGTTTGTTGTAATGCTGTATTGTGTTTGGATGTGCAGGTTTTGTTTGTTGTAATGCTGTACTGTGTGTTGGGTTGCAGAAGGTTTGGGGGTGCAGGTTTTGTTTGTTGTAATGCTGTACTGTGTGTTGGGTTGCAGAAGGTTTGGGGGTGCAGGTTTTGTTTGTTGTAATGCTGTACTGTGTGTTGGGTTGCAGAAGGTTTGGGGGTGCAGGTTTTGTTTGTTGTAATGCTGTATTGTGTGTGGGGTTGCAGAAGGTTTGGAGGTGCAGGTTTTGTTTGTTGTAATGCTGTATTGTGTGTTGGGTTGCAGAAGGTTTGGGGGTGCAGGTTTTGTTTGTTGTAATGCTGTACTGTGTGTTGGGTTGCAGAAGGTTTGGAGGTGCAGGTTTTGTTTGTTGTAATGCTGTATTGTGTGTTGGGTTGCAGAAGGTTTGGAGGTGCAGGTTTTGTTTGTTGTAATGCTGTACTGTGTGTTGGGTTGCAGGTTTGGAGGTGCAGGTTTTGTTTGTTGTAATGCTGTACTGTGTGTTGGGCTGCAGAAGGTTTGGAGGTGCAGGTTTTGTTTGTTGTAATGCTGTACTGTGTGTTGGGTTGCAGAAGGTTCGGGGGTGCAGGTTTTGTTTGTTGTAATGCTGCACTGTGTGTTGGGTTGCAGAAGGTTCAGGGGTGCAGGTTTTGTTTGTTGTAATGCTGTATTGTGTTTGGATGTGCAGGTTTTGTTTGTTGTAATGCTGTACTGTGTGTTGGGTTGCAGAAGGTTTGGGGGTGCAGGTTTTGTTTGTTGTAATGCTGTATTGTGTGTTGGGTTGCAGAAGGTTTGGGGGTGCAGGTTTTGTTTGTTGTAATGCTGTATTGTGTGTTGGGTTGCAGAAGGTTTGGAGGTGCAGGTTTTGTTTGTTGTAATGCTGTACTGTGTGTTGGGTTGCAGGTTTGGAGGTGCAGGTTTTGTTTGTTGTAATGCTGTACTGTGTGTTGGGCTGCAGAAGGTTTGGAGGTGCAGGTTTTGTTTGTTGTAATGCTGTACTGTGTGTTGGGTTGCAGAAGGTTCGGGGGTGCAGGTTTTGTTTGTTGTAATGCTGCACTGTGTGTTGGGTTGCAGAAGGTTCGGGGGTGCAGGTTTTGTTTGTTGTAATGCTGCACTGTGTGTTGGGTTGCAGAAGGTTTGGAGGTGCAGGTTTTGTTTGTTATAATGCTGTACTGTGTGTGGGGTTGCAGGTGGTTTGGAGGTGCAGGTTTTGTTTGCTGTAATGCTGCACTGTGTGTTGGGTTGCAGAAGGTTCGGGGGTGCAGGTTTTGTTTGTTGTAATGCTGTATTGTGTTTGGATGTGCAGGTTTTGTTTGTTGTAATGCTGCACTGTGTGTTGGGTTGCAGAAGGTTTGGAGGTGCAGGTTTTGTTTGTTGTAATGCTGTACTGTGTGTTGGGTTGCAGAAGGTTTGGGGGTGCAGGTTTTGTTTGTTGTAATGCTGTACTGTGTGTTGGGTTGCAGAAGGTTCGGGGGTGCAGGTTTTGTTTGTTGTAATGCTGCACTGTGTGTTGGGTTGCAGAAGGTTCGGGGGTGCAGGTTTTGTTTGTTGTAATGCTGTATTGTGTTTGGATGTGCAGGTTTTGTTTGTTGTAATGCTGTACTGTGTGTTGGGTTGCAGAAGGTTTGGGGGTGCAGGTTTTGTTTGTTGTAATGCTGTACTGTGTGTTGGGTTGCAGAAGGTTTGGGGGTGCAGGTTTTGTTTGTTGTAATGCTGTACTGTGTGTTGGGTTGCAGAAGGTTTGGGGGTGCAGGTTTTGTTTGTTGTAATGCTGTATTGTGTGTGGGGTTGCAGAAGGTTTGGAGGTGCAGGTTTTGTTTGTTGTAATGCTGTATTGTGTGTTGGGTTGCAGAAGGTTTGGGGGTGCAGGTTTTGTTTGTTGTAATGCTGTACTGTGTGTTGGGTTGCAGAAGGTTTGGAGGTGCAGGTTTTGTTTGTTGTAATGCTGTATTGTGTGTTGGGTTGCAGAAGGTTTGGAGGTGCAGGTTTTGTTTGTTGTAATGCTGTACTGTGTGTTGGGTTGCAGGTTTGGAGGTGCAGGTTTTGTTTGTTGTAATGCTGTACTGTGTGTTGGGCTGCAGAAGGTTTGGAGGTGCAGGTTTTGTTTGTTGTAATGCTGTACTGTGTGTTGGGTTGCAGAAGGTTCGGGGGTGCAGGTTTTGTTTGTTGTAATGCTGCACTGTGTGTTGGGTTGCAGAAGGTTCAGGGGTGCAGGTTTTGTTTGTTGTAATGCTGTATTGTGTTTGGATGTGCAGGTTTTGTTTGTTGTAATGCTGTACTGTGTGTTGGGTTGCAGAAGGTTTGGGGGTGCAGGTTTTGTTTGTTGTAATGCTGTATTGTGTGTTGGGTTGCAGAAGGTTTGGGGGTGCAGGTTTTGTTTGTTGTAATGCTGTATTGTGTGTTGGGTTGCAGAAGGTTTGGAGGTGCAGGTTTTGTTTGTTGTAATGCTGTACTGTGTGTTGGGTTGCAGGTTTGGAGGTGCAGGTTTTGTTTGTTGTAATGCTGTACTGTGTGTTGGGCTGCAGAAGGTTTGGAGGTGCAGGTTTTGTTTGTTGTAATGCTGTACTGTGTGTTGGGTTGCAGAAGGTTCGGGGGTGCAGGTTTTGTTTGTTGTAATGCTGCACTGTGTGTTGGGTTGCAGAAGGTTCGGGGGTGCAGGTTTTGTTTGTTGTAATGCTGCACTGTGTGTTGGGTTGCAGAAGGTTTGGAGGTGCAGGTTTTGTTTGTTATAATGCTGTACTGTGTGTGGGGTTGCAGGTGGTTTGGAGGTGCAGGTTTTGTTTGCTGTAATGCTGCACTGTGTGTTGGGTTGCAGAAGGTTCGGGGGTGCAGGTTTTGTTTGTTGTAATGCTGTATTGTGTTTGGATGTGCAGGTTTTGTTTGTTGTAATGCTGCACTGTGTGTTGGGTTGCAGAAGGTTTGGAGGTGCAGGTTTTGTTTGTTGTAATGCTGTACTGTGTGTTGGGTTGCAGAAGGTTTGGGGGTGCAGGTTTTGTTTGTTGTAATGCTGTACTGTGTGTTGGGTTGCAGAAGGTTCGGGGGTGCAGGTTTTGTTTGTTGTAATGCTGTATTGTGTTTGGATGTGCAGGTTTTGTTTGTTGTAATGCTGCACTGTGTGTTGGGTTGCAGAAGGTTTGGGGGTGCAGGTTTTGTTTGTTGTAATGCTGTACTGTGTGTTGGGTTGCAGAAGGTTCGGGGGTGCAGGTTTTGTTTGTTGTAATGCTGCACTGTGTGTGGGGTTGCAGAAGGTTTGGAGGTGCAGGTTTTGTTTGTTGTAATGCTGTACTGTGTGTTGGGTTGCAGAAGGTTCGGGGGTGCAGGTTTTGTTTGTTGTAATGCTGCACTGTGTGTTGGGTTGCAGAAGGTTCGGGGGTGCAGGTTTTGTTTGTTGTAATGCTGTATTGTGTTTGGGGGTGCAGGTTTTGTTTGTTATAATGCTGTATTGTGTGTGGGGTTGCAGAAGGTTCGGGGGTGTGGTGTATGGTGAAATACTGGGGGTAATTCAAGGACTCCCTGCTCAAGTAGACGCCAGACCACCAGTTCAGAACAAGTGAACTACAATAACCTGCACTGACTTAAAAGCTTGCAGTTACTTTAGTAATGACAGTATAAATGGCAGCTGGATGCTTGTGTCATGCAAATCACACAGTATAAACTTACTTTTTCTTATGTTACGCTTCATCTTTTTAATAAGATCTTTGTCATCCCCAGATCCATCTTCGTAAGGTCTCTTAAGGGCTGTACCTGAAACACATACATGCAGGTCTGTTTAAACACTTTGAAATTTAAACTAAGTAAATACATACATACACACACACATACATAAATGCATACCTTCTCTGTCTGCCCAAGAATACTTCTGGGAAGGTTTATTTGTAGGCAGAGGATCCATTTCTAGTACCTTATAAATCTGCCCAAAGGCCAACAGCCTTAACGCATGCTGCAAAATAAAACGAAGAATCAGAAACTGTAGTTTTGTAAGAATGTCAAATTAGCAAACATGTAACACTCTTATACGGGAACCATAAATTCATTAGTTTTAATTAACCACCCTGCAGATTCGGGTGAAGCTAGGGCAGTAAAAATAATGAATACATAGAACCACATACTACAGTTTATATTTTAATGAATCCAATTTGCTGTATTTTATTACTTTAAAAGTACTGTGGTGTACAAAAAGCCATTTTAGGATTTAGTGATCTATATAGTGACACATTGCATGAGCTGGCACATGTGGTATGTTTAGATCAACTGAATTGACCTCTTTATTTGAAAACACAGCAGAGCCTGGTACAGGGTTGTAATAAGGCCACTCTTCCCCTTACTTACTGCTGCTGTTTTTAATGTGGCTACAGCAACAAAAGAATTCCAACAGACTCATACCTGTAGTGCACTCCCATGATCTAACTCCTGCTAGTTTCTAAGAAACACATTTTGTAGCTATGATATCTGGAACTACACTAGGTTATTAAAGAAAGGTCTCAGTTTGCATGCCTTACTTTCAGGAAGTCTGTTAGTGTCATCAGGGTCAAGGCATGTTACTGGCTGCAAAGCATGTCAGTCAGGTAAGATCCAGAGAATTACTTTGTTAGCTACAGCCACCTTAATATTGCCTTCATGACAGAAGCCCTCCTTAAGATGAATGGTGGCCAATAGCATCATTCCAATTCAGCTAGCAGCTATCCAAAAACACCTAACCCAATCTAGCCTGTGCAACAGTGGAGGTTTTCATTGTTTTTCTTATTAAAAAAAAAAAAAAAAAAATTCTGGCATTGGGATGTGCCAAAGTGACCACTGCTGTGGGAAATGCACAAGCAACTTAACACATTTAGAATATGGATGCTCATTCAAAGCCAGTGAAACAGCAGGAAATAGGGCAGAAAAGGTTTGTTCAAAACCTGAAGCTACCAAAAGTGTTTTTTATTGCTTATTTTTTCCAGGGATCTATAACTCTATCCATATTTGGCCAAGTGGCTATATACAAGTAATTTGGCAAAAAAACAAATGTTTTATTCATTTGGTAAATACCTGTCATGACAGAATGCCTTGTAACATACATACATACATACATTTAAAGTTAAAAATGTACTTACAGTAATTGTACAGTGGTCATGATTTATAGATGTATAGTAATATTTGAGAAACACATGTAAAGCAAGTATGACTTAGTATTCTGTTATGTACTGTAAGGATTTACTGTCTTCTGTTGGCTTACCGTGCAAATCACACTAGTAGTAAAAATTAAAATGGCATTTCTACTGTAAAACAGCCATGGCTTTCTCATTACAGTCTGACTAATGGAAAGCATAAAATGTCAATATACTGTACAGTAGAGAATACTGATGTACTATTATGTAAAATTGCACTGACTGAACAAAGATTAAAAAATAATCTGTCAGGCAGCTAATATTGCACTATAACACTACACTATCATTACATAAAACATAGTAATACTGTCTGCACATTACTGTACAATACATTTAAAAATCAATTTTGCATTAATACTAGGTTTAATCTATCTGTGAAGCAGTACACGTTTTTTTCTTCGTGAAGTAACTCAAGTGTGTTCATTCACTATAGTGGGTCTAATTAGCCTACAAGCCACATCTGCTACAAAACACCAAGTGAAACACTAAGGCCATATTCAGAAACAATCCTGGAGTGTTACAGTAAGTGAGCATTATCCGTCAAGCATCCCCGATATGGAGCTGAGAGAGATTCCTGCAGTATTAAAAGAAGCACTACAGCAGTCAAAGCCATAAAGCACAAACTTCGAGGTCCCAGCTGGGGCCAGTGGACTCTCATCCTTTCATCCTTCCTATCTCAGAAAAGCTTTGCATGACCCTTGATAATATCTGCTTAAATTTCAGTCACATTTCAGTGTCTATAAAGGAATGCATCACTCATTGTGTCTAGATGCACAGGACCTGTACTTTTTCACTTGTAAACCTTTAATTTCACTTACTGTAGTTCAAAATGGTATCCTCTCTGTTGGGCATCTTTACAGATTTGAAAAACAGTTAAGCTTTTTGCTACATCCCATCATTTAGTCACAGAAAAATGTGTTTATAGATGATTTGTATGTATGTGTTTTTTTTTTTTTTTTGCATGGTAATCTTAACATTAAATACATTTGCATGCAGCATGTAAAGATAAATATCCTATTTTTTTGCATGGAAAGCATTAAGCCTATCTCATAAATTTAAGCAGTTAATAAGCATGTTAAACTAATAAAAACTCTTAAGTGCCTGGCACATGCACTGTACTGGAACAGAGGTATGGATACTGCATTTTAAAACAGTTCCCATGTCAGCAACTGTTTGATGTTAATCAGTAGATTAGATCAGCCCTGCCTTTCTGGAAATGCTGTAGCAGCAGAAGTGAAGCTCTTGCTAATACCTGAGCACTTTGTGTAATATCTTCTCCCTGCTGTGCTGTCATTTTGGACAGGGTATCCGTTAGTTCTTTTTCACATGGATCATGTAATCCAGGCCCACCTAAATAAATAGAAGCAGTTAGCACAGTACAATAGTGAACACAGCAAGGAGTTTGGGTCCTTATTTCTGCTAATTTCAACAAGCAATATAAGTTGTTGGTTATTGGTTGCACAAACAATTTACAAAACTATATGGTACAAATGAATAGTGATGGGAACAGTTGGTAATGTATATTTTGGAACAAACATCATTGACGTGACAGACTGCAGCCATCATGAAATTGTTAACTATTCACACTCCCATTTAAAAGGTACAGTGTATGTGCTGCACGATTGATGGGGCTCAATTAAAACATTTGGTGTTGACAATAGCAGGACTTGTCCCATGAAACGCGACCTGCACATGTAACCGATATGTACCTCCTGAAATTGCACGAGTGACTGGACTACGTCTGCTTTATAGCTGATTATAGAAAAATACCAAGCCCTACTAGATATCTTAGCAAATAGAGGATTGCACTTGCTTTTTCCTTGACAGAGACAACCTGAAGCCATTGTGAAGATAAAAACTACAAAACTAGAGAGAAACAATTTGCAGGAACTAGCTGAAGATTAGGGCCCAAAGTGCGCCTCAAAGGGGACGTGTTTTTTTTTTAAGACAATTTCTTATACAGCTACGGTACTCATCCTGCCACAATCTTAACTCCCTCTACTCATCATTAAATAACTCTTACCAGGAAGAAGAATGCCAGAGGCTATACACTCCATGACACGACGCAGGGCTTCACCAGCTCCAAGCGGTCTATTACAAGTAGCTAAGGCCTTTTCACAAATGAGCTCAAGGGGCTGGAAAATCACAAGAGACAGGGAAACAAGTTAGAGGAAATAAGTGGTTTTAGTTTCAGACTAGAACATGTGATTTAAAAGGAATCTATCAGAAATGTATATTAAGATTTCCCTTTGAGGTCAAAGTGGGGAAGGTACATTTTAATAATCTTAGAATATATTGACAAATTACATACTTAAAAATCAATGAACTATAAAAGACATGTTGAGTTAGTCACACTTTCTAATCTAATATAGAACTGATCTGAACAAAATATCACACACGTTAATTGTCAAGGTTTAAACATTAAAACTCACCCATCCTTTTAATGGCTCCCATGTGGGCAGTCTGTTGCACAAATCACGCAGAATACGGAGTACTATTACGCATGATTTTAATCCATTAACTCTTGCCTAAAAAGAACAAAATGATGGCAATACGGTGCTGAAATCAATTGTGGATTGTTGCATAGATTCATAAGCAAAAGGTTTGCTCATTAACTTAGTAATTTATTAAAAGGTGCTCAATGATTAATTCATGCAAACAAAAGGGAACACAACTAAAATAAAGCAAATTATTTTCTCTTTAGGAAAGCAGGTTTAAAGTAAAAGCAAACAAGCAAAATGTGTAACAATTGCTTTTGTAGCCTTATGATAAAACTATAAATCAATTTAACTACTACCAGTACACAGAATAAGAAAATGAATAAAGACACAAATATAAAATACGGAATACTTAGAATTAAATGAAAATGTTCATTTGAACCTTCATAAGGCTACAACAACAATAAGGTAAGAACAAATAGCCAACCTGAAACCATTTGGCATGTCGCAGAGACGCCAAGGCGCTCAGGCATTTCTGCCTGTCCAATAAGTCCGCAGGATCTTTCAGCGCAACATTTTCTACAGGTAAAAACGGGATCAAAAAAAAAAAAAAAAAAAAAAAGACAGATACGGTTTGACCAAGGGGTTTCTGTCACAGTACAAGGGAATGGCAGCATTCTAATGGGCAGATAAGGCTCCCAGGGTGTTTGTTTTTGTGTTTGTTTTTTTTAGCAATGATTTATCATGTGCACAGTGGTTACCATTTTAACAGCCATTAAAAAAGTAATGTGAACATGTGCAACTAAAGCAAAAAGCATCCATTCGATATACAAATCAATGACCACAGCTAAGTCTGATCTGGATTATTAAAATGTGTTTTACAGTTCACAGGATGTAAAATAGGTGCATAGCACTTCATCGTCTGAATGTAATGGAATACAGCACTGTAGGGCTAGCCAAAGGCACGCTGAGCAATTGAATTGCAGTGCTTTTCTTTGCTCTTTAACACTCAAACCTGCAACAATCTTTAAACCGGCTGACAAATAGATCATTTGAGAAATAAAGCTGGGTTTCCTTTTTGAAAAATAAATAGATCTCATTGTTAACCCTTTAAAGCTGATGCAACTCGAAGCTGTTGGCGTCGAAACTATTTTTCTTGGTATGTCAATCCACTAACAAAGCAAAGCAGTTTTTAGATCATTGCAGGTAAGGGTTAAGACGGTTTTGCCATTTTTTTTTTACCAGAAGGGCTTAACAGATCTTTAAAGCGTTATGCTCTCATTTTGTGGTCTGATTTTATAGCAGATATTTAATGTTGTTCATTACCCTTTTAAACAGGAATTCAAAAAAGTCATCATCGTATATAATCTATTGCAACACTATTCAGATAAATGGCCCTGCAATGAAGAGATTAATACCAGCTTTCAAAACATGGACTTAATTAGTGATAATCAGAATCAACCCAACATAAACATCTGCTATAGAGTACACCATATTTTATATAAGGGAAATAGATATACTGTTGCAAATGAGTGGTTAAGAGCTTTTAAAAAACTCTAGGTTAGACAATGGACAAGGTGACAGACTGCAAAACTTAAACCTTACTGGGTACAAAAAAACCTGTGCAACTTTTAAAAGCTCTTTCTAAAAGTGGAATTAGCATGAACCATGTCTCAAATAAGCATGATGATCTGTAGGAGGTATTTTATGCTACGGTTTCACATTTTAGTCTAGCTTTATCAAATTGATGTTGGTTTTGTACTGAAGTTTCAATCGCTCAGGTTTTAAAGTGTGTTTCTTAATACTGAGCACTAAATATTGAAATGCACTTTGTACCTCAGTTCAGCGTCAAGGCTTTCAACACAAAATTACATCTTGCTGAAACCAAACACTTTCCAACTACGTTCTAGTGTAACGTGTGTAACTGTTTTGCAGTCAGTCATCGATTTGTGCAAGTTCTACAAATAAAAAAATAAAAATGAGGAGACAGAAGGATCAGGCAGTGAATAGGGTAGACTTGCACCAGATTCCCTCATAATTGCATCAGACAATAGGATGGCCTTCATGCTCTGCACCAGTTTAAGGGTTCAAAAACTGATTTTTACACACCGATTTCCAGCGCTTCACATACTTCACTTGAACAGGCCCACCAAGCTTTTCTTTATTTGTTTTAAAAGGCTTTACATCCTTTACCAGCAATAGAGATAGACATCAAATGATTTACCCTGGGTTGTGTGTGGACTCTATTTACTGTCATTTTACTTCATTCATTTATCTGTACTTCACCATCACTGTGTATTTGAACATACTTTTAATTTATTTAAAATGGTTGGAAATTGGAAACGGTAAGGCTAAATTGCTGTACAAGCATGTTGTCACTTTTATATTTGCAGTGTACTTGAGTCAACACTTATTTAAGGAAATGTATTTGTTTACTTTGTTGTCTAGAGTTGTTTTTTCTACATCATTGTTATGATTATTTCTGACTACATCCAATAATCCGTTACCCACTAGAACTACGAGTGCGTGGCCAAGCAAACAAATGCTTTTGCCTACAGACATGCTGGCATGCTTGAAAGCGAAAAGTATTAAGAATTTGATTAAATCAATGTGTGGCCTACCGGACTGTTTAACCAACGTGTTTCTTTCTCTCAGATCTTTGTGTATGTAGTCAGGCATTCAGCTAAAAGCAGGGCATGAAGGTACAAACACCACTCATATCTGAGAAATGTACAATGATAAATAACACCACTGAAAGCTACCTTATATAACTGGTTTTAGGCTTGATTAGTGACCAAAAAACACCAAGTGTACTTCATGAAATTATGGCATGTCACTTTTGAGCAACTATGTAATAATTGTGTTTAAAAACTACCAAATGGCAACAACAAAAAGATGACAACATATGAATGTATTCATCCGTATTCAGATTTTTTTTTTTTTTTTTTTTTTACATTCCCGACAGCCAGATTGGGGCTATTGCTCGAATACAGCATCCACCAAAATTTCAAGGAGTACAGTAAATAAAAGGAAAAAAATAGCCAAGGGACTTGTAGCATATCTAAGAATGGGAGAACAGCAACAGGGAGTCCCGTCCAGCCCAGGTGGGCCCAGCTGCCTCAGTTCCCATGACAGAGAGGGGCCAGTTGGTCAAAGGTCTGACATAGTCCAGTAATGCTTGGCAAGCTACCAGGGACTGGCTTTGGAGGCTGAAGCAACAAAATGACTGGTAAGTAAACAAAATTAAGAAAGAAATATTAGTTTTTTTATGGTTTTTTTTTTTTTTTCTGAACGGCTTTTTTGTTGTTGTGTGGTTTGTTCCGTTTTGGTTTTATTCAACACTGGTGCCACCATTTTTTTTTATGAAAATAGAACTACTCTATCAACATGGTGCTTCAGTAATGGATTGACGGAAATAACTAAGAATCCAGTTGCACAGATGCTTCAGCCATTACAGGTATTACCACGAGTGTAATATAGCGCACCGCAGAGGCCATATGATTAGGGGATCTATTTTATGATCTAATCAGGTACAAGGATACTGCTTCCCATATTAATTACACAAAATAAAGACAAAGACAGTGACAGAGCCGGTGTATGAGTTTTATGGCAGCATTAAGACCTGGAACTGTTTAGATCGTTAAAATAGACTCCTATATGGGTCGAGTTAAGCTTACCGTAAAACATGGAATGTCTCTTACAGGTTATCTTATTTCCTTTCATATGACTTTTTATTTATGTAATTTTAACTTACCTGATTTTTGAAAAACACAAACCTTCAGTGCAAGCAAATCGGTCTATAATTGTGGTCAGCTATCTAATTACGTCCAGAAAAATTAGCACTGAAACTGGAAGAGTCAAATCCAACCCTCCCATATATTCAAAACCAAAGCATTTGATTCCCCATTGGAGCAGCCAGCAAAGTCCAAATAAATACATTGTCCTTTTATTTGGACTTTCTTCAATAAATCCCCACTTAATCATTTCATTAACACCCAGCAAGTTTGTTTTAAACATCCATGGGCTGTGTGCCACCAGTCCCACACTGCAGAGCTGCACACAGACAAAAGGAATTGTTTTAAATCAGATTTTATACCTTCTTCTTTGTTGTCCATGTCTTCTCTCAAGCACGGTGACGTTAGAATCACTTTCAGTGTTAATTTAGGATCTTTTGTATTGCAGACCATGATAGCAGCCTCGTTTAAACATTTTTCCACTTCGTATTTATCTTCTGTAAGTTTCTAAAAACAAGTACATTAGGTTAGTTAGGGAAAGCGAATACACATTTTGTAAATGTAGTATGGAAACTAAAGTGAACAGAATGTGTGGCAATGTATGTCACTAGTCCCACTGAAACAGCAGACCTAAGAATGACGCTGAAACTCAAATACTACTGGGATACATTTATAATTATGAATGTTGTAGCAAAAAGCTTCTGTGTTATAGAAAGCAATTAACCAATACCGTATGAGATTAGACACTTCGCCGAACACGATTCCATTAACTTTAAATACATAGATCACACAAACAGTGATAAAGATGCTATATGCAAAAATCAGAACCCCCAGGCAACACACACGGCTGTCTCTAATTAGAGAATCTCGAGAACATTTAAGATTGATCATCCTGTATTTTTAGAAACTACTTCTCACAACATTTTTCCAACATTAACATGATAGATGCTGTGTGCATTTACTGTATGTTATGTTACTGTGGTTTACACTTGATTATGTCAAGTTGCATCCTAAGATAGAAAAAAAGAAAAAAAAATTATATAGATAGATAGATAGATAGATAGATAGATAGATAGATAGATAGACAGATAGATAGACACCGTAAAACTTCAATTAAACGGCCCCAGCATTATTATTTGAGACCGACATTTATATTGGATCACTAGCTTCACATGGTCATTGAGAAGCCTCTAACACACAACCTTGTAGCAACATTGTAACTCAATTTAAACACTCCAGCAACTTTGTTAAAAGGTTGTGTGTCAGTGGGAACTAAGTAACAGTTTTGTTTTATAACAAAATTACATTGTATTGTGCACCCTCAAGTATAAAGCAAAATTATTATTATGGTCTTTTTATATGCAATGGTTAACAAGGATACAGTATGCAAAACGTTGCAAAATGAACAAGCAGAAGTACAAATTTGTATTTAACAACGGAATCAGATCTACCATTGTTAATAACAGTAACATCCACTAAAAGACAGCCCTGTAGATATCAGAACACAGGTGTGTAGGCTACACTTACAACACAATAATAATAATAATAATAATAATAATTACAAACTTCTAAAATGTTTTAAAAAATGAACAATAAAAGCAATTACTATCATTTTCAAAAATAATGTATTGTTTAATCTCAAACTTGTACATTGTTAATACATCAAAACACATTAAAATACACCAAGAGGTTTGTATCTGGCCTACTTTGAGCACGCTTAAAATTATCAAAACTTTTAATAACGTAATAACTGCATTAAAAAAATATGCATTACATGTAGGCGTACCTTAAACTTACGTTTTCTATGATGTTATTTATTAATTCTGAGAGTCACTTTCATCGCTGTCACTTATTAGTAGTTAATTACGCTCAAGCTCCTCCTCATCAGCTTCAATGGCAATGACACAGACCCAGCGTTTCTTTACAATATTTGCCAGCAGACCCAGCGTGTATTATATATATATATATATATATATATATATATATATATATATATATATATATATATATAGACAGAGGCAATGAATCACTCTGACAACAGCGTAAGAACTCACCTGGATTTGTACAGGAAGATTGTCGCAGACTGTGCATAACAAGGTCTCTGTGGGTTTCTCCCTGCACATGAGAACCAGCTCCAGGTCCATATCAGCCTTTATCAGCAGACCCTTAGCAACCAGGCCAATTCTCAACACACCACACAACGTTCCACAGCTCTGTTCACTACAAGAGGCAAACACAAGGAAGCAAAGACTGAACATAGCATTGGCTTCAAATAACAAAACTCTATTCTCATAATATATATATATTTTTTAACGTCTATACACGTGTTGTATTATCTGCAGTATTAAGAGCAGTGTATACATGGATAACTAAATGAAGTGCACTTTCCACTCATATTAATCAAGAAGCAACTGCCACAGCACATACTGCTGACTGTGATAAATCTCTTCAACAAATATTGGTCAAGGGACATCAATATTAGGACACGCATAGAACAGCATGTCCTTTATTAAGGAGGGGAAGAAATCCATTTATCATACTTCAGGAAAAACAGCAGACAACTTACTTTGTGTTGCTCTCAGCAGAGTCCTCGTTCTTGGTCTCCTTCTCCTCATCAGCACCCTCTCGTTGAAGTGGTGTCTTGTTGATCTCATCCATCCAGTCTGAAACATTTTTCAATGCGCACTCAACAGTGGAGACCAGGTTCTGGACGGCTTCAAGCTCTTCTGATGAGGGGTAAATTGTGGAGTGCTTAGCCATAACATGGCGGTCATCATTCCCAAATGATCGGATTGATCTCTGTTAGAAAAAGAAAGATTAAGAATATCACCCAACAAAGGATAAAAGGAGTACCCAGAACTGCTGTGGTATGACCTACTTGAATGGTAAGTTCAACCTGAAGGATACATTCTGTGATTGTGTAGCTGAAGCATGAACAAGTGACAACAATTACATGCAAAACGTTGGTAAAAAAAAAAACATACCATGTAGGAAACAACATTTACATTTACCTATACGTAAAAGTGCACTATATACTGTGGGTATGAAAAACAAGATACATTATTGATGTTCTAGCAAAATACTTGCAAATACCAACATACCTATTTAACCCACTGGATATGTTGTACAAGTCGATTTTCTAGGCATTTTTGCTGGGCCTTTAACCCTTTGAGTAGCGGGTTCTAAAATGCACTGCCAGTCCTACGGGAGTGAGGTTTTTTTTGTGTGTTCTGCATGCGCTTGATTATTAAGAGTACAGAGTACAATCAAGCTGAAAGGTATATGTTTCTACTGCAGCTGTGGTAGAAGTGCCAGGCGCAGAATCCACTTAACATTTAAAGCAATACGCTTTATGTTGTTTGTTAACTATATCCATTATTTATTGCACAACATGCCAATTGATGCTAACAATTCATTCCAGTTCTGTGCGGTGGAGCTCTGTTGTTCCTGGGACACAAGAATTAGAAAGAAAATGCTACTACTACTACAACAACAACAACAACAACAACAACAACAACAACAGGCTGCAGCCGTTCTTCCTTCTATTGAAGAACCTCTTGTTGCAGTTCTGGCTGCATTTCTCCCCCACCCTCCTCATGCTCGGGCACCCTGTTCGTGGCTCCACCAGGAAGAGAGACCTCCTCGTAAATCTGCTCCTGGCTCTTGCTAAACTAGCCATTTACAAGACCAGGAAGCGTAAGATGATCGGGGAGGGTCTCTTTGACTGTGGGGCCATGTTCAGGGCCCTTCTCCGTTCTAGGGTTAAGTTAGAGTACGCCCATGCGGAGTCCGCTGGTGACATGATTTCTTTTGTCAACCAGTGGGCTCTAGGGGGTGTGCTCTGTACCACCTCCCCTTTTGTACTTAATATTTAATTTACAGTCCGTGTTAGCGGTGTTTCCTTTAACATTAGTTAAGGCTCATTCTTGCTAGCACCCTCAAAGGTGCTAAGTAGAATTTTTTTCCAGCTGTCCTTTGACAGCTGGTGTAGATCCCAATTAATGGGCCACTACTACTACTACTACTACTACTACTGAGAGGCCACACTTTCTGTGAGCTCCTCACTTCCCCCATCAAAAACAATTAAAAACGGTTATTTAAACTTTTTATTTTTCAATTCTTTTTATAATTTAAGTTATCTAAAGTAGTAGTGCACCTTTTCAGTTAAAAACATTCTGGTGAAGTTGTTTTATTTTTAAATAAAACACTTATTTAGTTTGTCCTTTTCTCTCCCTGCACTTGCCTGCATAAGCAAGTGCAGGAGAGATTTTTCTTTCTTTGAATTTTCCTTCTTTTTAAAAACACTCTTTTATTAATTCATTAATTTTACTTGAAAGCTTTTATTTTTGTCTTTTTAGGAAAATTATTTTTATGTAAATAGCTGTTTTAGTTTTTTAGTTAAAAATCGTTTTGTTTTGAAAAAATCCCCCATCTCTGCTGGGTGCAGAGTGGGGGAAGGGCAGGCAGGGAGCACAGGCCGTGTGCTCCTTTGTTTGCCCTTGGTTTGATTTTTGATTTTGATTTTCTTTTTAGTTTAAAACTATTTTTTAGTTTTAGACTTTGGTTTATTTTTGAATTTTCTTTGTGCCCCTGCACTATTGTAGTGCAGGGGTGGGTGAATTTGTATTTGTTTGTTTGTTTTAAAAATAAACAAATACGTTTGTTTGTATTAAAAAAAAAAAAAAAAAAAAAAAAAAATCCCTTTGTTTTTGATTGTTTTATTTTTATTTTTTGTTGTGTGTGTGCCCCTGCACTATTGAAGTGCAGGGGTGTGTGTGTAAATTTTTATTTTTTGTTGTTTTAAAATAAATTAATATTTTCTGTTTGTTTGTTTAATTTTTTACTTTGCTACTCCTGCATTATTGGAGTGCAGGGGTAGCTATTTTTCGTTTATTTAATTAAAAAAAAAAAAAAAAAAAAATTTACTAATTTTGTTTTGATTTAAAACTTTTCTGTTCTGTGCGCCCCTGCACTATTGGAGTGCAGGGGGGTGCAATTTGTGTTTGTTTTATTTTTTGAACTATTGTTTGTTTCTTGTTTGATTAATAAATAAATAAATAAATAAATAAATAAATAAATAAATAAATAATACAAATAAAAAGTAAACAATGAGCGGGCAGACACCACAGCCCCCCAGACAATGGGCAAAGGCGGCCGCGAGCAACGCGCCCCCCCCATTTAAAAACATCACCAGGAGGCACGGGGTCAGGTGCCTCCTGCGAGACTCCCTCTCGATCGAGGGCTTCGTCAAAGCTATGGCGAAGGCGGTGGGACCAGCAGCGATCGTGGCGGCCTCCAAAATGTACGGGAAAGCCGTCTTTTTCCTGAGATCGGAGGCCGCCGCGAACACCGCGATCGAGAGGGGTCTCAGCGTGGGGGGCATGTTTGTCCCCATCGAGCCCCTCGCGGGGCTGGGCAGCAGGGTCATCCTGTCCAACGTGCCACCGTTTATTCAGGATGCCCTGCTCATGCCCCATCTGCAAGCCCTGGGGGAGGTCAAGACGGCCATCCACCCCATCCCCCTGGGCTGCAGAGACCAGGCCTTCCGCCACATCCTGTCCTTCCGCCGTCAGGTGACCGTCCACCTGGCGGGGAGGGACACCGCGGAGGGCAGCTTTGTGGTCCCCTTCGAGGGGACCAACTATGTGATCTTTTATTCCTCGGAGGAGGTGCGGTGCTTTCACTGCAAGGAGCTGGGGCACCAGAAAAAGAGGTGCCCCAAGCTCCAGAAAAGCGCAAAGGCACCCGCGCAGGCACCGCACCCGTCCGAGTCCACCTCGCCCCCGGGGCCCTCCAAGAGGCCCGCAGAGAAGGGGGGCAAAAAAGTACCCGCCCCCATCCCAGTAACACCCGGGGGGGGAAAGGGAGAGAGGGCCCCCGAGGCGGCCGGACCCTCCGCGCCTCCCGAAAGCGCGCGGGGGGAGAAGGCCGCCGAGTGGACCTTGGTCGCCCGCCGCAAGAAGAAGGTGGCGGCCAGGTCCACCGGGGAGGCCAAGCGGGGGGAAACGAAGCCCGCCGCCGCACCATCTGGCGGTGGGTCAGGGGGAGTTCCAGAGAAAGGGACTCCCTCGACGGCACCCCCCGCGAGGCAGGGCGGAAAAGCCGCCCGCAAAACCAAGCACCTCATCCCCGGGTACGATGACAGAAGCGCTGCCGGAGGCGTGCTCCCCGTCGCCGTGGCAGGGCAGGGGACAGACTCCGGCAGCATCAGGGGGAAGAGGAAGGCGCAAGCACGTCTTCCCACGTGTGCACGCAAGTGCACACGTCTCGGCCTCTTGCTGAGGGTCCCCGGGGGGGCGATAGAGGGCCCCCAAAAAAGAAAGAGACCGCCTCGGCGTCCCCCCTCTACCGGCGACGAGGGCTCCGGCCCTCGTGCTGCCACGGAGGGGGAGAAGGAACCACCCCCCGAGGCGGTCCGGGGCTCCGCAAAGGCAGCGGAGCCCATGGAAGAGGCCCCCGCCGAGAGGCCAAAGGGGAGGGAGGAACCCGCGAGGGCAAAAGGAGCCCTTCGGGTAGATCCCCTCCCCGTCACACCACAGACCTCGGAAGCCGGCCCCGACTCTACCATCGGGGGGCCGGCCGCAGCGCAGGTCGCCGAGGGGGCGCAGGAGGGGCCCCCGAAAGAACAGCTGCCTCGGGCACCGCCTTCCTCCGACGGCGACGCGGGTCACGAAACCTGTGTTGCCGAGGAGGGGGCGGCGGAACCAGCTCCCGAGGCAGGCGTGGGCTCCGTGGACAAAGCGGAGCCCATGCAGGCGACCCCCGCCGAGGGGCCGGAGGGGGAGGAAGAATTGCCCCCCCAGGAACAACAGCTGCCTCGGGCTCCCGAGGCAAGCGTGCGCTCCGCAGGTGATGCGGAGCCCATGCAGGAGACCCCGGCCGAGGGGCTGGAGGGGGGGGACAAACCACCCCTCCCTGAACAAGAACTGCCTCGGGCTCCCGCCGCCGTGGAGGAGGCGGATTCGGCTCCCGAGGCAAGCGTGGGCTCCGCAGACAACGCGGAGCCCATGCAGGAGACCCCGGCCGAGGGGCCGGAGGGGGGGGACAAACCACCCCTCCCTGAACAAGAATTGCCTCTGGCTCCCGTCTCCGGAGAGGAGGCGGATTCGGCTCCCGAGGCAAGCGTGGGCTCCGCAGACAACGCGGAGCCCATGCAAGCGACCTCTGCCGAGGGGTCGGAGGGGGGAACTGAGCCCCCCCAAACACATAAACAAGAGCTGCCTCAGACTTCCCTCTCCTGCGGCGACGGGGGTTCCGGCCCTCGTGCCGCCGCAGAGGGGGAGGAGAAAACACCCCCTGAGGCAGAGGCGGGCTCTGAAGAGCCCGCGTTTACATTGGTCTCCGGAGCGCGGAAGGGAGGGGAAGAACTGGAGAGGGCAGAAGGTGGTGCCCTGGCGGTAGATCCCCTCCCCGAAGTGCAACGGGGCCAAGAACCCGGTCCCCGACCCAGCATCGGGGGACCGGTTCCAGTCACCGAGGCGGCGCGGGAGGAGCCCCTGGAACAACGACCGGTGACTGATGCGGAGGAAGGGGAAGGACCCGAAAGGGTGTATCCCCTTTCTCTAGGGGAGGGAGGGGAAGGACCCGAGAGGGTGGATCCCCTTCCTTCGAGGGAAGAGGACGGGCCTGAGACCGTGCCTCGGACCTCAAAGGAGGGACCCAGAGCGGGGACGACGAGACCGTCCGGCTCGGCGGTGTACGTCGAGCGACCGTCTGCGCCCCCGAAATCGAGGGTTCAGACGGTCCCCAGGGTCCCTCCGCCGATCTCTCCCGCCGCGTCCCCTGGGGGGGGGGCGCTGGGAGAGTCGGTCAAGATCAAAATCAGACGCAACGCGCTCACCCACCAACGTGAGTGCGTTGTGCTTCTCCACCGCGAGGGGGGCGGTGGAGAACCGGAGGAGCGGGAGGAGGACTCCGAGTCCGCGTGCAGCGTGGGCTCGGAGAGTCTGTCCGCCCCTTCTCCGGACATCCCTGCGGCGGAGCTCCTGGAGTTCCTGGAGGCCACCATCCACCGCAGGGACAAGGTCCAGCTGGCCCTGGACAAATGGGGGGATTTCCAGAGGATCCTCAACTCTGTGAGATCCTTCCTCAGGGCCAGCCACGCCAGCAAAACTTCGGGCACGTGCGTGCACATACGTGCCCGAAAGTTTCACGACCAGTTGGTGAACTTCGGGAGATCTCAGGATCTCCCGTGAGTGTCGCCAACTACACCTGACAGAGGACCATGTATCGCATCGGGACCGTGAACGTCAACGGATGCAAGGACCATTTCCGCAGGGCCCAGGTAATCTCCTTTCTGAAAAAGGGGGGTTACTCTGTGTGCTTCCTGCAGGAAACCCACTCCACCCCGCAGGCCGAGGCCAACTGGCTGCTGGAGTGGGGGGGGAGAGTGTCCTTCAGCCACCTCACCGAGTCATCTTGTGGGGTGGCGACGCTCTTCTCCGGGTCCTTTGTTCCCACGGTGCTCGATGTGGTCAACGTCGTGCCGGGCCGTCTGTTGCACCACCGGATCCGGGACGGGGACGCTACCGTTCACCTGGTGAACGCGTACGCTCCGTCCTCGGGTCCGGCGAGGGTCCAGTTTTTCCGCCGGATGTCGAACCATCTGAACACCATCGGCGCCGACGAGCTCGTGGTCCTCGGGGGTGACTTCAACTGCACCCTCGAGGCCGCGGACCGGGTGGGGCGCGAGCCCTACCCGCTCTCGTCGGCCGCCCTGAGAGAGCTGATCGCTCGGCTCTCTCTGGTCGACATCTGGCGGTGGCAGCACCCGGACGCCTCGGCCTTCACCTTCACCAGGGTGAGGGAGGGGCGGGTGTCTCAGTCCCGGATTGACAGGTTCTACGTGTCGCGGAACCACGCTCATTGCGTTCGCGCCTCCGACATCAGGCCGGCGCCGTTCACGGACCACAACCTGGTGGCCGTGACGGTGGCCGTGGTGCCAGCTAGGCATTTCTCTGCCTACTGGCACTTCAACAACAGCCTGTTGGAGGACGAGCGCTTTGAGCGGTCTTTCCGGGACTTTTGGACGGTCTGGCACGGCAGGCGATCTCGCTTCCCCACCTGGCGTCAGTGGTGGGACGTGGGGAAAGCGCAGATCAAGGTCCTCTGTCGGGAGTACACGAGGGGCGCGAGCAGGCGGAGGGACTCGCGGATCGAGCGGCTGGAAAGGGAGCTGCTCGGTCTGGAGAGCCGCCTGGCTCGCGGGGACCAACTCGAGCAGAGCGCGTACGAGGAGAAGAAGTGCACCCTGCGGGACCTGCAGCTCCAGCGGTCCCGGGGGGCGTTTGTGCGCTCGCGGGTCCAGTTCCTCCGGGAGATGGACCGCGGCACACACTTCTTCTACGCGTTGGAGAAAAAGAAGGGAGACCGCAAGAACATCACCTGCCTCCTGGCGGACGACGGCTCCCTTCTGACGGATCCGGAGAGCGTGAACGAGAGGGCCAGGGCCTTCTACTCGGCCCTCTTCTCTCCGGATCCCGTCGACTCCGACGCGTGCAGGGTTCTGTGGGATGGGCTTCCCACGGTCGGCGAGGGCGTCCGGGACGAGTTCGAGGGCCAGCTGACCCTGGCCGAGCTCTCCGACGCCCTCAGTCAGATGCCCTATAACAAATCGCCGGGCATCGACGGGCTGACCGTGGAGTTCTACAAGAAGTTTTGGGACTTGCTGGGGCCCGCCTTTGCGCGGGTCCTGGCGGAAGCCTACGAGACCGGGGAGATGCCCCTTTCGATGAGGCGGGCGGTCATCACGCTCCTGCCCAAGAAGGGGGATCTCCGCTGCCTGAAGAACTGGCGCCCGGTCTCGCTGCTATGCACGGACTATAAAATCGTGGCCAAGGCCGCCTCCCTGAGGCTCAAGTCCGTGCTGGCAGACGTGATCCACCCCGACCAGTCCTACACGGTCCCGAACCGGACGATTTTCGATAACATCTTTCTGGTTCGGGACCTCCTGCACCACTGCAGGAGGACCGGTCGGTCGGTCGCCTTCCTGTCGCTGGATCAGGAGAAGGCGTTCGACCGGGTGGATCACGAGTATCTCTTCGGAACCCTGCGAGCATTCGGATTCGGGCCGCGCTTTGTCGGCCTGTTCCGGATGCTGTACGCCTCTGCCGAGTGCCTCGTAAAGGTTAACTGGTCCCTGACCGCGCCCCTCGCGTTCAGGAGAGGAGTGCGTCAGGGCTGCCCTCTGTCCGGACAACTGTACGCGCTGTGCATCGAGCCCTTCCTCTGCCTCCTTCGCAGGAGGCTCACGGGGTTGGCGCTCGGCGCGCCGGACACGAGGGTGGTCCTGTCGGCCTACGCCGACGACGTGCTCCTGGTGGCCTCCGACCCGGTCGACCTGGAGAGGATGCGGAGCTGCCAGAGCGTCTACTCTGCCGCTTCCTCTGCCAGGATCAACTGGGACAAGTGCTCCGGGTTACTGGTGGGTCCCTGGCGGGTGGACTCCCTCCCTGTCGCGCTCCAGCAGTTCAAGTGGAGCGCGGACAGTTTTAAATATCTGGGAGTCCACCTGAGCCCCGCGGAGACCTCGGTCGCAGCCAACTGGGTGGAGTTGGAGGACAAGGTGGCTGCTCGGCTGAGGTCGTGGTCGGGTCTGCTGAGACTGCTTTCCTTCAGGGGACGGGCTTTAGTGATTAACCAACTGGTGGCGTCGATGCTTTGGCATCGACTCACCGTCCTGAGCCCGCCCCCTGAGTTTGTGTCCAGGGTCCAGAGGAAGCTGACGGACTTCTTCTGGGCCGGAAAGCACTGGGTCTCTGCGGCGGTTCTGAGCCTCCCTCTGGCCGAGGGAGGCCAAGGGTTGGTGTGCATCAAGAGCCAGGTGCACACCTTCCGCCTCCAGACGCTGCAGAGATTCCTCTACGCAGACCCGGCCCCGCAGTGGTGCACGCTGGCGTCGCTTTTGTTGCGCCAGCTGCACGACCTGGGCTACGACCGGCAGCTCCTTTGGATCGACCTCCGGGGAATCCGTCTCCCCGAGCTGCCGGTCTTTTACCAGGACCTGCTCAGGACCCGGAGCATGTTTTCTGTCGGCCGAGACGCCGTTCCGACCGAGGGCGAGGAACTCCTGCTGGAGCCCCTGCTGCACAACCCCCACCTGGGTGCGCAGGCGTTGGAGTCCCCCTCGGTGCGGCGCGCGCTGATCTCGGCCAAGGTGACCAGAGTCTGGGATCTCCTGGATCGCGAGCGGTCAGAGTGGCTGACCCCCGAGTCGCTCGTCGCCAGGGCGGCTCGGGCGACCGTCAGGACGGCCGGCCGCGCGATCCGGGAGTGCAAAGCAGCGTTGCACCCAGACTCTGTCAGGTATCTCGAGGGAGTTCTCAGGACCGGGGAGCCATCTTCCATCCCCCCCCCTACCCCCGGCTCTCCGGTCCTGCTGATCGAACCCAAGGCCCGAGCCCCCCCTCGGCCTCCCCTCGAGAACAACCTGAGCAGGATCTCGCGGTTCTCCTCGACGCCCCTCCGATCGGCGTCGAGGAGGACCCTGTACGCGATGACGCTCCACACCCTCCACTTCCTCGCCCTCGTCTCCCGCCGAGACACCGCTTGGCGGGAGACCCTCCGACCACCGGAGGGCGTCGGTCCCCAGTGGGAGGCCCTGTACTCCCCGCTGGTCTCCAGGGGAGCTGGGGACTTGGGGTGGAGGGTCCTGCACGGAGCGCTCGCGTCAGGAGAGATCCTGCGTCACTTTACCGACTCGGACGCCGCATGCCCTTTCTGCGGTCAGTCCGAGTCGGTAAGCCACATTTATTTTCTGTGCGCCAGGCTGCAGCCGTTTTTCCTTTTATTGAAAAACCTTTTGCTGCAGTTCTGGCTGCACTTCTCCCCAACCCTCCTCATATTCGGGCACCCTGTCCGTGGCTCCACCAGGAAAAGAGACCTCCTCGTGAATCTGCTCCTGGCTCTTGCTAAACTGGCAATTTACAAGACCAGGAAGCGTAAGATGATCGGGGAGGGTCTCTTTGACTGTGGGGCCATGTTCAGGGCCCTTCTCCGTTCAAGGGTTAAGTTAGAGCACGCCCACGCGGAGTCCGCTGGCAACATGGACACTTTTGTCGACCAGTGGGCTCTGGGGGGCGTGCTCTGTACCACCTCCCCTTTTGTTATAAAGATTTAATTTACAGTCCTTTTTTGACCGGTTTTTCTGTTTGTTAGTTATTGCCCAGTCTTGTTAGCACCCCTTTATAGAGGTGCTAAATTGAATTTTTTCTCCGGCCGCCTTTGGGCGTCCGGTGCACCGGCTGCCACTGGGCAGTCGGTGTAGTCCGCCCTCTGGGCAATAAATAGGACTACTACTACTACTGCTAAAAGTTCAGTTAGTTGTGCTTAACAACATGCATTTATACAAATATACAAGGCTATACGAGAGGTTTACATTTGCAGCGTCTTTTGCGTTCTTTGTCTTGTGTTCTTGTCTGTGTGTGTGCGTGTGTGTGTATGTGGTTTGGTACGGTAGTTGACTCCCTTCCTATAAAAACTCACTAAAAATCTATTACAGTAAATTATCTATTACATTTTTACAGTAACATCTTGGTAATTGTGTCCTTTTTTTCAGAACACTCTGTGGAACATTATAAAGTACTTCAGAAACCATACAAACTTTTCGCTTCTTTTTCCAACAATATTTCAGGGGTTTTTTTTGTTTGTTTTTTTTGTATTTTTTATTATGTATTCTGCTTAGAGATACATGTATAAAAACGTGTTTTTCTATGACCAGAGGGACCTTAAAATACTTTGTGAAAGTTTTGTTGAAAAATATTGATTTTGGGCAAATTACAAGACATTGGATTCACCTGAGAGATTGTAATGTAATAATATGTGTTTATTCTCAGGGTCTTTATAAGCAATAATGGACACCACTCTCAATTTATTTCCTCAAAATAAATATTTATAAATAAAATAAATTATTCATTCCATTATTAAATCAGTAATAAGAAAAAAAACCCGCACCCGATACATTTAGCTCATGAAATAATATATGCTTATATCCACTTGTTTTTTGATATGTATAAATGTTGTAAAAACATATTTATTAAAAACACATGAGACAGAATAAATGTTCTAATATAAGAAGTCAGATACATCAGATTTACAGTGTTTCCCCTTTTTTTTTTTTTATTTGCTCTAAACAAGTTCCTGTGATGTTTTGTTTCTGCTTTTGTCTCTGCGGGCTGCTGTAAACTGTCGCTGCCTTTTAGACACTAAATGCCCCTCTCAGTGACGTTGCACGAAAAAAAAAAAAGTACAGTCATTTTATTTTGAAAAATACTGTATGTGTGCGCTGTCCTATAGACTTTATTCTGCATTCTTTACCTATACACACTGTACAATAGAGTTCAGTTTAATGTGCATACATTAATGTAGATTTATTTTCCTAATCGATTGTTTTTTGAGATTCATATTATGTGCGTAGGCACATTTTGGTTTAGCTTAATTGTTTTATTGTTAATTACCCCCTGCATCTGGTAGTTATTGTAAATTAGAACCAGGTGCAGGGTATTTAAGAGTGCAGTCAATCTGCACAGGGCTGCTGTGTGAAGAGCCCGCTTGCGAGTGCGTGCAGGCGAACAAAGAAAAGGTAGCGTGTTAGTTATTGGTCAGAAAAGAGCTAGGTGTTTATTTTGTGTTTTATTTGTTTGTTTATTAAAAATAGCGCGTCAGCGCAGTTAAAAATCTATTTCTTGTGTCTGGGTCAGTGTTTTAAAAGGGTCAACGAACGACCGTGAGTGCTGGCTCGTTTACAATATTATATATATATTCATTCATTCATCTCACATATTACACACAGCTATTTTTCATTTGCAAAATTTTTAAACTGTCGTGTAAATTCTGGTGAGACGGTAAATAAGTGCAAGGCATTTTTGTCATGTGTAGCGAATATGAACATCTGATTTTTGTTTCCGAATACATGTCAAAAAATATTTGTTGGAATATTTGGATATTTGTCCCAGCACTAGTATATAATAGTATAACAGTTATACTTTTAAATATGTCACATACATTTTAAAAGGTTTGTAATGATATTCTGTTAAATGTGCACACTGTTCTATTATTAAAGTACTATTCATATGGTAAAATTTGTAAGTCTTATTCTTACGTTATATAATATTTATTATATTGCTTAAAAATGTGCAGAGTAAAATACTTCTGGCCCACCTACTCCTAATTTTTTTTCCCCCCCAATCTGGCCCCCTTAAAAAAACTAATTGCCCTATACCAATAAAAATCAGTTAACACCAATGTTTTCATGAAGCAGCAACAGAGAGGCTAAAAAGTAGGCTAGCCTATAGCATACAGAGAAGAGTGTTTGCTTTAAAAACAGACATGTATATAGGATTAAGACAATACTGAAAACTGCCTAGATGTCAGCCTAATTCTGTTTCAGGTCATCTAACAATTTGTGCAGCTTAAAGTCCCTGATGACTTTATAGATGCAAACTGCAAAAATCTATAACTACTGCATGCTGGTTGCCTTGGCCCTGGCACTCTCAATATGCATGGAACATGCTTGCAGAGGCAATCAATCTAAACTCAATGACAAGCTGTCCTTTTCCTGCAGTGTCCTTGCACCCTGACTCAAAATCATACAAATGCAGTTATACCATCCGCTCACAGGAAGCACAAATAAAAAAGCTTATCTCAGCTAAAGTTTAAATTCAATAGGACAATAACACTCGTTCACCTCTTACATGCATTATTTATTTATTTTTAAAGCTACTTCCTCAATTGGCAGAATACACAGAGAGCTACCAGGTAACTGACAATGTATTGTTTTTACCTCCTTGGTGTCATTCGAACAAAGCAAAGTCAAACCAACCCAGAGGCTCCTGTGCACCATGAAAAGACGAGTTAAATAAACCATTACCTTGCTGGCTTTTCTTCTGTGTCATAATGATCACAGTGGTACAATAATTGAAGATCACTGACCAAAGATGCACTTTAAACTTGAATGCAAAGGAAGCTAGAACTCAAACAGCCAGGGGAGACATGCTTTGCAGCATATGCTTTTAAACCTTACCATCTTCCCCAAAGCAAGGTTACTGTGGAACAAATGCGTTTCAAATTGTCACACAATCAAATAAGTTACCACAATTCCAGTGCCTTGTTTGATTGGAGCAGTATTAGAGTATAAACCAATTTTAGTATTACTTTAATAAAATAAAAAAAATTGTATTCCACATATGCCCTTGTGTGTCTACAGTACTTATTACACCTATGGGATAGTGCACTGAAATTTTTACATTAAAAACTGAAAGCCCTGTTTAAAGCTCTGAATGTAGTCTCATGTTTAATTAAAAACAAGACAAAGTCACATTACTGTATGTAACAATGCAGATAACTGAACTATGCCAGTGTGTTGTTGTGCACCGAAACAGGGGTCACTCCATCAACAATCGTATTGCTAGCAAAATAAAATTACAGTGCACATAAAAAAAATAATAAAAACCCCCTAGCTGTCACCTTTTTAGTTATTGACCATCATCTGCTTTTTTCTTGGCTCCGACTAGTCCGGTACCACAGTCCTGACCTGAACACCCCCCTACCCATTCAGTCCTGGGTCTCTGCCAATCTAGCTAGATCAGCGGTGGCCAATACGTGGATTGCGATCCACGGGTGGGTCGCAAAAGATTTTCGGTGGATCTCGGGACAAATCAGAACAAGCACTAGCATATGAGCATACAACAGTTTTTGTTTGGCTGATGGGCAGAGCCTTCTGTGTCGTCCAGTAGCACAGATGAAAATATGCCTACAGTTTCTGCATATGAGACCAACAAAATGCTTGTGTGAACGTACATTTGAATTTAGGCACATGTATGCGACTAGAAATTCCTAAAGTTTGACTATAAACAATAAACGTGATTTATTTTTTCAACTGAAAAGCTGAAAAAAAAAACACCTCACAGTCAGATCTAAACTCATAGCTCAATCGTAATGTATACTGGGAATGTAGTTTATTGGTGTCCACTGCCCACTGTTAATCACACATTAAAAACTACAACTCCCATACCCTGCCAATTTCACTGATTTATCAGTGCGATGGCTACTAATTTCCAGGCAGTTTGTCAAACCAAGATGAGGAAAATAACAAATTCATATATGTCGGCGTCTTTACAAGAAATGAGCAATGCAGGTATGTCAGAAGATGAAAGCGAACAGGGAACTTGGAGTTAGTTGCAGCATATTCACTGTTGTAAAATACAAGTTCAACCAATAGTGGCTAAAAGATTTCCCCTGCTTAAGTTTGACAATGTTAAAAAAATCCATGTTTTGCATGTTTTATCAGAATGCAGGGGAACTGATGTCAGGCAAGACTGCATTTAACAGGGAGCCAGAAGTTCAAACACGACAATTATTAAAAATATTAAACACAGTGCTTCAAAACAGCACGCAATGTGCGGAGATGCAGACCATCCCGCTACCATAAACAGGCAAGCAGCACATTCTGAGGAACATGCGACCAGGCAGCTAAAAAAAAAAAAAAAAAAAAAAGTTGCCATTTTAATTTAGTTGATGCAAAAGTATTGAACTGCACAAGTGTTATGTAAGAAAGGGAGGAAAAAAAGATCTGTAGATATTTCAACAATACATTTCAGCAAAAATTGTATTATTATTTGTGTGTGTGTTTTTTTTTTTTTTAAACCTAGGCGCGCATGTGCATAAAAAAGTTAGCGTAAAGCGTTTGTTACGTTTTTGTTGTTGTGGTTGTTTTGTTTTATTATTGCTATTACGTATTGAACACTATTATATTAAATCCCGCTAATAATTGTTGGTCATAGCTTACTGGTGGATCGTGGAGCCCGTTGAGAGCCACCAAAATGGATCGCAGTGTTTGGTGTACTGGCCACCACCAAGCTAGATTGTGTGCTGGTTTTGTGGACTAATGTCAGCTACATGTAGGTGGAGACCACCAAACTTGTTTCACCTGTGACCAAAGCTGGGTTAGAGCCCAGGCCTCCAGAGGTACAAAGCAAGACAAGCTTCCATAGTGAATTCTCTCATCTGCTCTGTAATCTCAAAACTGCAAAGAGACAGAGGCCAATTGTTTCAAGCCTGCACTTGACTGCTGAAAGTCAGCACACACGCACTTCAAAAGCAGTTTGTTTAGAGTGCTCCTGTCACTTTTAATTTGATATCAAAAGCTCAGATCCTGAGGTTCAGCAGACGCTTAAGACTCCAGACATACAGTACAGAACTGAGTCCACATGGCTGTCGACTTTATTAATGGCTAATATAGGCTTGTGTCCATTTGTGCCGGACTGAGTGACTCCATAAAAAGAAAAGTAATGCAGCTATGCAGAGGTTATAAACCACATTCAAAGACAGTGGAGATTAATATGTTTACGGAAAAAGCCGATTTGAAATGCAATAAGGGAAACAAAAACAATTTCATTCAGGAATCCAACAGAGTGAAGTGAATCTTATTTTACCATTTTTCATTAGAACAACCGAAATGAAGTACACTTTCATACAATTACTGAAATCCCCAATGTGCATTACAACAATGCTCTTTATAAAGACATCTGCATTTTATATAGAATGTGCTACATTTTTTTAAAGTTAATTTTTTCCCCTAAACCATTGGGCAGGTATACTGTACTTTCTTTTTGTTTCTCAGGAGGGTGACTTTTATAAAATCCTGCAAAATAATGAACCTCTGACCCACATTTCCACCACTGTTGTTACTGTTTTAATTCCACACCTAGGTTTATTTGTTACTTTCCTAAATGGCTTCTATTTTAACGATTGTCACTGGCTGTTCATCTGGACAGCTGAAGCTTTGACAAAGCAGATGCGAGTACACCATTTACCTTACTGGGACTGCATTCAAATCATTACTATCCACTGGCAATGTTTAATAATATTCCGGAATTCATTTTCTGATTTAAATATATAGTAGTAGTACAAAAACGTCACACGTATCTTTAAACAAAAACTAAATAATAAAATACACTTTCCTGTTTTTCTTACAAAAGACCTTTTATATTCCCGTTGTTTTAGGTTGGTAATGTGCAGCAAAGCAGACAAAAATGCCTTTATAAGCGCAAATCAGCAAGTCTTACAATATAATGAATCCTGGTTCAGAATTCAGTGACAAGAAACATCTATCCATCCCTTTAAACTTCCATCTGCAGCCCAAAGACATCCATCAGAATGTCCTTATTCTCTCTCAGAAATGCTAATGATTGTACCTTTAAAAAGAAGCTGGCAGCGGCAGCAACAGCGGTACAGTTAAAAATGTTCGTAATGTGATCTGAGCCCAAGGTCACCCAGCAGTTTATGACAGCACGTTAGCGCTGCTTTCATTAGAGAATGTTATTTATGAACATCCTCTTCTTTGCCTTTAATAATTCATGTGCTGCAGACTCAGGAGGCTCCATTCTGTGGTTTTAAGGTGAAGGCAATAAATCAAAATCTGCTTTGTCTTTATTACTGTTGTGATGCCCACCACAGTTAATCAACCTATACTGTACAATGAATTGGTTCTCTTAATTCTTACTATTCTTTCTTTCTTACTCATCATTTCAATTTCTGCACTGTACAAGGTAATCTGACAAGGTCATACACAAAGGCAGAGCAGGGAGTGTACCATGGTTACTGCTGGCTATTTCAGCTTCCCCTTCTCCTCCTTTATGGGTCTTGCTCAGTCGTCTTCACAAGGCACTGTTTTCCTCATAAGCTCCTCCAAAATCCCTGGACAACTCGGGTATCAAAATAGCAAAGGAGTCTTGGCAAGAGGTTTCCGGTATCACACCTGAGGGAAGAAAAAAAAAGGAAAAACAATGAAATACTTAAACCACAGACAACAGCTATAAGAAACACACAATTACTGCTCAGGACTCAAAGCAGTTAATACAGGACTATCCACAATATTCTAGTAAAATCTGTTTTTAAAAATCTGTTTAAATGGCACTGACTACTGGAAGCTATAGTGAAAAAAAAAAAAAAAAAAGAAAGTCTATTCTAACGTCTTAGAAACTGTCACATCGTTAAAGGCTAAACAGAAAGCAGGGATCCCTGGGGAAATCTGCTTTCTCAAACACATCTAACTGAACTCCTTACTTCACATTACCGGTCCTTTGAACAAGTTAGCAATGCCAACCAGAAATATACTTATTTACCCAAGGTATTCTTAGTTAGTTTGTTTTAAAAACCCCATTTCTGTATTCATGATGGGCTATAGATGATATAACTAAAACAGGCGTGCACACAGAGCTGTACGTAACCTTGTACATACTGTATATTTTTTAAAATGTAAATACATGTTGGCTTCTTTTCAAACTCTGTCTACATAGTGAATGGAAGTGCAGCAGGAAGCAGGAATATGTACAGAATAATTTCATTAGCTGCAAGATTTTCATAATATAATTTGCTGGGAGAAATCAATTTCGGTAAACTGGATTATTACCCTATAAATGGTTTAGTCGGCTGAGCACAGCAAGCAAGATGAAAGAGGCAATTGTGCAAGGGTGCACCAAAGCAATACTGAGCTCCGATTTACTCATCCAATACACTGTATCTAATAGCCTATATTACAGCATGACACTAGTAGAGATATTTTTCTCTATCAACTGAACTCATTTAAACAAGTGCTGGCAGAAATCCTGTGTAACGGTGTGTATAAAGCACGAACAAAGTAGGAGCTGTTCATTTTAAACAGCATTTTATTTTTATATATTTTTTTACACTTAGCAAGCATTTGAAATAAATGCAAGTGGTATTCAAGAGTATCAATACTCTGTAGCAGTTATGAAATGAATATGCTGAAAGTGAAAAGGCTGATTTGAAATGCAATAAGAGAAACAAAAACAATTTCATTCAGGAATCCAACAGGGAAGTGAATCTTATTTTACCATTTTTCATTAAAACAACCGAAATGAAGGACACTTTCATACAATTACTGAAATCTCCAATGTGTATTACAACAATACATTTTATAAAGACCTCTGCATTTTATATAGAATGTGCTACATGTTGTGTATTCTGAAAGTGACTCCGAATTTAAGACATAAATACTTTCCTGTGCAGTGAGTAGACCGACTCTGCATATTAATAAGCAGTGTGATTTACACCCCACAGGAACTTGACAAAGACTACCATGTGTTTACTTACAGCATGTTGGAATACTCCAGATGTTAGTGAAGTACCTACCTGTAATGTGTTTTATTTTTTATACAATTATGCTTACTTAAAACAACTAGCACTGAAAGCTCAAACACTGATGCACAGTGGCGCAGAAATTCCCTGAAGCCAAAGACATGAACAGTACAGTGCATACAGAGTATATTTCATATATTTAATATTCTGTATTTATTCAGTCTATTCCATATACACTTTAGTGTTGTACGCACTTTATTTAAACCTTAATGGAGTTACCAACAAAACTTGCACCCCTAATCCTGTGAATCTTGCACTGTGTTCAGGGTTATACAGCGGCCTCACTACCTGGATGTAGTGTTGGGGTGTATTGTACTGATGGGTATCAGACTTTACTGAATGAATAATGCTTGGTTAAATCGTTCATATTCTGGAGCAGTTCTTCAAAGTGAATGTTACAGATTCAATAGTTCTGCCCTCATAGTTTTTTTCAGACAGTTTCCTTAAGCATGCATTTAAACTTAGACAATGCTTACAAATCAGTCACATCCCTGAAGCAACAATTAATAAACAATCACCAACTATCATTTTAAATAGGGTGGTTTAATTCAACTTAAATGTAAAATGTTACAGTTGAAAATAACCAATGATTAGTTTATTGCAGATAATTTAATGTTAAACCAAATAACAAATGTATTCATTTATCATTATGTGCAAAAGCATATCGATTAATAATTATTTTCAGATATCCTAAAACTCTCCATTTGCGGTATTCCTCTACTAAATAAATATTGTTTACATTTACAGCAAACTAACAGCTCCCTGCAGGATAATACTCAAACCCATACGACTGACTACATCCAGTGCACACACAGTGTACTTGTAGCTGTATAAAACAGGCTTTTTGTAACATTAGGTTTATAACCTAATTAAATCCAAAAGGTCTACAGGAGGCTATGAGTCTATGACAGGTTTGAGGAAGATTCAAGGCAGTTGACATGTACACCTGTAGAAGGATGGCACATACAGTAACTGCAACGCATGTGAAATAAATTCAAATATCTTCCATTAGAATGTGAATAAATACATTTGATATATTCAACAAGAAAACCCTGTCTGCATGCATATTCAACACCCTAAAATATGCAATGTGAATTTGAAAGGGATATTCACAAAACCACAAAAGACCAAACTTTTAGTGTTTCAAAATACTTCTTAAAGCGGCATTTCACAGTGAGATACGAGATGCTGAAGAGTCTTCCTGACAAGTTCCCACTTGATCTCCAGAAAATGGCAACTGCTTTTATTTCTCACTCATGCTTGTATTTTAGGGTTACTGACACCCCTGGTTTGATGGTCCTTTCTCTACTGTCACACATGGTTTACATGTCCATGCCGAATGCTCCTTTGGAAGGAGTGGTTAATTCAGGGATCAGTACCCACATGGCTGTGCTGGTCTGAACAGATGGACGGCTTATTCTCCTGTGCCGTGTTTCACCTGCTGAATGCACTGAAATCCATCATCAAAATTAAAAAAGCATGTAAACAACATCGAATTCCAGTGCCACTTTATCATCGGCTGGCAACATTGCTTGAACAACATAAACTAATTAACAGAACTGAAAGCTCTCACTCTATTATTATAGAAGTCAATTAATATATCCAGTGCAGTCTATGTATATGATTTACATTAATTCATTTTTAAATATGAAATTACTGTATGAAAGTCATTAGAAACTAACAAATAAACTTAACTAAAAAGCGCATTACCATACATGTATTTCTTGTTTGATGCACACTAATTTATTGCTGAAATTCCCAATTGATTATCTACTAGATCAAGACACAATAGTGAGCCCTGTTCTTGACTGCCTGAAGGATGCTGTCTGAATAGAAATCTGAATATAAAAGATTTCCAAGAGATATCATTTAAACAGGATGTCACAGTAGTTCAGGTCTATGCTGAGACAGCCACCAAACAAACAACTGAAGTCAGTCTTTTACATCAGACAGCTCCAACCATGCAACCGAATGTTACTGTCCCAGTAAATAAATACTGCAGTGTACAGGTTTGTTTATCCAAACGTGCCATGTTATCAGGAGAGCAGGACTTGAAATGCCAATGAACAGGAACAGCTGAGCAATTCTGTATCATTTGTTAATGTAATTTTATATGGTTCCATGTGCTGTACGTATTTACCCCAGTATAGCCCAGCTAGGAAGCTGTGTAACATCTTTAATTAGCAGGACAGGTTCCACTTGTGCATTTCCATTCAGCACACATGAAGATGCAAAAGCCTGTGATGCTGTTTCAATCTAAATCAGGCAATGCAGTGCATCCCTTCCATGGGTCACGTGACCTACAAGTTCCTTTCTCTGTTCCTGTAAAGGAACTTTCACTGCAATGTCATGTTAATGGATAAGAAACAGTCAAAATTAACGCATCAGGTCTATACAGTAGCTTAATTTTTTTGTGAGAACTTCCCCCATTTTAGGACTATTCTTTCCAAACATATTAGGCTACATACAAAAATACATGATTGTTTTTTATAATCCAATAAACCTTAACTATCACATGCTGATTAATGAACAACTGACAAAGCCAATTGTTTTTAATATTTGTAGATACATGACTGATAAGAGTAGTCTTATCTGGAACCATTTTGTTTCTCATGCACCTAAACTAACCTTACATTTTTTTGACAAGCTGGTAGATTAAAACAAGAGGGTGTAAAAGTTATGCCTGTAACCATTTCTAGAAAGAAAAGAGGAAGCAGCTGCTACTGGCACATGAGTGACATTTCACTGAACTGCTGTGAAGGTAAAAAACGCAACAGGACACCTTGCAATGAGTAAGAACATATTTGAAATACAAACACTACTGCAACAGGGTGACATTAAAGGGAATGAATAGAGCGATTTACGTGGTTATTCTCCATTAATCTGTAGATTAGTTTTAATCAAATAATCCAAATTATTTTTCCAAATGGCAGGGTTTTAAGGAGTAATTGTTGTTAATGTAATGTACAGTCCATCCTCGTTATAAGCAGCCCGTCTCTAATTGCACCCTCTTTACGCTAGGACAATGGTTGGCTATTTCCAAACGGCTTGTTTTAACACATCATAACAAAAACATTCAGAGACTATAATCTCATGGTCTTTGCTTGGGTCTTCTGTATAACAGTTATTGCTATGGCTGTATCTTTGGTGTATATTTACAGTAGTAACTGGATCTGTCGTGTTACACCCTGTACATTTCAATACCTAAAGGGTGTGTGCGTGTTACTCATGCAATACATGTTGCCTATGTCCCACTTCAAAAAACAAGCCAGGTTTTAACGAGTGTAGAACCAATAAAGATACACATACAGCCTCTATAAAAACAAATGTTGTAAAATCAGAAATCCAAAGACATTATTTAAATGTGATTCATTTAAAGTGATTGTTGCTAACAAAATAATTCTATGAATGTTTTCTGTTGTGGACTTTCATTTGTTTTATACTGTAGGTCTCCAATGATAATTTTAAGGTACTGACCAGCAGGAAAAAAAAAAAAATTATAGGAATATTGAATCCAGCATCAAAAATGTAAGTATAAGAAGTTAACAATATGTTGTGATCTACATCTATAATCATTCAGACTGAAGCACCACGCCTGATGGTCCTATAACTTGCTGGCCATCTTAGGCTCAGGGTTACTATGTTAGAGTGCTGCAGTACTTATCTTCAGCACCACCTGAAACTGACAGTTTAATTCATTTGCAGCCTCGCCAGATATCAAACAGCATGGTAACCTTTTTCAGGATAAGGTTCAAACATTCCTTTTTGATGCATGGAGCCACTAATACAGCAGCCCTCCATCCAATTAAGCATGCTGCGCTTCTTATAAATGTATGTGTCAGTAAGTAAAATGGAGAGACTTTAGGAGAGACTATACGTCCTTAGATCACAAGATAAGCAATCCATTAATTAGCTAAGCACTGGGGAGACAGTAAGGGACAGGCTACTTAGTATCAAGGCTAGCAACAGAGAGAGGGGAAAAAGGTCATTCCAAAGAAACCATCTTAAAACTGCAGCTTTTCATGCGGTGCGAACTGAACTGTAATTGGAAAACAGCAGCTTGTGATTATATTTTAGCAACGGCGGATTTTAGATTTAAATATATGTCAGTGCTTGGAGCAGACAGATAAACATAGGCACTAGGAGGTTGTTAGAGACATGAGATGAAGCAGATTCATGGTTTCAGTGTGTAGAAATGGAAAACAAAATTGGGAATAACTGAGACCACAGCTTTGGAAACTTTGCTTTATAGGTACCAGGTGATTAGAATATCATGACCAAACTAACAAGTATGTCAGTAACATATATTTCCAATAGTATAGATCAAGAAATGCCAATGAATAATTTGATTGAAAATTAGATAAGTGATATTTAAGATCTTGATGTCATTACGTAAGCAAACAAGTGGTTTGTATTATGGTATATTATAATGATCGATTTACAGTATGTGGAATAACTTGTGTTCTTAAGATACTTGTACTGTATGTACACACACACACACGACTGTATGGACAGACAGACATCACCAGGTATATCCAAAATGTGATACTCTCAATAACTTATGCTAAGCAGTTTTCCAGGTATATGAAAAGCTGTGTAACATACAGTACATACAATCGCCTCCACATATACTACACTATATCTACGACTGCACCCCATGCTGGGGATAATAACCTACTCTCAATGGGATAAATGCCAATGTTGACATACTGCACACTACATGCACTTCAATGATATTCAGATCCAGACGTTTTTATTTAGTACACTGTACTTGAATTAGGGGTGTTATTCATTTAGAGTTTAAACATTTAAAAGTTTGCAAAATGTCAAAAACGCATTTAATTTTGCTTAAAATCGTTAAACGTCAAATGTGCAGGTCAAATATTAAGAACAAGAGGGTGTCTGCAAATAACGGCTTCAAGAGGTTGTTTTTTTTTCGTTGTCTACTTCCTCCCTTTGTCACGTGGCATCATTGTCCCTGGATATTCACCTCCCAATCGCCAGCATGCTTTTGCTCACGTGACTATCAAGGTCATCTTCGGGAGCGCGAATTAAGCAAAGCCTTGTCTGGGCATATTGTGATTACAGTGGCAGTACATGAACAATGTTAAAGCACATGAAAATAAAGCATCCTGTACATACGATGTCTGTTTCTACTACTGGTGCTGGATCTAGCACGGATTGGGGCCCAGACAAACAACAATGCAAGTGTATTGCTGGTAGTGCTCGGAAATGTGATAAAACTCAGGCTGAAAACAAAGCACATTGATTTATTGGAGAAGATCTCAACTGACCTGCAACCAATTTCAATTGTGGAGGATACTGGATTCAACAAGTTCATGTATTTTGTTGAGCCAGATTACAGAATGACAATTTTATTTTTTATTTTTTGCACCCTATACCGAGGGAGATGTCGGTTTGGTTTGCAACTGCTATTCTGGGACTGAGACTCGAGCGATGTTTAATACATGTTAGCTTTTTTTTTTTTTTTTTTTTAAAGAGAGAAGATTGCTTATGTTATGTTTATTTTTTGGTCTTTTTTTCCTACTGCTGCCAGTCAGACAAGTACAAACTATTGCTATTAGTAAATTGTTAGAATAATTAAACTGCATAACATTTCTGTAATAATGCAATTAACTCACCCTGTATCAAAACAGACCATTATATATGTTATATAAATATATGTTATTTATATATAGGGCTTAGTTTTTTGGGGTTTTTTGCTTTCTGTCAAACAACTTAATGGGCTTTTAAATAGGTCAAGCCTTAATTTTTCATTTACAAGCAGAATGTACAAACCAGATCGCAACATGTTGACAAGTGACTAATCTTTAATAAAGCTACAATGAAAAATAAAGTATTTTGCTGGACACATTTTTACAATCTGTATTTATTTTAATAAAGATGAGTCGCATCTGCATTTAAATGAAAGACTAAGAATTAAAAGCACATTTAAAAAATACATTATAATATTAACGCGTTTCTCAGCTGTGATTGAGACACACGAATGGCTTAACAGGTCCATCAACTGCATTTTTTAAGGGGAGTAGAAAAGCTGAGGTAAAACGCCGAAAATCAGAAGACCTATTTATAGGCATATATATTCATCGAGTAATTTATAGAAACCTACTTATTTAAAAACCTCTCAAAATGTTTAACTATATATATTTTAAAACTATAAACTTTTAAAAATGTAATAAATTAAAACGGAATCAAGAACTTGAATCCTTCTCAGAGGCCAGAGCAGACACTGACCAGACTGATGAAAGCATGGAAATTCCTTTTGCCTGGTATTTTAGCCATTTTGCTGATTTTATCTGACATATACATCAACTTCAATAGCATTGTCCCAAATCCCAACTTGGAAACTGCATCAGGAGCAAGCCTAAAATAAATGTTCTGTTTATGTAAAGCTGTTCAACAGACAGGAATGGAAAGCAGCCTAGTCTTCTTACTTACACTAATTTGTCCAGTTGCATATTTTAAATAGGAGCTCTGGAAAATGAACTGTATAAATACCAGCCACAGCAGGAGGGTCACAGTTCTTTAGATCATCTTTCCTATGATTTTAACAGCAATCATCTCAAGCAGAGCTCAATCCACACTAACCCTCTTCCCCATCTCACTCTAGATTAAATCAGGGAATCGCAGGCGGATACACTACATTTGATTGTGTCTTTTTGGTCAATGACATCAGGTATCTATAAAACATAAAATCTTTTTGCGAGAACACTGCTCTTTCCATTTGCTGACAGATTGCATTTCAGAAAATGGCTCAACAGGTCAAAGATGTGGCAGAGATGTCACACCGACCGGATCACATCAGCCCATTTTAAACAAAATGCACCTTTTCTTTATTTCGCTGTTTTATGTTTTAACAATGACACTTAACAGCATCAGAAATGTACTATCCATGTCTAAATTAAGAACTGCTGAATTGCACAACTGAGGCCACAACTGAGCAGCCTTCCAACTTTAAGCCTCCCATTCAGGATAATAGCAAGTCATCAATTCTTTAATCTAGCAGCATTCTACGATTTTGGACAGCTCTTAAAATAAACACAATGTAATGATTCAGCAGGAGCTCAGTACTTGGTATGTAAACTGACCCCCCCCTCCCCCCCCTCTCCCTTTTGGATAGGCCCTTCCGGATGCTGATGAGATGGGCGAGTGCAGACTTGCAGTCACGCACAGCTCAGCAGGAACTACTTAAAACAACATCATCATACTCCACACAGTCAGAAGGCAATAATAAAGCAACACAATGAAAAGGTACAGGGACAAAGCTGTCCCCTGAAAGTCTTTTCTGCTGTATGCTGAATTCAAATCAAAAGCCAAGAACAAACTGAAAATGTTACCTGGCTGGAGTCTGAACAAGTCTGTCTGGAGTCTGGAGGACATTTTGAATGTCAGGTTATTGGGTTGGAGTTTATACCGTCCATCACTTACTTACGTTAACACAAAAACATGCCTGTTCTAAGCGGTGGCGACTGTACCACAATAGCTTCAAAGCAGCTGGATGGACTTCCTTGAATTGTTAGTGAGCGATTAGCCTCTGTATAAAAAGATGAGACTGTTTGTTGAGGGTCAATTTTTTTTTTTTTAACCAGCTAAATATTACAAATTTCAACCGCACTTGCAAAAATAGATTTGCAAAAACAAAGTACATATTGTGCAAGCACTGTGTAAGTAACAAAGACACCACCACAGGCATTCCCCCAAAGACACCGCTACAGGCACTCCCCAATCTGAAATTCCTACTCAGATGTATGCTTTTAATAATAAATTTGTGATTAGAAATTCTAAAGATCCCAGCTTGAGTTCCCTTGTAATGACGGCACACCGCAGTTTCTACAGCTGTTGCTAGTCAGTCATGAAACAATTTCCGGATGCATGGCACTGGCGGACTTTAAATTTGTAAACAAAATAAAATAATGTATATAGCAAGTGCTAAAAGAAGGAAGCCAAACTTGGGTAGCATTGAAATTAGAAAGCCAATGTAACTTTGATGAATATAAACACATACTGAATGATAAGCAGAACAACGCAATGAATAAGAACAAGCAAGATACTTGGAAAGGAGTTATTTTATTCTGAATACAGCACAAATGATTATTTGGTACTCTGTTTTGTACTGTTCTGCAGCTTTGATTGGAAGAGATATACGCTGTGACGTTGCTGCTGAACTGCGTCTTGGTACAAGTTTCATTGAGTTCTGTATTAACCCTTTCCTGCCTAAACAGAATAACCATATACAGGCATGAATATGACCACTGGGTGTCTTAGCGCTTGCAGTTTGGCAACCTTAAATCAGCAATGAAAACCCAATATATCCACAGAAAGGCCTTACCAATGATAATGTATTTTTCTTTGTATTAAAAAAAGAAATTATATAAGCTGCAAAAAAATCATAATAAAATGTAAAACCCATCTTAAAAGTAAAGCCCTTTTTTTTTTTAAAGGATTAAAGACTTTATTAATACATTAATGGACGTGTTCCACAGTTTAATGCATTACTACAATTAAAAAAATCCCCCCCCCCCCCCCCCCCCCAAGAAAGTATTATGTCCCATAAGTGCAAAACTGGGTATTTTATTAACGATTCTAGCATTTCAGCTTAGGTTTGCATTTTTGGTCTACGTTTCTCACCTGCTAATCAATAGAAAAATAATCACCAGCTCTCTTCATATTCAAGCGCTTCTAAAAGGCTGCATAGTCATCACAACTGTACGTTAACTTTTTTTTATGCAATTATTATCAAGCCATTCACCAACATTGTAAAGGCATTTGGGTATTGACCAGATACTGTAGGAGCATACACTGCAAACATCAATATACAATACTGGTTAACTTCACTTTTAAATTCATTCCAATAGGTTCTGTTTATAATCAACATTTCATATTCAGACAATGAATAAAAGTTATTGTATTTCTTGCTCTTATTGTATTACTTGTATTGTAACACTTGAAATGTATTTGCTTACGATTGTAAGTCGCCCTGGATAAGGGCGTCTGCTAAGAAATAAATAATAATAATAATAATAATAATAATAATAATAATAATAATAATAATAACAATAATAAAGTTCCAAGTAAAAGGGTGATCGTTATTTTATTTAGGAGAGTACAGTCAGTGGGGATTTAGAATATTGAAACTGCATTAAGCAAAAACAATTATGAGTTACAACATGAAAACCACCTTCACATTTCGCATTGGGACACCATAGCTAATAATACAGCACTAGGGAAGTATAGCTCAACACAATGCACCTTAGCTGCACTGTACATTATAAGGAGCTAAAATTGAACACTTCCATCACAACATTCCTACAGCATGTAAATACAGTAAATTAAAACAAGGGTAGGATCTGTACATTTGTTTATCTGGGGGATATAGGCCTATACATCTCTGTTGTATTCAGCCATTGACCAATGAAGCACAGCACTGCACCAGTCTGCCCAACTGAAGAAATATTTTGTAGATTTGAAACATACAATAAAAATAGGGTTGTTTTTTTTTTAAATTATTTTACTGATAAATTCCCACTTTTTTTTTTTTTTTTTTTAAACATCATCACTGATTTTAACTTGCTTAATCTTGGTCCTCCAGATGCAGTCACTTAAAACCACTAGCAGTGCAATTCATTTTGATGCGTAGTGTGTAGACAATGCACTTGTCAGGTTTGCTCAGTCATGGCAGGTTTAGTTTAGTATACATTACCTTCAACCATTTACAGTCAACAGGAAATTTATATGTAAAAAAAAAAAAAAAAGCTGTATTCATTGACTGTCTGCAAGTATGTTGTGGCTAAAACATTATTCGCACCTTATCATGGTTATATATTTTATTTATGTATTTATTTTATAAGATGCTTTAGGTGAACATATTTAAGTTATGCGGCTGGTTTGTGTTTGTTTAAAAATGACCTGCTCTCAAAGTGTTTTAGCCCCATGTACCAGTGTATTTTGCCAAGTTTTGGATTTTATTAGCGCAACACTGTAGAAATAACACAACTCTGTTTCAAAATAACATAATGTGAGATAGCAATACTAAGTGTGCTTAAATGTTGAACTTCATTGATACGCTTAAATAATGCTAGACACGTATGGTGCCTTTTATTTGTATTTTGACAAGGTACAGTACACACATTGTTGAGAATTATAAATATAGATTAATTCCCCAAACATCACTGACCTGATTTTTTCCCACCAAAATAAAAAATGGAAAAGTGAAGAACCCTAAAAATACCAATTAATTCCAATACAGGAAAAAAATATCAAATGGAGTTGAGCAGAGAAATATTATAAAACATAAATGTTTTTCAGGCAGACAAAACAAAGAAATGACTTCATCTAAAGCACTTCGTCTATGTACAGCTATGGCCAAAAGTTTTGCATCATCGTTTAATGGATTGAGACCATATAAAAAATAAACACTATATGAACATCATTTTAAATATTAGAACAGTATTTCATGTTCGATTTCAAAATGTCACATTTTTCAAATGTCAGTTTTTTGTTAAGTGTATGTCAAACTACAAAGCAGTACAACCATGATATATATCAACAGTATGTACAGAACAGTATAGTACAGAATAAGTAATCAGATGTTTAATCACATTTGTGAATCTCTAAACATATGCAAAATAAGACATACAGATAGAAGGATAGATGAAGGGACATATCCCCAGAATAATACTTTAAACGTTAAAAAAATGTTTCATGAAACAGGATAAGTGGTTCTGCAGACGTACAGTATGCAAAAATGTAAGTGTGACATACTGATGTACGGACAGTATGCATTGCACATTTAAAAAAAAACTAAAGAAGAGCAATGAAAAAGGGACCAGTAAAGTAGAAGAAAAAAACACTTCACAGCAAGAAGAGCTTTTTGGATTCACTTTACAAACAAATGTAGTATAATCTTAATGATATCTGTGTCTGGATTAGTAGATTAGCCATTATTGACAGTACTGTTGCCACATTATGCATCGCTGCACTCTTCTGTACTTTAGCTTGTCTAAATATGGATTAGACAAACTTTAATAAGATTCGAAAGAACTGGCGCTGTACACCAATACAATTAACTTTGGACCAGTAAGTCATCTTATTAAAGCAGAGATCATTTGCATGCAAAATTGCTACTTGCAGTTTCCATATACAACATCAACCTTGCAGAGCAGTTATGAAAGACCTTGCTACACCATCTGTTACAGTCCCGTGCCGTACATGACATGCAAGAAATGCATCATCATGTTCTCTTTGCATCTTAGCACCGCTATAAGTGAGTATCCAGTATTAATGATACAGCCAGTCCCCTAAATATCCTCTACATAGAGTTCACTTAAAACCTGATGCAACCTTACTGCCCAGTGCCAAGACAAATAAGCAGTCAATTAACAAGGTCAATATGTTATTTTAAGAGTTTCATTACCAGAAATAACTCAAGTCAAATAGTGACTAGATCATTTGTCATTTGTATGTAACTGAATGAGTGGGTTTGTGTGCAGTCTTCCAGGAAATTTCTTTAAAAATTGACACCAGGATCAAACTGATCAAAAGAATAAAAAACAGTAAAGAAAAGGAGGGTAGGACATAGGTGTGTGAAACTTTCATCATCCTACGAAGAAACCATATTACAGGTAATCTTCGTCGTCTTACCTCGTCTGATGAGCTCCACACAGAGTGAACCACACCAAAGCATTTAAAGACAAGAGGGTGGTTGGAAAAAGTTAGTAGAGGAAGACACAGAAATCAAGACACATTCAAGTTGTAGCGCTAACAAAAGGTCTCAGAGGAGGCCCAGGTAGCATGGTGACAGTATTATATTAGGTAGATTTTAGTTTTGCCCCTATATTAACCAGACTTTACCCTGTGGGTTTTGATGGATCCTGAAGATGGTTTCCTTCCAACAGAACTTAAGTGGTAGCCCCACCAAACACTCTAGCCACCCCATGGAAATTGCAGCAATGTGAACGTTGATGGAGAGTAGGTAGAACCCTTAAAACAGGTGGCTGAGGTATGATAATAGGGATCTCAGAAATCTAAACCTTAAGGCCCAGTGAGGAGCTAAGAACAAGATTGGCTCCCTCTCAGTTTACTATCCAAATATTGTTGGCCTATTGTCAGGGACAAGTATGCCTACAAATGTCAGTCAACAAAGAAATGGGTTGGATTTTGTGCCATGGCTGCTCCCCGCTGAAAACAGGAGCAATTAAAGTGGTAGCTGGTGTTCTCCTGTTGTGTGAAAAAAATGGCTACTCTTGTAAACTAGTAGCTGAATACGCTCCCTGTAGCACATGTGATGGATTTGTTACTCGTGGGGTACCCTTTGCCGAGTATATCCCGGATGCTACTGGTAAGTCCAGCAAGTAGGTTGTCTGGATTGTGATGTCCTTTGTCTTACTGACTGAAGTATGCCCTTGTTTTAAGTGGGCAAAGGGTTTTCAGCGCACAGCAGATTGCTGAAAGTCGTGATGATTTCAGTGAAGGTGATAGTTGTCACCTTGTGGTTCCTGTTGTAGCTTCCAAAGGCTTGAAGCAGAGGGAAAATGGGATGATAGTTAAAAGAAAAAAACGAGGACACCCCTATGCGTGTCGCCTGTAGTTTTGCTTCTCTTACCAAGGAGATTACTGCTGCTAGTGCCCAGAAACTGCTGAAATAACTGCTGTTGGCCTGGCCCCTATCTAGCAGGCTTGACAGCTGATGGTTTGTGACCATCCTCTCCTATGTGAGATACACTCTAGTATACACTCTTCCTGCAAGTGTATATAATTGGGATCCTAGAAATGCAGATAGTATGCTGTAGAGAGAGGTCATATTTCCCTGTAGACGAGTTTTCTTACTGTGCTCCAGGGTTTACCGTCGTCTTTTTTTTTTTTTTTTTGAGAGAGAGAGAGAGAGAGAGAGAGAGAGAGAGAGAGAGAGAGAGAGAGAGAGAGAGAGAGAGAGAGAGAGCGCAGAGGTATTGCTGCAGTCTTTATGTAAGTGGAGATGGCTCTCCTACAGATCTATTGGAAACTGTCAGTCTCCTGGGAGGACTGCCTTGATGACAGTAGTGCTGGTGGTGCCATCCTGACAAATGTAGTGTTCAAACCCAAACTCTAATAAAACACAACAGATACCTGAAAGAACAATAGTATGGCTTGAATCTTTTGTAAAACTCTCTAGCGTAACCAGTTCTCAGTGTGTGGATATATCCGTCGCTGGTGTTACACTGTTCTCAATGTTGTTGGCTATTTATCCTGTGGGGTAGCTGGGTCAATTTCATTTCCAGGACCAGAGGGAGTGAATGCATATTTTGCCAGCTTGCCAGAAAGTGGGGTAGAGGTAGAAATATCAGGAAATAAAGCTTGCCTATTTCCTTATTCTGGCCATAGAAAAGATCAGCATCCCTGTCCCATTGGAAGTGGCTTCCCTTTCCAAAGGATACTAGAATCACTGCCTGAAAAGTCGCCACTTTTGAAGGTATTCCGAGGTGAAAAACGATACATATCAGAAAGTCACTGTGTGATTAAACATTCTGTGCTTGGCTTCTAATCTCCACTCGTTCCTAGCACATGCCATCACTGTTTAAAAGCAACGTCAATAAATTCACCTGGCAAATTCAGTGTAAAACTAGCTGCTAAAGTCTCAAATCAAAACTTGCCTACCGTCAAACAGGCAGATATCAGACATATGACAGAAAGACTGATTGATAGCAAAAATAAATGAATGAATGAATGAATGAATGAATGAATGAATGAATAAATAAATAAATAAATAAATAAAACAAACAAAATAAACTTAGTAACACTACATTTACCGAAACGAAAATAATTTATTATGGACAATGTTGATGACAATGGACATTACAGCAACATTACCCATCTCATCAGGTATGCTGGCCACCTCCCACCTCCCTAGATGGAATTATTTTCCTGTAACTCACTGAAGCCCATCTATTATTCTATATGTGTGTGTGTATATATATATATATATATATATATATATATATATATATATATATATATATATATATATATATATATATATATATATATATATATTTCAGTTTTTTATTTTTCTTAAAAATATTTCCCAACATAAAACCAATGTCACCTTACAATAATTGATTTTGAGTTTCAGTGTTTTAAAATAAAATATCAAACACAACAAAATTTCAATGTACCATTTGTAATTCAGTAATATGAGAGAATTGGTCAGGGGTCTGAATACTTTTGCAAGGCACTGTATGTTCCTTATACTAGACATGGGTTCTGTAATAAATGTGGTCCTATATACCTCCCATCCACTACCTTCCCCTGTACTTTATTACAAAATATATATATAAATAATAGATGGGCTTCAGTGAGTTACAGGAAAATAATTTCATCTAGGGTTTCTGTGACATCATAAATTATGAGACCGAAGGTCAAGTAATTTATAAACTGTCAAAGAAACCCGTGATGGAATTGTTTTCCTGTAACTCACTGAAGAGGCCCATCTATTATTTTTTATAATACATGGCTACCCTTTTGATGCTCATATTAAAGAAGACGAGGTTCAGCAGTACAGTTTTTATTTTATTTTTTTTAATTTATTTATTTTTTTAAACGTAGTATTTCAGTGCTGTACAGACATTCTATGTCGTTATCTGTTACTGCTTCAGCTTCATTTGGATGATTATTTACTTTGTTTTAAATTTCCCGTTCCTCTCCAGTTTTTCTGAGATACGAATGTACCGGCTTTACATCATTTTTTTTTTCATATTTTTTTTTTTAAACTTATTCTCATTTTGTTGATCATTAATGAACATTTCTGTACTGTGGTTGCTGTCGAGTGATTGAAAACGAGACATTTTGTGTTTGCTTTGAAAAAGTGATGGTCTCGAGGAGTCTAATGGGCCAAAGTTCAAGTATATTTTCCTCTAGCGGAATTATCACTTTTTGACGTCACTACTGTGGCATTATGCCTTTTTTTCCCAAATGACTCAGGATGCAAATATAGCAAAATATATATTATTTATTTACACTTTGATAAAACAAACAATAAAAACACCTATACTTCCTCCGTACCAAAGCAAATGCAGGAGAAATTTTGACAATGATTGGTTATGTCGTGGGCTTTTATGGAGGAAGTGACATGGGCATTGGCACCGAAAAGAATTACATCAATGATCTCTGGGGAAAAGATCAGCTTGTTTCCTCCTGACCAGGCAATACGGAGACCAGGAGTTCAGACAAGGTCTTTTTTTTTTTTAAATAATGAATCTCTAAATTTTGTGTTTACAGCCCAGCAAAGAATGTAGAGTATGTTACCAACATAGTTTCTAAATCAATCATTATCACACAAAAGAAATGAGACTGCTCTGGAAACGCACTGTAAATTTGGCACTGCGCTGATCAAAGTCTCCATTAGGGTCTGCAGCAGTAGGGGGTCTGTGGGGGCCAGCTGACACACGCACACTCACGAACATGCAAGCTTGGCAGTAAAAGACGACATAGGAAAGAAAAAAAAAAGGCGGCAGGATGAAATTCAGCCTAAGTCAGCAAACAGTAGGCGATACGCATCTCTAATAATACTGCATTGTGCATCCCCCACATCAACACATTTTAAGAATCAGTCAGCAGGGACTAGGTTATTAAGGCTGCATCAAAGAATAAAAATGACTTCAGGTACACAGGCTGGGTTTCAAGTGGATCATCTTCAGCAAGCACGACAGGAGAAAATTAACAACAAGAATGAAGAGATTTATGGGAAGGAGGATTCCTAGAACTGATGGCCATTTTTTCTTTTAACAATGTGTATTACCGTGTGCTAAGCAGGTACAACTCTACCTGCAAAAAAACATATAAATAATGTTGCTACAGAAATTCTCTCAACATTGAGTTTAACAATATGCAACACTGACTTTACTCCTGAGTCTGACAAGATATTAAACTCTTATCCCTTAATGCACACTTTGGTTGAGGTAGTAGCTGTTTTTTATTTCCACTCACTAGATTAATTATACTATGTAAATTGTGATCTGATTACGAACACATTTTTAGCAATAATGCTCAACACAGGAAATATCCAGATTGTGGACTGTTTTTTTTGGGGGGGCACAAATGAGCCTGAGTTCAGTAATACAGTCAATTCTCGCAAAGACAAATTTCATGGGACCAGTACATACATACATACATAGTCTTTGATAACGTACTATTTTGATTCTACGGCATAAACAGCACCCACTGAACAAATATTTACACAAAACGGGAAGACATATCTGTTATTTTTAGTTTCGAAGCATTAGAATTCTGCTGGCAGAAAAGCAGTTTCTTAAAAAAAAAAAAAGTTTCTGATTTACAGGAGGCCATTCAGCCCATCAATGCTCGTCGGATTCTGGTGATTAAGTCTCAAAACAGGTTATCAGTTATTTATGCTTGCAGGTTTTCCAGCTATTCACTTACAATCACGAACAACATGATCAACTGTGTGACTGACTCAAGTCCAAATAACACAAAAACAAACAAAAAAAACCCACCAATGCCACTTTTACATACAGTGTGTTTATCGCATGAAGGAAATAAATAATCAACACAGCATGAAATGTGAATCCCAGCGTTTACTTTGATTAAGTCATTTGTGGACAATTTAAATATAAATCCTGTTTTGATACCATATGCAAGGAGCCTTGGAAGCATTTCAGGGAACACATCTGTTTTGTGGTTTCAGGCGATGATGTATTAATTACACCGTTACATATTCATTCATTCACACTCTGGGATTTTACAGAGAAACCGTTACTGCTGCTTATGAAACAGAGTGGGGAGATGGACACCAGTAATAAGGAAAAAAACAACAAGTTTGGAGCGTTGAGGTTTCAAACCAATTTCTGAACACAATTAAAACATTGGTTGTCTAAATATGATGTTCATTTCCTTTAGGTGGAAATAAGGAATATGCACCCTGAGACTGTAACAGTGATACCTACATGAAGCACCCCTTTGAGCCAGGATGCTGTTGTGATTAAAGCAAGGCTTTGTTTCATGCACTTTCACAATCTGACTTACATCAAGCTGGGTACATAAAGCATGAAGGAGTTATACAGTAAATAAGGCCCTCAGCCAGCTGCAGACTCAAAGACCCAATTACCACGGCTCTATGTCTTGAACAGACATGCAATTATCATTAAGTCACTATTTTGCCACTATTGCAATTTGTTCTGGATATATTGCTATTCTGTGACATTGAGTTTTCATTCAGGTTGCATACAATTACAGTACAGTAGATGCCGCTCATTAACAACATCTTGGTTCCCATTAACCAAAAGTTGCCAATAAGCGAAAAGCCAGTTTAAGTGTATTTATATGGAACAACGATATAGGCCTATACTGTGGTTGTACACATATGGCACTGAAATACATGTTTTAAATGTTAGTGTTAAAATTAACGAGAAACACGAAATACCCAAATCGTGCATGTGTAAAACAAACAAATAAAAAACAACAACGTATTACAATTGTCCTTACAATGAGTAAAGCAAACATAAAATATATGTGGTGAACTTACAATCAATTCTACAGAACAATTTTACAATAAGAAATTGTCCAACGTTGTCTGCTTTTTACAATGTACCACCTCCCACTGTAAATCCATCTCAATTTTTGCGTGCAGCTTCGTAGCAAGTTTCAATGCCACAATTCTGCCTCAGTCCGCCAGAAATATGCAGTTGCTCGGTCAGTGTGTTATAAAAGCTGCATGAAGTATGCGCATAAATCATGCAAGTTCGCTCTTTAGCACTGGCAACGAGTAATACAGCTGTCAATAAGCGGCGTGCAGTTGCTAATATCAGATTTCCATTAACATTAAAGTCTATGGGACGGGATTGGTTCCTGGGAAAATGTTGTTAACTTAAAGTTGTCTTTATCAGGGTTGCTAATAACCGGTTCTATTGTATATAGGCATATTAATGACTCTGTCTAATGTCCAATCCAATGTTAATACAACTTTGTTACTATAAAAGTAGTGAATCCAAAAGACTCCCACTGCATATAAAATGTATTTTACTGTATAAATGAGCAGATAGAATTGCACAGGAAAACAGCAAATACTGTACTAATGTGCACATGCGCCTATTTCTGCAATCTTATAAATACTTTAGGCTTGTTTAATGGTAGCCATGCAGGCAGTTTTGTATGCCATTTAAAGGAATAGGGCAAGCTAAGAGAGACAGACACTTCTGGCAACGTGTCTGAGCTTGCAATTTCAAAACAGCTTGAAAACCTAACGCCAGCTTTAAAAATCAATAGAACTTATTATTTGAGAAAACACCAGACCCACTCAGAGCAAACATCATAACAAGGTAACATCTATCCCAAACTGCAGCTGTGAACACAAAATCAGAGTGGTCAGCTCCCTAAATATATATTCTGATAGTGAAGAACTTGTGGTATTGGATGAGCAGGTCTCTATGTAAAAACTGATCCCCATAAGTGGTTAACAGACAAGTTCATACACTTGCTAATGTACAATACATTTCCCCACCACAAATCTGAACAAGACATCACGAAAATGCACAGCTTACAGAAAGTCCTGTATTTATTTTATTACAGAACAGCATGACAATTAATTTCCACATGCACTGTATGACAGCAGTGCACTACAGTACCTTCTGGTCTAACACAGTAGAGCTTGGGTGGTATGTGTCTAATCAGAGCACAGTAATCCAGGAAATACATTTCCCATACCAGTTGTAAATCAAGACAAAGGCTAATAACTCACTCACCACCTGCCTAAAAAATAACATTATTACATTTTAGACATATTTCTAGCCATTGCAGCTACTGTGTAGTGCCTGTTATGCATTACTTGTCTGATCCCCTTCCAAATAGAGCAACATTTTGAAACGTTAAGCAGCAAATCGCTATACTAATCCTGGAACATAATACCACAATAGAGCCCAGACAGTTTGCCATGCAGGAATTCATTGGTAATGTGTTGGATTAGTCCATTAGATCTGGATCCTGACCGGAACAGCTGTGCAGCGATACGAACTCTGAAAGCAGACAGTCAATGCAAACGGTGCACTACAAGGTGTCTGCACTGGCTGTCCTTAATGTAATCTGTTACATATATAATTCACACACTTCAGTGTCGCCTCAAGATATCTATAAATTGGAGGGAATGAAGAATGTGCAGATTGTACAGTTGCCTGATGGACTACAGTACTAGCCACTTTACCTTGAAATCTGCAAGCACAGGCAGACAAAATCATTGGTTTTCACGGGCACTGCAGTGAATAAAAACCAACACTGGAATATTGTGCAGTAGCTTGCTCCATGTCATCATGCTGCCGAGACATCTGGGAGTAACCATACAGCCAAGATCATACAATGACTTTAAACCTGCTCCTAATGTCTTCTGATATTTTTAGCATCACCTCCATCAGAGAAAATGCAGCATCAATACTTTTTTGGCACTCAAGACAATTGCTACTGCAGATATTAAAATATGAGAAAACAGCCAAGTATATTTAGTCCAATTAAAATATTGCTTTGTCAGGAACATTTGATCTCTGTACTTTACATTCAACTAGCTAGAATAGCTAGTAACATATTAATTAGAATAGCTTGTTCAATCCAGAAGGCTTAGAGAAAGCAGATTTATGCTGTTTAAAAACATGTATGGTTAGCTCAACACACCATTTTATAAAACATTGAATACAATACAAAAGCAATATTACTGTTCTGAAACACTAAAATCAATTCTGCCATTTTTAAACCTCAGCACAATAAAATACTTTAAAACATATAGTCTGTTTGGAAAATGAATAAACCCCTACTTACCATGTTGCTGTCTTTAGAATAATCCTAAAATGTTAATGCAGATAAACCTTCTACGCTTTATAATACATTTGAGAAGTATATCAATTTAAAATGCAATAGACAGGAGGTAAAGCCAGACCAAGGCTGCTGATGTGTAATGAAATCGAATAAGGCACAACTCCAGGGACATCCTTGCTTTTTCCATTTAGATCGCATCAGCAACCACCTTCTTGTTTGTTCTTTCCTTTCACTGACAAAAATCAATTAAAATGCACAGATGTTCAATTAAACTTTCAGTCCTTTCTCAGGGACCTCAAAAGTGCTCCGATTTCAACAAAGAGAACACTTCTGCCCGAACACAAATCATCGGAGATCTCAGTGATGCAAAAAGCAATGTCTGCAGATTACTTAAAGCCAACTTAAAATAACTCTGAACAGTAAATCAGCATATCAAGCATCAGAACTAAGTAGGGCTGTGTTCAATGGTTCGTTCGCTAGCCAGGAATTCAAAAGGTAGTTCTAAGCCTTCGAAGGTTCGTAAGGCAGCATTCACGCACTGTATGTTTTTTCTTTTCTGTTAACAGAAACCGTTTGGCAATATGTGACTACAGTCAGCACTCGAATATCCGTTACCCAGATACACGGCAGTCGCGTTTTACCGCCCTTGTATGAAGAATAAAATCAATCCCCATTATATATATATGTAACAAACTTATGCACTTACCCGTCACACGCGATTTCTGACGTCACCAGTTTTCTGATACAAATTAATTCAGAATTTTTTTTTGCTAAATTGCATTGCCTTTTAATTTTTTCTGTGCATGGGTAACATTTTGATTTCATTTTGCCGTTGGGTAGTTAATGGGGAATTTTACATACTGCTACAATACGTACCTGATTTAAAATTATGTACTGTATTACAATCCACGTGTCCACCATTCTCTCTTTTGGCAAGTGATATTTTCAGAATAATAAAAAATTAAAATACTTCTGTTAAATATATTGTACCAACAAAACCAACTACAGTACAACTAAATGAATGCCTACTTATTTTAAAACACAGTCCTTTCAGCTATATATTTTTGACATTGTATCTCTGACATGTTCCCTGAAAAAACAGACAAGGGTCTTCTTCGTCTTGCCCTTCTCCTCCGAACGTGTTCCTGCCTGTCCTCAACCAATCTCCAGGGTCACTTGACAAGCATAAGTTCATATTATTATTATTAGTAGTCAGCTGCAGTTCTTTTAATTGGCTGCAATAAGGTGCTGCTGCAATGCAAGCTTACTGTACATAACGCAAGCAGCATCAATTACTTGTACGTAAACAGCATGTATTTTTATTGAATTTATAATGATTGTTTTATTCCATTTATATGGATTACCTGGAAGAACAGGATTTTCAATCAAATATAAACAAGTAGCTGTGGTGACGTCACCAGTAAATTATGCAAATTAGTACCATTGAAGGTTCGAACCTTCGTACGGTAATGTGTTCCAAACCTTCGAAGGTTAAAATGTACCCTTTGTTATAGCCCTAGAAACAAGTTAGTTATTCAGAAACACCTCTAAGCATGAGATGTGAACACTGCAGAAATAGAATGACTTGTTACTAAGCCGAATTACATTTCGTCACTAAAGGAGCCATCTAGGGGCCTTTCTGCATATACCGGCTCAAGCTACTGAAAGGAAAAAACTCACTTTAGGAAGTAAAACACTGAAAAGCTTCACAACTGGATAGGTAACTAAAACGGTTCAATGCTGTTATAATACTGTACAAATTTTAGGCCTGCAGATCACATACAGTGCAATATGAACTTTGTGGTACAAATTGGTTAATAATATGAGAACAGAATGGTGTAAAAGTGAAAAGTCTATACAACCACAGAAGTGAATGTAATATACAGAAAGTACAATTGTGCCACCGAATACATTTCAGGCCGTGTTTGTCCCAGCACTAACTATTCTAATCCAGCAACAGTACAGTGTGTAAGCAACTCAAGCATTCCATTTATAGAATTAATTCTGCTAAGGTGTGGTGGGGTGGTCATGTTTATTGGGCGGAGTGTGTGGACTCTGCGATTTTAAAGAGTCATCACTAGATGTCTGGCTCAGTAAAGGCATATGAACTCCTAGAGCAATCCTGGTTCAAATTCTTCCCCCGCTAGCCAAAAATCCACAAGCACATCAAACCCTAGCATGAGAGAATATATTAACAAGCCGTCTGACCAGCTCTGACCTATTTGCGGAAGTAAACCGTTGCCTTTCTTGCACTATGAAACCACAGAGCTTAATAACACAATGAATCCATGAGTCAGGGAGAGAGGAGACATGACCCTGACCCTGACCCTGAGGGTAATCATGCTGTACTGCATTGTACTGAATGAGTAAAGCACTGCATGGATACAGATACAAACATGGAAATAATATACACTACAAGCTCTATGCAAGCGTTACGAAGTGCTAACCCAGTCAAAAATGTGAATACTTTGAAAAGCACAGCAGTGACAAGAGCAACTTATCTAAAATAGTCTCAAATGCAAAAGTATGTGGAAGGATGAAATATCTTAACCCTTTGCCAGCATCCATTTAGTCAGCACGTCAGGTCCAATTTATTTTCACACGCGCAGTTTATTTTAGACGCGCTGTTTAAAAGTATTTTTTTTCACAGTAAAACAGGTTTAAAAGGCACTGCATATCAACAGGACACTCAGTACTGCATCTCCAGCCCCGCCCTACCCCTTGTTCGCTGTTTTTTTCACATACCTCTTGATAGTAGTGCATACCGATAAATCGTCTCCTGGTCACTCGTTCTATCACCAAACTCCTCAATAATGCGATCCAAGTCATTATTTTATTACTATAACATATAAAAAAAGCTCTGCAAATGTCTGTGATATTCTTTGAGCGCTGGATGCAGAAGCAGCTATCTTGTTTGTTTATGTCCGTGTTATCTATGTAATGCAGGGGCTAGCTGTATTCATGAGATACGCCCCCTTATTTTTTTTTTCAGCTTCTCTCGGCTCCTATCGATCTCATCTCGGCCATTGAATGGTTTTCTCGGCTTTTTCCGGAGAGAAAACGACTAGAGAGCTGTTTTTTGCGTCTTTTTGATGATGTCGGACAGGGTCTGACATTGGACCGGAAAGGGAAAATTGCAATGTCGGACCAGGTCCGACATAGGACCGCAAAGGGTTAACCGACATCTCAGAGTGAGGCAGAGACGCAGCAACAGTTTGAATGGAAGTGCAAGGTATAAGGTGAAAGAATCAATGTCTCAAGAGTTTATCAAATAACCATGCAATCCGAAACATCTATAGGAGGCTAGGAATGTATGATAAAAATGTGGTGAACACTGGGTACAAAATCAAGGCAGTTACCATGTTTACCATGTTTACCATGGAGTGTGTGACAGACATCATCAGCGCATAAGGATCCCCCTTTTTTTGTTGAAAAACACAAAACAAAAAACAGATGGCATTATAAAAATTAGTTATACCATCTGAAAGTATTTTTCTCTTGATTACAAGCTTGAAACGGAGAATCTCAAAATGCAACAAGAAATAGGATTTCTCAATGTTTTTCACACTAACAAAAAAAGTATGAAAGAAGCAAAGCAGATTTGAATATATGTGCTCAATTTAAAATTCCAGGATGTATAACAGACACTTGCCCAATCCCCTAAAGTGGTCGTTACCAGAAATGAACAACCAGTTTGGTATCTAATGGCCCAGAGAGAAACCAAGGGCTCCTAACTGCTGTGCAGACAGAGTTGCTCCGTACAGTATCATGAACCATTAGTTTATCCCTGCCTGCTTCAGATGAGGAACTGAACAGCATCCATTTCCACAATCTTTTACATTCACCAAGACCCTGTCAGCTTATCTCAGAGACAGTCATGCTCAGACACCTATAACCAAAACCTGACTACTGTAAGCTACAAGTACACAGTGTTCGCAGGACACATAACCCTAGCTTCTATCTCTACTGTGTGACATTTACAAGTGAACTCTACACTGGTGCATTTATTACATACAGAAGAAACTTCAATCATCCATTACCTTTACTTTACATTTGTTACTGTCACTTAAAAAAAAAAAAAACATAGCATTAAAAAGGTGTGTCACTGACTAGAAAAGAGCTGCGATACAAGAAAAATACTAGCTTTTAAACTATTTGAGTTAGAAGGTTTTCACTGCCAGTAACAAAATAAATTCATGCGATTGTAGTCATTAACCCATGTATACCAGTTGTTCCTTTTAATATGTATGTTCATAGTTTGGTGCATATTGTTTCAATTCTTTACTTGTTCCCCACAGAACTGACCCTTGTCTTTTAAATGGATTGTTTCTGCATGTGCATGTAGCTTTATAAACTGCCTACTCGCTGTTCTTTTTTCAACCCAGTCCTACAGTGATAAATCTGCAGTCAATGTCTTTAGTGGCTACCTTATCCACCTTACCTTTCTTTTCTGTTTCTGTCCTTCCAGATCCTTCACGTTCATCGGGTTTTTAAGGCCCCGAAAATAGACTGAACTTGCGAGCTAAAGGAAAAGAAACCAAAAGTATTAATACGTTTCCTTAAAATCGCAAAATACACATGTTTTAATAATTACATTATACAATTAGTTGTACCTAAAACAGAGCTTACAAGTACAGTTTTGTATTAAGGAGCTTTGTGTTGCATTGCTTTCAGGTATTTCACAGACATGTGCTTTCCCTCAGGTAACTTGCTACAGGAAATGTAGGCCTACTACTGTTTCTACTTCATAAAGATGAAAAACTATTGGTCACTATATAGGCATGTGCTGGTGGAGGTAGCTGTGCTTGACCTGCAGTATCATTACAGGGGGATTTACTACAAAATCAGTTAAATCCTGCAGTACATGTAGAACAACTAACCTACAAAATCTAACTGGGGTTTCGATAAGAATAACTCTTTGCACATACCAGAAATGACTTCAAACATCTCACAGCTTTTACAGTGCAAACTAGCAATGTACCGTACAGGTATTGGTGATAAAAGGATGTCCAAATTATCACTTTATTTTTTCATGACAAATAAGTTTTAGGGGGAATTTAGTTTCCTCACACGTTTTAAAATGCATATAAGTATTTACAAAACTATCTGTTCCCAGATGTAATTAATTAAACAGATTCAGGAGCTACCACAGAGGTAGACAGCAGAGTTCCATTGTTTGTGGGCAGGAAGTAGTTGAAATTGTTACTTCAAAAAGACAGCTGTCAGGCTAAACCCATACTGTTCTTATTGAGATCTTTAGGACACGGTTTTATACTTCCACATTAAATCACCCTACCCCATGACAATACTGTACATTTTGGAATGCTAGTCAAGGCTCAGCTGAAATTATTGTTGCGTGTTAGCAAATCTATTTCAACAAGCTCTTTCATTGAGCAATTATTTTACAGCAGAAAGCATGTCATGTTAATCTGGTGTTTGGAGTAATAATTCTTTTTTTTATTTATTTATTTTTTATTTAGTAGTCGCCAGTTGTTTTTTTTCTCATTTTCTCTCCCAATTTAGAATAGCCAATTATTTTTAGGCTCAGCTCACCGCTAACACCCCTGCGCTGACTCGGGAGCGGCGAAGACGAACACACGATAATTCATTTTAAAGATTTTAAACACTGTGTGGTTTTAGCCTTGCACTACACAAAAGAGGAAAAAAGCATGTCTAGCCTACTGAGAGAGCTATATATATAAACCTGCAGCAACATTAATCCATTTACCCTGTGTGTGTCTTTTTGTCTAAAGGATGTATGGCATCTGAGTTTAAGTTTCTCACATAAATCCACTCTACTGTGTCAGATCTGAGTGGGAAGACATGGGGGAAATTACATTTTTTTGTCATTTATGCACGTCCTTGTAACTTATCACATTCTATTTCCAAAACCAGTAGCATTATCTAAAATTCTACAATTATATTTTAGTGCAGAATGCACTATATGCATATTCAAAATGCTTTTATTGGTAGTGAATAGGAGTAGAACAATTCATCTTTACACAATACACCGTATCAACTCCCCAGTAGGAACCAACTCCCCTGTAATGTAGTTGAAGCCGACACCCTGGGATCCTTCAAGAAGTTGCTTGATGAAATTCTGGGATCAATAAGCTACTAACAACCAAACTAGCAAAATGGGCTGAATGGCCTCCTCTCGTTTGTACACTTTCTTATGTTCTTATAAGATGTATGTATCATTTGTATTGCGATACAAGACCAAAAGCACAACAAAGCTCACTGTAATTTACCAAATGGTTCTTCAAATGAATAAAGTTTATTAGATGGTATAAATACCTACAGTACATACCTACTGCAATGGATGTGAAATGTGATTTATTTCATTTCTTGTGTCATTTTTGTCATGATTTTTATACATTTAATTTACTGACCTTTTTGTGTGATTTATAAAGTCTGCTTTAAAGTTTAAATCATTTGGTGTTGTCCCTTTAAATCGCCCAAAAGGTTTGAGTCTCCATAGAAACTGCAATGCTAATTTTTAATTGGTTCAGGTGTATAAAAAGACATGTAGGTTAAACAAAGTAGAGCTACCGGGTTTCTGAATTGTGAGCGGAGAGCACCGGTCGGTGAACTGCCGTTTGGTAAGATTGTTTGCTGAAACTTTATTGCTTGCATGCGCTGGAAATAGGCTGGGGCGCTAGGTGTCAGAGTTAAACGTTTGCTATTCATATTGAATAGTTTGGTCCACTCTAGGCTATATTACAGTGGTTTGGTAAATGAACCCTCATGCTCTCAAACTGTGGTAGCTGTTTTGTATAGGTCAACTCTAAACAAAAGGAAACTGGTCTTCTTAACTTTGAAAGAAATATCGTAATCCCTTCTCTTTGACTATTGCCGTTTCCAGTTAAAGTTCTATTTACACCTTGGTAGTTTGTTTGGATCTACGTGTGATCTCCCCTCAAGTAGGAGTACTGTGTAATAAATCCCCCTTGTGTATTAGCGGCTGTTTCAAAGCTGCAGAACCAGCGTCGTTTTTATTATTGATTTGTGTGCTTGTTGTCTATCTATAATATATTTATTATTATTATTATTATTATTATTATTATTATTATTATTATTATTATTATTTATTTCTTAGCAGACGCCCTTATCCAGGGCGACTTACAATTGTTACAAGATATCACATTATTTTTACATACAATTACCCATTTATACAGTTGGGTTTTTACTGGAGCAATCTAGGTAAAGTACCTTGCTCAAGGGTACAGCAGCAGTGTCCCCTACCAGGGATTGAACCCACAACCCTCCGGTCAAGAGTCCAGAGCCCTAACCACTACGCCACACTACACTAGTAGATATAGCTATTGTATACTAAACTCGAATTGCAAACTCGTATTTTAGCAACGTTTATACTAATGAAACCGTGTTTACAGTTCAGTATCTAAAAGTTTATATGGTGCTTTGTCTGTCGTTTTTATTCACTGCTTGCTGTTATTTTGAAGTGTGTACTTGAAGTTACATGGTGCTTTATTGATGTCTGTATTGTTTCTATGCTACACTACAGTATCTAATTTAGTGATCATTTGATCTTTTTATGCATCATACAAATAGTCCATCAGGGCCATCACATGTATCTAGATACACATCCCTCTATATTATATGCCTCGTTTTAGGTTACTTATCCCAAATACCAGCCACCTATATGCACCGTGCTCATTTTGAAAAAAAAGTCGTGCAAGTTTTCAAGAGGCTCACGGGCCCTAAAACAATCGCAATGGCGCCTGACAGAATTCCTGTCTCTTCCTCCTGACTGTACACTCGTCTAAACCGGTCTGCACCTCACACAGAGCGGCTTTTTGTGTGCCTCGCATCTTAATCACACAAATAATGTACACCAATGTCAGCAAGGTCAGGCGCCTGCTGGGGCCAAGTTAAGACTTTTCTGCACCAATGTGAAAAGACATTACATTACTGTGCTTTCACCAGAGGGGGGAAAAAAAAATGTATTTTATGTATTTAAATATTACTTTAATCCAAAGTCACTTTCTAATGACACCTATATTTCAGACTGCTGTGAATAATCCGTGCTCTGTCACAACACAAACAGGGATTTGCCAAAAAGGCCACCCAAGGCCTACAAACCACAGTTAGGACCACTTAATTGTGAATTTTAAATTTGCATATCGTAAATGAATTATGACAGAATACTAGAGCCCTTTTTAAGGATCCATCTATCATTTGTTAAGTTGGCTTGAATATTTCAAAGGTTTATTCTGTGCAAAAGGTTATAAATCGTGATGTTTAGCACAGTCCCGCTTTGAAGTGATGTACAGTGGCTGGTTCAGCTGCTGGAATTATCCATCATCTCTCTCTTCAGCTTCCCTCTAACAGCTTATGTACAGCTATATAAGGATTCATGCATTTTTCTGACAGGCACCTACTCCCTGTATTTGTTGACTATAGGAGGACTACAAATTCCATTCAAGGCAATGAAGATAGGAAGTCTGGCAAAGATCCCTGGCCTCTAATACAACATTAGTCTTCTGTGCTGTAAGATAATCATTTATGGCTTTGTTAGCCTTTGTTAGGCTTGGACTGAACTGTGTTATAGGATTCCGAATAGACAGACAGCTGTAATGCAGCTAAGAAAACAAAACTGCAGAATTATCATTTATTATACGTTGGACATTGGTCTACCTACAGTCAATGGGAATCCGGTTACTTCTCAGTAATGTAACAGAAAATAATGCAGGGCTGTGATGCGACACTCATTAATCAAATCTTTGATAAAAAAAAAGGTCTTCCTTAAAGCAGCCTCTTGGGTCTACAGAAGTAACATGAATATTTAGAAAAGTATCAGAAAAGAACAACAGGTAATGGCAAGGCAGATCACTGGTTGTCCGCAGCACAAAATGTAAAAATGTACATATATAACTGTAGATATAAACTGAACTAACATGCAAATGTACAGTATTATACTACATTACGTAGTGTTTAAAAGTTTGTTTCTAAAGAACAGCACTGCAGACCACACAGCTTGCATAGCTTAAGGTGACAGGCCCTTTAAACTCGGGATCCACCGAATGTGTTTTTTGGGGATGATTCTGATTACTGATATTCCACATTAATAAATGGCAGATACAGATTCTGATACTGATTTTTTTTTTCATTAATAACACAATTGTAAATCATCACTTGAAATTGTAATTTGACACTAAGCTACAGTAAAACCTAGGCTACATTTTATAAATCTGTGGTTTCAAGCTTGACATTTTTACAAATTTAAATTTCATTTACATTGCACTCCTGTTTAACATTTCACAACATGAAACACAGTGTTTACCATGAAAAACTAGCATACTACTACAAATATTAAAAGACAAGCAAAACCTTTTTTATTTTTAAATATTTGGAGTACATAAATAGTACAAAAAGACTACAAAGAAACAGCAATGTGCATCAAACATGTTCGTGTCAGACAATGCCTAACAGAAAACACAAACACAACTTGTTAACTATTCTGAATAATTATTTCCCCCAACATCTTTGTGGATTTTTGTTAAATCTGCAGTTCAAAATGTAAAAGCCTGTAGGCAACTATAATGTATGTATGCAGGCCTATATTACTACCGGTACTGTACCTGAAACAAAGGTCCAAGAAACGGGTCTGGGGCAACGAAACGTGTACAGAAAATATTTGTATTCACTTGACTTTCAGGAACACCAAATACATATAAAGCATGCAGACCTATTACCATGCATCCCTCAACGACGAACTCAAACTCTAGATGTACAGGTCGCCTGCAGGACGCAGATCTACATCCCATAATAGCACTGCGCTCGGCTGACTGAAACTGCAATGTCATTGGCAAGACACAAAAAGTCTGTTGCTATGTACATTGCAGAAGTGGTGTTCGCTGGTTCCCTGCGGAAGGAGCAGGAGCTTGGTCAAGTGGTTTCAAGAAGTTGTGAGTATTATAGCAGTTAGAATCTGTTTACTTCTTAAGTGAATTGTGAAATAAAATCTTTAGTATTCTTTGAAAAAGTCCATTGGCATTTACCACATATTTCATGACACTTCTATCTTGTTTATTTTAAGGGTGTGTATTATTTGAAAGGGGTTTCCCTCCTTTGTTATTCAGGGTTGAAATACACAAATAATTTCCTTTTTTATTTTGTTTTGCCATTCTATGTTCTCGTACACAAAATAAATATTGCAACTGCAGTACAACCGATTAAATATTATTCAAATTTTAAGAGTAACGCAAAAAACACATCTTCGCTAGTTCTATACAGTCATTGAATTATAATTTTTTAATTGAAAAGTGAGGGTTCCGTTGGGATTCGGGATTATTACTAAATATGTGTTACGTTGTTATTTAGAAGTATTATCCCCCCCTCCCCCCACTTTCCTTTATATAAGTGTTGCACGGAGCGAGTTTGTCTTAAATATAATAAAACACTAAATATTTTATTTGTCTGACTTGTTTTGAAGTAATAACAAAAACAATAATAAAAGGGCAAATACAAGTCTTTTTCATGAGATTAAGGCTCTTCAATTTATAATGACGAATGCCTGTAGATTTTGTTGACCCCCCCACCAGATTGAAGTTGGTGGTGGTAAGGCATTTCTGCCACCTGCGCTGTGATCTTTAGCTACTAATACTGTGTAGGTGCCAGCACACACCAAACAGGAAGCATGAGCTTTCATTACACAAAGTATTATTAAAATATATTTATGAAACACTTGTCTTACGGACCACTGAATGCGTTGGAAGCACTCGTCTGTCCAAATGGACTGTCCCGGGCAAACGGACAAGCCTTAAAATCAAACCCTGACATTGTCTGTTTTATAGTGAAGGATACATCCGGGTTACTATACTGATGACACATACTGCAAGCAAGAGTATATTTTTAAGCCTTTGCAATTTTTATTTAAGAATTTAATTTCAGGTGACTCAACACCCTCTATTAGGAGCCGCATTCCCCTCATTATCCTTCTTCGCATAATAAATATTCAATGGCCCGTGCAGTTGCTGTAACGGAGTGGTATCTAAATTTTGCTCTGCTGCTTCTTCTCAAGGTCCCCCCTGCTCACTTATTTAGGTTATAATGTCTCAATTGCCTAAGGGTTTACTTGGAATGCTGCAAATTCATTTGTTTCAGTCAACACAAAGCCATTCAACCAGATGAGCCAGTTGAGCCTGCTTACCAAGCCTGGTGTTTTGCAAGTGATATTTCTTGAACTGGTTGAACCACACAACTGTGGTAACATGCTTCCTGTAGCATGGCGGTTGGGTTGTTTATGTTTTCTATCTAGGATGTGTGATATCTTTACTACAAATGACTCAGATACAGATGTTTTAAAATAAAGAATGAAGATAAGGAAGCTGTACACCTCTGGATTAACGTACATCAGGACTTCCTTATGTTCTCACGGTTTTGGATGGTTTTGACTAAAAACAAGCAAATCTAAACACTGTCAAGACGAGGGAATGTAAAAGCAAGGTGTTGCTCAGCAGGCATTGCGACGACACAAAAATAGGAGGAGTGGCAAACACTGTTGCAGCAGCAAAGGTCATTCAAAATGATCTAGACAGCATTCAGAACTGGGCAGACCCATGGCAAATTACATTTAATAGAGAAAAGTGTAAGGTACTGCACACAGGCAATAAAAATGTGCATTATAAATATCATATGGGAGATACTGAAATTGAAGAAGGAATCTATGAAAAAGACCTAGGCGTTTATTTTGACTCAGAAATGTCTTCATCTAGACAATGTGGGGAAGCTATAAAAAAGGCCAACAAGATGCTTGGATATATTGTGAGAAGTTTTGAATTTAAAATCAAGGGAAGTAATGTTAAAACTTTACAATGCATTAGTAAGACCTCATCTAGAATACTGTGTTCAGTTCTGGTCACCTCGTTAAAAAAAAAAAAAGATATTGCTGCTCTAGAAAGAGTGCAAAGAAGAGCGACCAGAATTATCCCGGGTTTAAAAGGCATGTCGTATGCAGACAGGCTCAAATAATTGAATCTGTTCAGTCTTGAACAAAGAAGACTACGCGGTGACATGATGCAAGCATTCAAAATTCTAAAAGGTATAGACAATGTCGACCCAGGGGACTTTTTCGACCTGAAAAATTAAACAAGGACCAGGGGTCACAAATGGAGATTAGATAAAGGGGCATTCAGAACAGAAAATAGAAGGCCCTTTTTTACACAGAGAATTGTGAGGGGCTGGAACCAACTCCCCAGTAATGTTGTTGAAGCCGACACCGTGGGATCCTTCAAGAAGCTGCTTGATGAGATTCTGGGATCAATAAACTACTAACAACCAAACGAGCAAGATGGGCCAATTGCCTCCTCTCGTTTGTAAACTTTATGTTCTTAAAAGACAATAATAAAATCTGAAATTCCTGCTCAGTTTAGAGATTACTATTGTTATTGGGAATTTCTAGACATTATCTTTTTGTAATTACAGAATTACCTCAAATTTGTCTTCGCTTATTAGGGGCAGATTAATGACCTGAAAAATGCCTTGACTTGAACATCAAGAGCTAAAACAAAAACACCGATTTCAATTAAACTAGTTATCATTATCACAGAAGAGAAGCAACACAGTGGAATACCAGTCTCCTGCTGTAACTGGATTACTGCAACAAGTTACAAATCAAGATAAAAACATGCCTTAACATACAGGAAACCAAGCTTGGCTGCGAAGGCTGGAGTAATCTGTCTAAAACGTGTTAATAATTCGTTTTTACTTGAGTATGCTGTCGTATAGTGCTAACGTAGCACAGTACATGTGGGAAAAATTGCAGCTTTTGTATAATGTACAACATGTTGGCTGGCTGCCAGCTCATTTGAATGCTATGGTTAGAATTTGACTGTACTGTATCTTGTACTGTCAATCAGAATGGTTAATGAATTCACAAGCACAACATGCAAATACCAAAATACACAATATTTTGTTCAACAAAGAAAACACCCAGCAGACCTGTGTTGTAGGTATATTTGAATGCAACATCTGAACGTTGAAGATCACAAAACAATGACATCAGCAATATGTGTCCTGAAGGATACAGTTTTCAACACACTGCTTCCTACCGTGCAAAAGTATTCTTCCTGATCTGAAATACATATACAGTAAAGGAAATCTGCTGATGCATAATGTATCGTTCTCATGCTAGGGGTTTCACTGCAAGCCTCTCTTTACGAGTTGAAATGGCATCGCAGTCTGTCAGACCACTTTCAGAGCAATTTCAGACTGTAAAACCTGACTTTTACCAATTTGCTTTAGTGCTTATTAAAACCAAGATATGTTTAAATACATAGAAACTGTGCGCCTGGGCTTGTTTAACCCTTTGCGGTCCATTGTCGGACTGGGTCCGACATTGCAATTATTCCTCACAGGTCCTTTGTCGGACCGACATCATTATAGCAACGCAATAAACGGGTGTTTAGTCGTTTTTTCTCCGGAAAAAGCCGAGAAAACCATTCAATTGCCGAGTGGGAGCGACAGGAGCCGAGACAAGTCGGAAAAAAAAAAGGCGTATCTCATGAATAGTCATACATGGTATCAGGTATCAGATAACGGGGGCGGTCTGAAGTAAACAAGTTGGCTGTCTGAATCAGCGCACAGAAAACACGGACATTTGCAGAGCTTTTTTGAGATGTTATAGTAATAAAATAATGACTTGGATCGCATTATTGAGGAGTTTGGTGATAAAACGAGTGATCCGGAGATGATCGATCGGTATATACGACTATTATTATTACTATTATTTATTTCTTACATAGGTGAACGCTATAGCAAACGAAAGGGTGGGGAGGGGCTGGAGATGCCTAGTGAGTGCTTTGTTGATATGCAGGGCCATTTAAACCCATTTGACTATGAAAAAAAATACTTTTAAACAACGCGTCTAAAATTAACTGCTCGTGTGAACATTAATTAGACCTGGCGTGCCTGACGCGCAATTAATAAATGGACCGCAAAGGGTTAAATCATTACATAAACAGTCGGTGCTTCGATTTAGAATCCCTCCAAACCCAGCACAGCTGATGGTTGCCAGTGTTTTTTTTTTTTTGTATAAATCCAAAAGAAAAAATGGAATACATGAAAAAATAGAAAACAACACACAGCTTATGGCTTACCTTTTCTGTATTCAAATGTACTACCAATCAAGACTGCTTCTTAACTTAAGTCTTTAATTTAGAAATTTTTCTCTCCTGTCTCACTTGGTATTATGGTATCTACATAATGTGTTTTTGTGCCTGAAATGGGTCATTTCCATACCAACTCAACCAGAGCCGTTGCCCGACCGTCTCAGATTTTGCTAGAAAAATTCACCTGGGGTTTTCAGGCCCGCTGAGTTCAGAAACGCTAATCTATTTTTTAAATTTATTTTTATTTTTATTTCCCCTTCAAGCTGTGACCTGGAAAGGTCAACCTGAAGTGAAAAAAAATGATCCTGACAAGAAAATTCACCCCAGGCTCAACTTAGACGCTACCACCATGTGTAGCACCTCGTTCTACTCGTAATGAATAGGGCTTTCGAGAAGCAGGAGCACCTAACTCACTTTTGGCAAGTTGCCAGAAGAGCGGTAAGTGACGAGTTTTATTTGAACTTCAGCCCAACCCTTTACCCTGTAGGGAATGCAGGTCCTAAAATGTTAGTAAAGCTGTTGTAAGAACCTTAGGGACCACTCTTCCAAATTTTGTGAAACACTTTTGGTTTCAAGTCTTCCACACTCGTCATTAACCCCCTCTAAAATTAGAATTTTCTGTATTTCTACCAAGTTTAGATCGAAATAACTCAAGGGGGGGGCGGAGGCTCCAAAAATCACCCAAAGATATTTTTGGATAGATGTTGATGAGATCTACAAGAATCAAGCAAATACACGGATTTTGGATTTTTGGATAGATTTTTTATATTATATATATATATATGAGTGTATGTGATTTTATACAGCACTGTATACAATACATTTTGCATTGATAAAACACCACTGGAATCTGGATAAAGGAAATTATTATGTAATACAGTTCACGTTCAGTCACAGTTTTGGCAAGTAGCATTTTCAAAACCATACCATTATGTGCAGTGTTAAAATATGTTAAAAAATAAACAAATCCACAAAACCAACAAAATACATTTTGTATATTTGACATCTGTGTAACACGGGCCATCGTTTAACCTTGAAAAAAATTAAATACAGTACCTGAAGCAGATATACGTGTTTATCATAACAACAACTTTGTGTGTTGTAAAAATAAAGCATAAATTGTTTTGAAAACTGTCCAAAATATTTATTTAGTACCACTTGCCAATCTATTGCAAACTTTTGTCATGTAATCAAAGTTTAATCGCTAACACCTATGCTGTGACAGAGCGTTCAGTACACACGATTAATTTACATATTAAATATGTAGGCCTACATTTTAAATAAGCCCTGTTGTTTCAATGTCATATAAACAGTTGGGCAGTCTGTCTTTGGGATACAAAAAAATACATTTTTTAAAAAACTAAAAGCCTAGTCTTTAACTCATTTTATTTCCTGTGTTTTGCGTTCGTGCCTGCAAATCGATATTTATTTTTTTCAGTGACTAGATTAAAGTTTTTTGTAACTTAAGTGCGATTGGTTAATTTCAAAATACAGAATGTATGGCCAATCAGAAACCGAAGTATTGCCATGCGGTCTAATTTGACAAGCTGTTATGTCTGGTGTGAGAGTAAGAGTTTTCAGCTTTCAATCCAGTGAAAAAATATGGATTGTTGGCTCAGTACTAGGACACTACTCGTAATGAGGTCAATTGTATCCATCACACACTCCAAGGCATGTGCGTTTTGTTGTATCATGTTATTGTACAGATTTTTTTTCTGTTTTCATTTTATTATGACTAATCTCAGATGGGGGTACGCAGTGGACTACATTTTTTGGAAAGGGGTACACATATTAAGATTGAAAACCCCTGTTCTAATACGATTTGGTACAATGAATATCCTCTACTCAGTGATACACTGTGACACATTTCCCAGTATTTTCCCCAAAAGTGACCGTGAGTATTGTAGAGACACCTTGGTTTTGTTCTGAAACAAAAGGTCAGTAAACTGTTGGCATATTTAAAACAAACAAAAATAAGATATGGTGGTTGGTTCTGAATCAAACATATTGACCCCCTCACTGAAGAAAATGTCCCTCTAAAATTGAGAGGGGGCCACACTGACCCTCAGTCTGCAAGTCCTGGAGCAAACACTGCTTTGTTGAGGCTAAAAGTACCACATAGTCCTAACCGAACTGCCGTTATTCTTCAATATTGCATCGTCTTGGGTTAGATCTAGAGTAAAAAGTGACAGGGTGTGTTCCAGTAGTAGTAGCTTGGAGCCAAGGGGTTATGAACTTCCAGGTGGAACTTAGATTTATTTGTTACAGTGACACATTTGAAACTACCAAAACCTCACTTAGATGCATTTCAAAAACTACAAACTGATAGAAAACACAAAAATATGATTATCTTTCTGTCCTCACTTTTGTCTGTTTGTAATAAATTATTGCAAAACCAAACAGTTTGCTTAAATTTCTGGACTTTGAAATTTACTGTGTGCTAAGACAAGTTTGTGGTTTTAAATTATAATATAAATACATAATTTTGCAATTACTTTTGATAGACACATATAACTTTTATTTGCTCTTTAAATCTGGACACCTAAAATCATAAAAGAAAAAGAACAAAGTTATACAATAATATAGAATTTTGGGGCCCTATTAAGGCACATATTTAGACCCCAGCAAAACCCTGAAAATCATTTTTTGGTGTCCTGCTCTGGGGGAGGGCCCCCCTGCCCCCCTGCCCCCTGCCTTCTACTTGGAATTAATAGCCTCCTACTTTAAATGAAAATGAAAAGACTGCTACTGGATAAGTGATTGTAGCACCCTATCACTGCTTAATCATATAATCACCACTTTTGTATAATTCAATTTAAAAAACAATTCCAGGGAAATGTTATCAAGAGATAATGTCTCATTCAAGAAGTTCAGAGGCACTCATCTGAGGCAAGTGCCTGATAATGCCACTGTCCCCAGGGCAAGGTTATCTCCTGATAAACCATTCTGTCAGGCTTTACTACCTAACAAAGCAGTAAACAGGTTCCAACAAGCACATAAGTCACATACAGTATCAAGATCAATGGATCTCGGCTGCTTTTGACCTACAGTTGTAAACTCAAGTTTAACATCAAGACAACTACCCCAGTCTAAATAAAAGCATAAGTGTCATATGCAGTCATTTGATGGTAAGAATATCAAAACAGGCTGTAAACATTGGTCAGTTCTCGCTATGAACACAAAGTCAAATACATGAAGGACTGACACGAGTCACAGAATACCAGGCAAATCCTGTTTTTGACAGTAAAAGCAATGATCCAAGAGATAACAGCTTGAATTAATAAGCAGGACATGTTCCATTGTGTTTTAGGGAAATCTGTGAAACTGAAATCAGGTTGTGAAAAAGCCCGAATGAAAACTAGAAATGGATACTGTATTCATTTTAAAAAGGGTTCATATGCAATATTTTCATAGCTTCGAAACACTCTACTTAATGCGGTTGCAAATAGGCCAGTGTTAGAAATGAAAATAGTAAAAAATAGATTAAAATGTGACATATTAACTTTCTAAGCATACATATCAGCACCAGGGTCCCCACCCCCACCATTCATCATAAACACTTGCATAGTTTGCTCCAAATAGATAAGACTTTAAAAGTAACCTCCAAGTACTGTATATTTAACCATATTCAGGCATCTCAGCTTCATTCTGAAGAGTAACAAAGTCTTGTGCCCCACTTCTTTAAACACGTTCCACAGTAAATGTCAATGTGTATACAGTACCTTGAGAGAAACAGCAGGGGCATGTCATGGATGCAATTGTTATGAGACAGAGATTCTGTACAGTATCAAGAGCAGATGCAAGCACCACAACAGGCTTGCACTTGCACATACAGAACAAACATGTGTGCTGCTTTACCAGTTGTATAGTATATGCAGAAATACTTATGTAAGCACAGACAGCTCAACAGCTCCAGGTTCATTCACAATCAGCTTTGCCCAAAAAAGAATTTATAGTGTTAAAAAAAAAATTAAGAAAGAGACATAATGCAAAGGGGCCCAACCTGCTACTGTAGAACTCAGGGTATCAGATTGCATCTTTTAAGTGGCAGCAAACTAGCTCTGATTGTGTCTTTCAGTGGCGTTTTTCAAATTGATCAGAAAATGCAACAGGGTTGTGTGGCAGTGCAAAAGCCCTGCTGGTGTAAATAGTGTGTGTGGCAATGTAAGGTTGGCAGGTTGGCAGGGATAGGGTTAAATCTGCCCCTGCCAGCAATCACAGGTGTGGCCATTCCCCAGTTAAGTAATTGATGCTAATTGGGGAATGGCCACATGTATAAAAGGAAGCAAAAACGTTTGCTTGACAGAAGAGTTTTCGGGGGAGAGTGGTAGTATTTGTACGGAGATCTTTGTACTGATTTGCAACTTTTTGTATTTGGTTTATTTTATTTTTGTTTAATGATGTGTGCAATCATGCTTTAAAACTGCAGCTTTCTGTCTCTGGGTCTAATTCCTGCAGGTAACCAGCCTGGGCTGTGACGCTACCCTGTCACAAGGGTCATTTTCACATTGATTACATTTTGGGATCTTACCCACCTCAGCATCTCTCAGATTCTTTACATATTGCATATGTAAGTACCCTGAAGGATTTTAGGAAGAAGGAAGAATGCTAAAATATTAGCTCTCAACACATTTAAGTTATGGGCTACAATGTGGGAGTGCCCGTGACACATGAAAACAAGCGCCGAAATGGGGCATGTTTCAGAGGTCAGGTCTTGGGTAGGGTTAGGGTATTCAAGATAGTAATGTGTCACCATATTACCTATTGATGACCATAGATGTTAATGCGATGGAGCCAAATGTATAAGTGCAATGACACGAATAAAATGCAGCATTGTACTTCTGAGAACTCCTGAACCACTGTAGTTATCACCTTCTCTGTAGTTTTTCTAACAATACCAGACTACATAGGCAATGTCAGTGTCACAGGGTGATTGGTTACGAAGTCACAAGCCCCCAAAGACAGGTCCAGGCCACAAACAGAATTCCTTCAGCCCCCCAGAAAGTCCTGTTCAACAAGATCTTACCAGGAGAAAACTGATGTTCACTTCACTGGAAGCGACAGGGTAAAAAGCTATAATTAGTTGGACAGAACAGTAAAAAAAAAATACAAAAAAAAGTAACATGTTTTCATTGATATTGATTTACCACATTTTAAGCTCCTGTTAAAAGGACATCAATTTTCTTTCTGCTTCCAATTCACCTGATAAAACAGCAGGGAAATGTGACTGCTTGCAAATGTAATTTCAAGTTAAGCAAATTTAACCATCATGATCTATACATCAACTCTTTTTTAACTCCATCCCAACAACAAAGAGATCATTCAGCATTGACTTTGTATTGCGATCAGTGGACCCAAATCAAGTCTCTGAGAAGACTGATCCCTTTTTATCGTTGAGTGTGAAGGGTCTTGTATACAGAGAGTACTTTGTTGCCCCATGAAATCTTAAAAACCCTGTACTGACCTCTAAAGCTGGCCTCACCTCTTCCACTAACTATACCACACTGTGTACAATCTAATACATTCTCTCACCACCACCGACCAAAATATTTACTTTAAATCTTTCCACTTTCCATCTGCTAGCGTATTTGGAAAATCCTAAAGTGTAGACAGTTGACCCACACAAAAATATATATAAAAATATAAAATATATATATAAATAACCAAGACCACTCTGCAGTGCTTATCCAGATTAGGGCACTCCAGACAGGAAGGTATTATGTGGACCACAGATGGTTGTTTTAAAAACAATTGTGGGGCTCCCGAGTGGTGCATCCAGTAAAAGCACTCGCTAGAGTGCAGGATGCGCTCTATAGCCTAGACGTAGGGAGTTCGTGTCCAGGCTATTCCACAGCCAACCATGGGTGGGAGCTCCCAGGGGGCGGTGCTCAATTGGCCAAGCGTCGCCCCGGGGGGAGGGAGGGGTTAGGTCGGCCAGGGTGTCCTTGGCTCACCGCGCACCAGCGACCCCTGTAGTCTGGTCGGGCGCCTGCGGGCTTGCCTGTAAACTGCCCAGAGCTGCGTTGTCCTCCGACGCTATAGCTCAGAGGCGGCTGCATGGTGAGTCTGCAGAGTGTAAAGAAGCGGGCGGCTGACGGCACACGCTTCGGAGGACAGCGTGTGCTCATCTTCGCCCCTCCCGAGTCAGCGCAGGGGTGGTAGCGGTGAGCTAAGCCTAAAAATAATTGGGCATTTCAAATTGGGGAGAAAATAATAAAAACTAATTGGCAACAACTAAATTAAAAAAAAAAAATAAAAAAAAAGAAACAAAACACAATTGTGGATGATTAAAAAAAATATATAATAATAATAATAATAATAATAATAATAATAATAATAATAATAATAATAATAATAAATGTACAAATGGATTTTTAGCAAGAATAAAAACAGCTGCTTGAACCTCAAACAATTTAGACACTTCTCATTATGATCTTTTACGGTAGTTCTGTTACCACGACTACCAGTTATTCCGGTAGGTATAATTCTAATGCAGCCCTTGTCACCAGTGTTTAGCATGCTTTGTCTATTGTATTCTACTGTGTGTGTGCGATTAATTGATGGCCAACTCCGATACACTAAGCAATTCATTAAAAAAAGAAAAAAAGTTAACTAAGAACATTAGTGATCATTTGTAGAGAGTGTACCGTAACATAGCCGACAACGAGGAAATAAATAAAAATCTGTAATTCTTACAAGAAGTTCTGCATACATTACTGAATGTAAATGGCAACTGTTCAGGCTGTTGACATGGAGTTGTTCAGCCCAATCCAACAGGTAGATTTTGTAAAAATCTGATGACACCTCAAAATGTATACCTTTACCATCTTTACTCTTTAATAAGTAAAAGTCCCAATCATAGAATTTACTGCAGCCAAAATCCATCAGTTTATATAAAGTTGTGACAGTGGGAAAAACTTATTTTCCACATAACTGCAAGATCTGTCTTTACAGTAGGGCAACTTAGAAAACAGTAATAAACCCTTCATTTGGATAAGTAAGCATTACTTAAAGCAGAACTTAGAAATACTAAAAGAAACCTACAATGGCAAACATTTCATTTGACACTGAAATAGACTTCAAGTCGAAACACTTGTCCTTGAATTTAGGTTTATTTTAGTATTTCTAAATTCAGCACTATTGATTGTTTAATAGTTATGGATGATAAACAGCAAACATGGGTAACCCATTGGGAGCTCATTTCCATTTTGCACACAGAGCTAGACAGCCAAACTGACAGGATAACTGAATTCCAGAACATTTTTGTTCCCCATAAAACAAGACTGTAAATAATGTCAAACTGAATCTCAAGATCAGTATCCTCTTGTAACAGTATTTATGAGCGTATTAAAGGATTGGTTTCTAGGTGAAAATAAAAAGGTGTTTTTTTTTTGTTTTTTTAATGTATTTCTAGGTCATCTCGACCCACAAGATAAGCTGTCAAAGACTATAATTCATAAGAACTCCAATGAGAACGATGCCCTGACTGCATGTACAGAGACATTCCTCACCTTGGACAAAAATACACTCGGGCTGACTGCTCCACAGATCAGGCAAGAAATACTGAGCATTTTCTTTTGTTAATTAATGGATATAATGGATAGAATTTCAAATCGGGATATTTAAAGTCACAGAACATTTTTTGTAAGCACCTGCTACTGATATTTTCTACAAAGAGCCAAGTTCTGAAATAAGCGCCGAGAACCTGATATGTAGGTAATCCAGTCGAGAAAAGGAAAGGAGGGGTTTAATATGCAACTGCTGATTGCAATACAAAAAGGTGTGATTTGTTTAATTCATTTCATCACAATCTTCTCACTAAACGCAAAAATTACTAAATCACAAGGCAATGAAACCACAGACAGATATGTCCATACAGTGTACTATCAATGCCAGATAATCAGTTAAAACAAAATGAACTACTGCAGGTAGCCAACAAACACAGCACTTCAGAAACTAACCAAGTCATCCTGAACAACGATTCACAATACTTGCTCTATACCCCACAAGTCTTGGTCACAAAAATCTCAAGATGCTGTTATAAGAGCAACCACACCCCTCTTAGTTTTAATTATAGAAGCAGCTATACTGTAGTGTAGCTGTGTCAGGTTTGTTGTGCGTGTAATAGCTCTCTACAAACCTCACCTAAGGCCACTCATTAAAAAATCATCTTCACTTAATGGGATTGGGAAAATGATATTAAGCTTGCAACTCTATGCAGGAGATATTTAAATAATGTGCTCATGAATATTATTCAAGCTCATAGATTAAGGACATTTGCATTAGATTTAGAACCAGAGCATTTTTATATATTTCCTCCAAGTTATTTTCCAAAAGGTTCTTCTGAAAAAAAAAAAAAAGAAAAGAAAAGAAAAGAAAAGCAGCCTACTGAATCTCGCAGTCTCCCGTTTTAATACTACACCAGGTTCTGTCAACTATGAGAGCCGGCCAAGGTCTTGAATCTGCCACTAGCAAGCTGGCATCAGGCCAGTATACAATGTTGCCAGGGAAATTGACAACTGCTGATAAATAGTGGCCAACGACAGGATCGTTCTCATTCATCCTTGAGACAGCTCATCATTTTCACAGTGGACTAGCATTCTCAACTAGCAGAGGAAAGACCTGCTTTAAATTAGCGTTAAAGTAAACAGTGGGCCAACACGCTTTATTAGCCTAGATGCTGGCATTTTCTGCCCTTTACCTCTGGAACTGCTTATTTCTGATACCTCCCTTGTGTATCAAGAAGTGTCTGCTGCAGATTAGTCCTACAATAAACCAAAGAACAGTAAATTCAAAGTGTCAGTTTGCACAAAGGCAGATTAATTACATTGTATTGTTGTTTGGTCCCGAAACGTTAACATCACAACTGGTTGGATGGGCAAAAGGGTTAATTAGTGATGTGCTGAAAATAAACAAAGTATCAGCAAGAAGGAATTGCGACCCTGAACTGCCCCTAAAAAAATAAATAACCGAACCAAATCTCTACTGAGAGTGGCCTGCTGTTTCAGTTTCCTGATCTCACCTGCTATGCATGCATTTACCTTGGCCTAAAAACAGCCTTTAAAAAAAAGGACATTCTGCCCCAGCAGGACAGATCATGCATATTCTAACATTAGTTCTGTGTGTTATTAGAGGAAGCTGGTGAACAGCCTTCTCATATATCATCCATAACAAGGTTTTACACCATGCGCACCCCGCAGCCCATGTGTTAAAGGCATTAGCTTTCTATTTAATAAGCGTGACATGAATTATAGACTTTAAATTTCGCACCTCCTGAACAGGACGGTAACTCCAAACATAGAGAGAATAGAAATATGGTAGTCTGGCTCTGAACTTGGGTGAGATGTACGTTATAATTAAGAAAACAAGTGGGCCAAACAATAGCAGTCAATTATCTTGGGAATAAAAGAAAACAGGAAGGCATCACATCTGACCTGAATAGTAGTATGAAAATACATTTGTGAGAACAGATAACTTAAAGTAATATTACATATTAACATACTGTAAGCTGCCCAGTGTAGTTTTAGCCAACTTGTACAGTTTTATACAAGTCAATTACATTACTGTTCATATAGCGGTTAGTGTAGAATTGTATTAGTTAATGCTTCCTGGCAGAACTGAAAGAAACCTGCTATTAATGTAAGGTGCTGCTGCTACAGTGCAGAAACAATTTAGGCATACATTAAATTTTTGAAGTAGGCAGTGTTTGTATATGAAACCCTGCTTTCTAATGGGATATAAATCTATACTGTAGAAGCAGCAACATAGGCAGTTTTATTTATTACTGCATACACACAATTCCACATACTCTGAGTTTATTACTTAGACATGCTGATTACAGGGTCCTTTTCTGAATGTTCATTTATGTTGTTAAACATGATTCAATAGTCTCTTTCCTAAATATATTTAATATAATTTACATACCCCTTATTCTTTAACAGTGAAATCAATAGTACTACAAGAAACTGCTGTTTACAATGGGACCTGGAGAAATGTTCGTTATATCAGGGTGTTCACTATAATAGGGTTTGGCATTTTTCTGTATCAGAATTTAAACGCTATTGTGACAAGGTACTTGTGTCACATGTGTGGGTAACCGCACTGCAAGACAGAGAGACATGGGAGTTGGAGTTGAAACGCCAGCACAGGCGCGCAGGATTTATTAAACACAAAACAGAAAGTAAACAAAACAGGTCATGTGATGCTACCAATGATGGTAATGCACAGAGGAAACACACAGAAGACAGGCAGGCAGCAAGTCTCAATCGAGCACCCATCTGTAAACAATCATTTGATGAAACATAACTACAAAAAGCACACAAAACAAACCTGTTTCCACATATAAATTACACCAACACTAATTTGGTGCTTTCTTTGAATTAGTCAACCATGGTCTTTGTTTTCACTGAGAGAATAACACACTTGACACTGGAGAAAGTTCAGTGTCAGTCAGTACTGAGATCGTTGTATCTGGGTGGATCCTATACATGATCATTCTAATAAGGCTAATTTGCATTGAAAAAAATCAGTTCTTGCTGATGGAATCATTAAAATACGGGTGTTCGTTATAGAAGGGTTTGTTATAGTGAAGTTAGCCCATATATAAAAACAAAAATAACTTCTTGTGTGGAATATGACTGCCACTTTGTAATTTCTGAAATGCAACCAATGGCTGAAACAAATAAAACAAAACCCACCATAGGGTTCGAAAGAATGGGCCTTCTTTAGTTTTGGAAGGTTATGAAGTACTGAGTTTACTTCCAAGACATTTATTTATTGCAATACTTTGCTATATTAACTATCATAACATGTAAACTTCCCTTTGTTAAACAAAACACAATGCACAAAATACATCATTGCCAAATAAATACCAAGAGCTGCAATTCTTTAGTTTATAATGTATATCAAATAAACAGAGTAAGGGCACTGCTGTATTTCAAGTCCAAATTACAGAATGTTCTACAAGAGCACCAACATTATTTTTACAATTTTCAGAAGGTTGTTTAAGCCTATGTTGAAAAAATGAAGCTACAGGGATTTCCAGTAAAGAGTTATGAATTTTATTAGATCCTGCCTCGAAACAAATGTACTCTAAACAATAAGAAAGCACTGCCTGACGACAGGTGCCCTGCTTCAATATTTGTATGACTAGGAGGGGGTTTGGCCCAAGGCAAAGCCAAGTGCTGTTAAACAGCCTACAGAAGGCTTGTGGATTTTAGACCATATCAGAACATTCTGCAGTGTGTTACTGCACTTATAGAAAAGGGCTTGTAACCAGGAGATCCCCGGTTCAAATCCCTCCTCAACCACTGACTCATTGTGTGACCCTGAGCAAGTCACTTAACCTCCTTGTGCTCCGTCTTTCTGGTGGGACGTAATTGTAAGTGACTCTGCAGCTGATGCATAGTTCACACACCCTAGTCTCTGTAAGTCGCCTTGGATAAAGGCGTCTGCTAAATAAACTAATAATAAATAATAATTATAAAAATGACACTCCCACTAGTCTTGCCTTTTTATACTAGGTAACAGAATGCACATAATGCTAAATTATGAAAGAATGTAGTGAAGAGATACCAAATGTAAAATCAGTGTTCGAATACTGAACTTGCTTTAAGCTGGCCTAAAGCATTTACAAATCATAACTGCTGGAGACAGTTACAGTAGATACTAGATTAGAGCAGTCTGGAGTGCTGGAGAAAAGAGGAGTGAATTAAGATACGTATGCTAAAATCAAGTCATATGGATTTTAAGACCAAGCATAAAACACTTTACACACTGCATCGCTACATACATACACCAAGTACCATTTAAAAAGTACACAAGGCTGGTTTCAAATGGGCTGTGCATGAAAAAGCTTGCTTTACATGTACTGCAGCTTACTGATTACTTTGGAGATTTGCAGGGTGATCTGGTTACTGCTGAACAGACAGCAGATTCTCTGAAGGAAATTTGAGAATTGCTGAATAAGAGTTCTTTCAAGATAAGATGAGACCGTCTGAACAAATCTGTTTGTGAAAGTTCCTAAGGGGACTGAGTTTCAATGCCCACACACACACACAGATAAAAAATCAACAGAAATAAAATCCACAGGATAACTTCACCTCTGAAAACAATACAAACTATTTTTATCCTCCACAAGCAAGTCCAATTCAAATCGGGCACAAAAGTCTGATCTTCATAGAGTTTGATAAAAAGATTATTTTTGAAAGGTTTCATCTGGCAGTGAACTGACCCAAGACGTGCGCGCGCACACACACACACACACACACACACACACACACACACACACCTTTAAAAGGCAATCTTCCAAACTTTCAGACTTATTTGGGCTAGTTTATAAATTAAATTCACTACTGTGGTACTCAACTATGTTAAAAGTGCAATTTAGTTCAGAACATCACTTTCTTGTTAAAGTCAGTGTTAGTGGAATCATATGCAGCATTACATTATATTACTATAGATAATGTCACATTTTCAGCACCATGAAGTCACCATGAAACTTGAAATTATATATCTTTGGGTCCGTTTGCCTTACTATTGGTGGTAAATAGGTAAACAGTAAAATAGGTCAATGCATCCATCAGCCACTTGAAATGAAGAATTGTTTATATTAAATCTGTAATAGGCTTGTTTTAAAAAAACAGTAAAGTCACTATTAATACACAAATAAGAGGTTTGTGCAATTTACCATCTCATTTAATTAGAACATAAGCTAGAAGATAAATATTTTGGGTTACGAGTGCAGAGCAAAAACTGGTCAATGGCCAGGTACACTGTACATCACAGAAATGCAACAATGTACAGAGGTTGAGTTAACGCAAAATGTTGCGGCCCATACGTATATTAAATCCAATGGACAGGAAAATATTTTGTCTTACATTTCACAGGACGCAGACAAAAAAAGAATGAACATTCATAGTACATTGATGTACTTTGACTGTTTTAAAGGATTTTGCTCACATTTTTTTTCCCTATTACATGCACCATTGTTGCTAAGAAAGAAGAACAATGCAGCTAATCTGTTCTATACACACTCCTCATTAAGAATACAATTGTGATATTTTGTGAAAGCTACCAGATAGGATTTTCTTCGTTGACTCAAGAGAACATTTCTAATTAAGAAATACAGGACGCAGTGACAAACGTTCCACGATCAGACCCTCAAGAGAGCTTGGCGAGTGTTTTTTACAGTTTTGTGTTGTAATAATTTTCTTGCATATTAAGTTTATTTGGTTAGAAATCTAAACACATCTGCCAATATGTATATAGCGGTATTAGCCTATATTCGTTAGGCTTGCTGTTTGTACAAAACTGATTAATACTGAAAGGCAAATTCTGATGGATGGGACGTACAACTTTGGACAAGTGCGCTTCAGGAACGTATGAACAAAAAAGCTAATGCAACCTCTGAATGTATCAATTAATCGACTACTGATCACTGTGGCTTTTAGTTTGTAAGCCTTAACTAAACATTCATTGATCAATTAATCAACCTGATGCCCTATTTGGAGCCTCACATTTCTGTTCTTGCTTTAATAAAAAGTTTACACAATGCATGTATTTATATTATATAATAATGTTTCAATGTGTATTATGCTTCTTACTTTTGATTAATAAAGTTCTTAATGCATCTCAATGATTGTTACTACCTGTCCTATATTCGATTGCACCTCTAATATAACTAGTGTAGCATCAATGTTTATTATCTTGTAATCTTCCTTATTTCTTACAAACATATCTTCCACTACTGGAATGGATGTTTATAGAAACCCAGGCCTGTAACTGCTCTCTCAAGGGCTCAGTAACACTGGAAAAATACCAACAAGACAGGCGACTCATTTCTTTCAACATATTACAGTATTGGTTTTATACTTTCATAAAGCTCCTTTCAATTAAGCAAACCACAAACATACTGTTGCTTCACATTTTAGGAAGCAGTACATAAGAGTATTTTAAAATTAGGTGTTAAATAAATAAATGTAGTGGCTGATGCATCAAGACTAGTTGTCATGAACTCAAATGAAACTACCATGAGATATCACATTAATTCCTGTTTTTAGGCAGCATTTTTAGTCTGCCGTAAAACGAATCTTTCTCTTCTATGCAGTTTTGTTATTATGCAGTTCAAATCACACTGTACTGAAAGCAATTCACAAAAAAATAATATATCCTGTCACCTGTTCGTAGTATCCAAAAACAAATGTCTGCAGAGGTTAAGTTTACTAATCCTGCTGTGAGCACTACGTATGGATCCTGCTTATCCCGTTACCAATCTCTAGGAGCTTGATACACAATACCCTCCTATTCTGAAACCCTTTTTGACAATACAGAATTACATTATAGGACTTAATGCACCTATATATTTGACTATAGCTGTGCTTAAATGTTGGTACACAAATGCCACTGACATAAACAACAATTTAGCAGAACATACAGCTATTAAAATTAATGGTTTTACAAATTGTCCCTCCCCCACAACGAAATTGTGAAATTCTAAACAAAAATGTCATTAAGTTTATCTTGTGTTTTGCTTCACGAATTATAACCAAAGCTGGCATACTGCTTCTAAAGTGATAAGCGGATGACAAAAGGTAAAGGCAGTTACACTGTGAAACAAACCAAATTAAATATATACAATAAAAAAAACACACTTTGATTTGACCAAAAAAAAAAAATATCTTCTTTTCGTGTCCTTGGCACCTTTTTTTTTTTTTTTTTTTTAGTGATCTTAACAGTAATGGTATGCACTACCGATAAGACCCATTGAACAGACCCATCCTAATCGGTTATCTTTTTCAAATACTGTGTATGAATACAATCACTTACATCTGGGGTTTTTTAACCACACAAGAACAGCTTTACTAAAGTAAACTATGTTTTTTCACTCCACATATCTCAGTAAACTTAGAGCAAGAAAGCGAGGTCCCAATACAGCGAGCTGTACAGGAGCAACCCGAGTGCAGCACCGGGAGAGGGAGAGGGAGAGAGACGAGAAACATCACCATGGCTATGATAATGGAGAAACAATACCACAATTTAATTCTTGAGGAGAGGAAACAATTTAGAAATAGAAAAATTAGACTTGGAAAAAAAAAGCTACACATGGAAATAGCAATAAGCATAAGGTCATATTATTATTAGTAGTATTATTAATATTTTTAGTAGTAGTAAAATGTGACTGATAACCTGCTTGGAATGATGACTGTTAAATAAAGCTTTGTCCGCTGCAGTTGGTGCAATCCTTACTGTATATATCGCAAGCAGGCTCAATTACGTATAAATAAATAATGTGTATTTTTATTTAAATTATAAAAACATGATTATCGTTCTAATAAAACGTATTTTTAAACTACATGTGAATGTTTTATTCCATTAAAATGGAATGCCTGTAAAACACGATTTTCAATCAAATATAAACAAGTAGTATGGTGACGTCACCAATAAATTAAGCAAATGAGTACCATCAAAGGTTTGAACCTTCGTTCGGTAATGTGTTCCGAACCTTCGAAGGTCAAAATGTACCCTTTGTTGCAGCCCTAACATGAATAATAGAATGTACTGTATTGTAGGGATGGGACGGTATACCGGTTTTTCGGTTTACCGCGGTTTAGGTACATTACGGTATTAATACCGTTCCTTTTATTCTACACCACAATTATCGTAATTCCTTTATACACCGGTTAACGCATTTTTTCAACTGCAAACACGCTTCTTCTAAATCAAGCGATGGTACTTGCAGCCTTAGCAAAGTGTCTGAGGAAGGTCTTTTTCTGAACGGATACTGTATTTTGATAATGGTTTTGAAGGAAACTGTCAAAACGACACAGAATACACGTTTCAATTGCTGCGTTCTGTTACCCAGAGCATGCTGTGCCGGCTGCTCTTGACTGGTGTTTTTCTGACGTCACACGCAGCTTTTAGAGAAACGCCTTCTCCAAAGCTTGCAGCGCAGCACACATTTTCAACGTGCTATATTTTGTCTGGATTATCAACAGTCAGTTTAATGTAATTGATTAATGGCAGCAGTAGTTTTAGTGGTTATTTGCATTACGATGAACAGGTCACTCATGATCTCTGCATCGTCCCTTTGGTTCACAGCCACAGCCAGCCTCCCTTTATTTATCCGGTTGAAACTATAAACAACTAATCTCTGCTCTTAAATAATAACCTGTGGTACATGTTTGTGTTTTAAGCAATAAGACCGATCATTTCCAATTCTATTTACCATCAGCTAAACAAAGTATTTATTTATTTATTTATTTTATTTAATTTTATACGTTAAAATGATTTAACAAACTACAGCACCACGTCATTTTGAGCATTTAAGATCTTAATACTGTTGTAGTATAACAGAGAGTGTACAACTTTAATTCTGATTGTCTTTATAAAAAAGAAACATACCAAGTTATTTGGCATAGTAGAATACTAAATACCAAATGTTTAAATCATTCCATGATAGGAAGTGTGATTTGGTTTTATTTTTGTGAATTACAGTAATTTAAGTGATTTACATTAGTCTGTCTTCATTTTTTAGCCTTATTTTATAACTTGCATGATGTACTGTATACCGTGATATTAAGGTTACCACCGTGTTTTATTTAACGGTTATCATACCATGCAAATTTTATACCGTCCCATCCCTACTGTATTGCATTGAAAAAAGTAAGTAACATTTTATTTTCCACAATATTTATTATAATTAGTTATTTATACTTATTGCAGTATCTGTACAAATAGTTAACTAAAGACAAACTACACATTTAAATGTGATTACACCTGTCACAATGGGAGAATTAACATGAACACACATTTGCTCTTACCTTGCAATGTTATGCAGGACTACAGCAGCACAGCTGATGTTACAGACTCACTCAGGCACCATCCTCAATTCTCCATGTAGGCAGTGGAACCTTCTCTTTAGCACACCAAAACACTCTCTATCACATTTCTTGATTTTGTGTGTTATAGCGAGTATGGGCTTCATTTGTTGGGTTGATGAATGGTGTAAGTAACCAAGGTTTCAGCTGATATCCGAGCAGTACTCCAAGTTTTGCGCCACCTTCAAAAGCTTCATGTATAACTGACTGCCTCAGGATGCAGGAATCATGGGTTGAGCCAGGCCAGCGTGCAACACAGTTGATAATTTTCAGGTTAGCATCACATATCATTTGCACATTTATGCTGTGGTATTCTTTCCTGTTCACATACAGGTGTTCATCAGCTGAAGGCACTTCCATCTACTGTCCCATCAACTGCTCCCACAACAATTGGAAATCCAGCAATAGAAAATAAGTCACTTTTCAATCTGTTCAGAACAGCTGACGCTAAAGGAAACACTGGCAGTCTTGCTGCAAGTTCCTTTGACACTCTGTAGATTGAGGCGGTGGATTTATGCAACCCCATGAAATCACCCACAGAATTTAAAAAAAAAAAAACATTGTATAAAATCTAAGTGCCCAGCAAACCTGTAACACCTCAGGGACACTGGTTTCTGTCTGTGGCAGGCTTCAATTTATCTTTTAGATCTTCTGCTAATGTTAGAATGGTTTGCCTTGGTAAACAGAGCCTTTCAATTACCTCAGTATCAGAGTACATTTCGAGTGGATTGTTTCTGTCTTTAAACACTCTCTCTCTCTCTCTCTCTCTCTCTCTCTCTCTCTCTCTCTCTCTCTCTCTCTCTCCTCAGACAGTGTTCATACAGCCAGAGATTACGGTGGGAGGCCATTATTTCTCTCACAGTTAATGGTTTCCATGGAAACATAGACCTAAATTCTAAGTTAGCCTGGGGGTGAGGAGGCTAACTTTTTAGGCTAAGACTTAGTCTTAATTTTTTATACTGGTTAACTTGCATTAGACTAGTCTAAGTGACAAAACTAAGACCGGTCTAGTTGTTTAGACTAGACTAATGTAGTTTTATGCAACCGGCCCCTGCTGTTTTACACAAATTACAGTAAATGCTTGTGATATCAGTAAGTATTTCAGATATACCATCCATAATTTATGTTTTATTATGTGGAATAGTTTTACAAGCAAAAATATGTCGGGTTCCTTTATTATATTCTCATAAATAAATAAATAAATGTAGCCAGAATACAGTTACTAAACGGAAAGCCACAGAGTGCGCAAGACATGTATCTTTTTAGCTATTACCTAAGCTTCAATTTACACAACACAATTTCCAGAAGTTGAGAGAGGTGCACAGTAGGTCTGTTACGACTAGGGCTGTAATGAAGGGTACATTTTGACCTCTGAAGGTTCGGAACATTACTGAGGAAGGTTCGAATCTTCGATGGTACTCATTTGCATAATTTACTGGCGACATCACCATTGCTACTAGTTTATATTTGATTGAAATTCCTATTATCATATAGGTAATCCATATAAATGGAATAAGAGATTGGTTGTGCCTCCATGACACAAGTCGCTTGCTCAGTTTGCATTCAACTTTTTTTCGTTGTATGGACATTTAACAATAATCCCAAACAGCAGAGGGTTTGAGACATTTCTATCAATACAGCTTACACTACACAATGCTTTGCTGTCGAGATGGCACATGAAGAAATTAAAGTTCTGCCTCTGGATAACACGAAGGGGGGGTTGCTCAGTTTTCGAAATTAAAATTATTAGTGTTAGTGTTCCATACTTATTCTACCACAGCACTTCTCTTACAATGTCTTGTACACTAGGTATTCAGTAGACTGCATATTTTACAAGCAATACAATCACATTAGGTACCGTCCCCCCAGTGCTTTGGCATAATATACCCTGCTCCAATGCACGGCAGCGGCACCATATAGAGTTGCTACGTATAACAATTTGGTAGTGGATTTTAATACAACAACTTTTGTTTTAGTAATATGCATTATACAAATCAAAAGATTGAATTTTGCATGCAAGTGACATTTAATGTGTGCTTTATAGTATTCACACATTGTCAAATGACACATGCCGCCTGACAAACCTTCAACGGCTTAGAACAACCTTTGAACACAGCCCTAGTCACGGCCACTATAAACTTCCTGCACAATCAAGGAAAAGTTTAGCTAATGTTTCCTGGAACACACAGCCAAGCATATTACTGACTGGTACTTTAGTAAGTCATCCATCTGTTATTTCAAAACTCGCAAGGAACAAAAAGCAATCTGAGAAAACAATCCCATTCTTTTAAAATGCATTGTGTTCAGTTGTGCTTTACAATTACCCGGTGCAGTACCTGAGAACAAAGGTATTGGAGTCCTCTAGAAACCAATGTAAAACTAGCTGCTTATAACAAATGCTATCAGATACTGCATACAAAATATATCTGTTGGAGCTGACAAAAGGTAAAGTTTCAGACAGTCATGTACATTTTGCAATCTATAAGATTTCTCTCCTCCTAACCAGCAATTCTTGTATGTATAAAGAATGGATTTTGAATGACTATGTGTGTGCAGTTCAGAAATCCTGTCCTGTAAATGAAGATCAAACTTAAACCTTCAAATTAACCACCACATCTAAAGCCTAATGATGGTGACTGCATGTTTTAAAGCTGCTTTAAATTTGATATTGAGACTTCTGGTTGCCACTTTCCAGGACAGTTCTGCTTTAGCCATAAAGTGTGTGGCCCCCAGCACGAACTTTTATTTATTTACATTACCATAAACTGCCATAGCATAGCTTAATATGTATAGAAAAAGCTACCTGTGTTGAAACCCCTCTTTTTTCGCTATCCCATCCCCCTTACATTTGTTTTCAAGTCAGAGCTGGGGGTCTGAACACAAAATGGGAAGGTGCTAACAGGTCAGGCTTCATAACAAAAAGCTATTTTGGAAGGAGGGTGGTATATTGGAAAAAATTACACAACAGCCGGTAAATATACAGTATTGACACAAAATATCAACTAGATGTTTGAGCTTGTCCCTGCCACCTACGTTTTAAAACAATAGGAAACAAAGTCAAGCAGACAAATGTTTCAGCTACAGCCTTCTTCAGTGTGGCTACTAGTTTATTAATAATGAGTGTTAACACAGCTTGAAGTTTACTGAACAAACTGGACAATGCACTCAGCACGGTGCCAAGCCAAGAGTCTTCATAATCAACAGCAAACGCCAAACAGCAATCAACATTCATACTGGCAGTTTGCTCACTGGGGGTTGAAGAAGTCACTGTATGCTGAGAAACTGGTATGTGCTAAATGGAAAAGGTATTGAACTAAAGAAAACTTCAACATTACATTACTCCAGCAGCACTGCTCAAAAGAATTTCTGGACAAAACATCCAACCATGCCAATGTAATCTTTTAAACTGTTTCATTGGAGATTTTAAAAGTGCAGTAATGTAGCACTCAATTGCCATCAAGTCATATTTTGAATGGTTTGCTCCATAAAAATGCCTTTTCAGTTTTCATTATAAAAATACTGACAAGCAAAGCTGCTCAGATAGTTTGAAGTATGTTTTTGTTTAATTTTTTGCATTCAGCAGGGCAGTATTTGACTGCACAGTGCACACGGGACAACTGCTTTAGTTTGCTAATGCATGCAAATAGTATAGGCTCCCTATCCATTATAGTTTGTGTACAATATGTTAAAGTATGTTTTAGATACAGACAGAAATGTTACTGCTTCCCATCTATAAACACCACAGTCGTTTATTATTGTATAACGTAGCCTAGTGTTATAAAGATGTAATTAGCAGTTAAAAATGAAAGTGTATGTCAGCATAATCTACAGGGTGCTACAAGTTCAAGGACAATGCGCCAAAATGACATAGAAGTATCACTATATTTAAAGAGTGTGTAGTTTTACAACAGCGTCAGACAGTTTATATTTACTCACATGCTGTAACATGCCTGAAAAAGCACCTGCTGTCGGAGTGCCAAAACAGAGCAAACACGACAGGCAATAACATACCATTCCGCATACACCTGTATAAATGAAAAGGGTACTTCCTCCAAGCTATCTCTCTGTAACTATTAAACGCTGGATTCTAAAACGTCGTTATCTGAGTCGTTTCGTAATAAAAAATAAACAAATACAAAAATAATAAGGCCCACACATAGAGGTAAATCGAAACAAGTGCATTATAGAAATTAAGAGAGAGGACGCCACCTGCTCAGCGATGTAGTGTTTAAATTTAAAAAAAGGGGAGTTGGCTGCTGATTTCAACAAAACGAAAAGTTAACAGAAGCGTTTAGGTTTTGTTTTTTTTAATCAAAGTCCCGCAACAATCTCTAATTTAATATGGAGGGATGGGAAAGGGACATTTAAAAGGGCAAATGACAACAAAATAATTTAAAGCACGGAATATCAGACGAACAATCTTAATTTAAGAGACCAATTGTGTGGGCGATTTAAACAAATACAGCCTGAGTCTCACCTGACAAGTGACAGCGACTATAAACTTAATTGTGAAAAGATTCATTTCTTAGCTCATATTCTTAAGTAAAGCCGCAGTACAAGCTTAATATTAAAATGCAATAACATTTCTTCGACCTACCAAGAAGAAAATAATTCCTCTGCTGACCGTACCGTGTTGAACAAATTACTCACTTTGCAACTCTTGAGAAACAGGATATACACACCAGTAATGCCTGGCTTTTCCGATAAACTATTCAAAACACACCCCACTTCACATATTAAAATATCCGACCTGTCAACAGCACCTTTTTAATAAGCACGACTTGCAGCGCTAAAAGCCGTTTAGTTTTTTAATGTGGCAAACTATATCCGAGCGACGCCAGCTCTCTGACCGGCTACTGTAGAAAACGTGCTGTTCTAGCAGTTTGGAATTTAACAAAACCATTTAAACATTATCCGTTCATTAAAAAAAGACTTACTCGTACTTACATACGATGTGTTCCAATTCCAAATCTATTGTGTGAAATAAAAGTTGTATTTCGATTCGCCAAACTGCTCCACTCTCTTGTTGCTCCTTAATACAACGCGAGTCGCCTGCTGGTCTTTTGCGGACACCATCTGGCAGGAAACCTGTCTGAAGACAATGTGCGCAAGCGTGCACACCACCTAGCAATATTCACAGTGTGGGAGCACTATTTGGCAGCAGGGACTGGAGCCCAAACAGAGCAACATGCGGACGGGGTCTGCACCGCATACAAGAAGAATGACAACTAGCAAACAGACAAAGGTTACTTTCTGCAGCACGTTGCATTTTGCAAACTTGGCATTTCACAATTGCTTTAAATGCATGCTAACACTGGCACAACCTGTTTGTTTTCTTTCATAGAAAAATAAATTGAAGGTTTACGTTGAAAAAGTTTATTACAAGTACATTTAATACAATACTTGCAGAAGCATCCGTGTCATCTGAGACGTCTACCGAAAGGAACGAGTGCAGCTTTAATGTTTTGACATTTCTTGCAGTCAGCCTCTTATAAATAATTCAAGTAGCCCGCAAACGCAATCTATTTCAACCTCAAAACGCAAAACAGTTACACACAATGAAACCGAAACTCACACTTTCACAAATATAAATATTTAAAAAGGGAGATTCCAGCTGCTGTGGTGAGCAATAAGTAAGAAATGCACCACTGTCACTCGGGTTGCATGTTACATACTCCCAAAACAGACCAACAGTGTCCTCTAATACTGTGTCTATAGACAGATTACCATAGCATCTTTAAAAAAAATGCTGACGTATTTGCATTTTTTTAAAAACAACGCAGCATTTAATTTCCCATTTTACCGTATTTACCAATTAAAAGTAATATTTAATTTACCTACCCGAATTTCCCTGTTTGCTACCTCCCAAGTCAGCCCCTTTCTCGTTCTCTCCCTCTACTCCGACTGGTTTGACAGTAGATCTATACACGTGACAATGTGAACTTTCACTATTGGAGGAACTCAAGAGACGATAAGACACAGCCCACTCCCCCCTTTCTCTGCACCTGAATGTGAAAAAGGCTGACTGATCAACAAACCCTGTGATTATATACTGTTAGTTGCTGTGGGATATCTGTGGTCTCCAGTATTATAGCACTCAGGGGCAGCGTATTGCAGAGCTAACTGACTGGACCAATAAAATACTACAGTGCATAACCTCGCAGATGTTGCTACTGACGGAAACAAATATAGCTTTAAAAAAAAATCTCCCCAATGATCGAATGCGGTAAAACAGAAGAACGTTTCTATTTATGCATTTGAACAATGTTTTAGATTTTGTTTATACTTGTATTCTTATGCAGAAAGTGCACATTTTACTAATATTCACACAGTATACAGTAATGCATTTCTAAATTTTGTGTTTGATTGAGTGTGTATTCCTTAACCTTGGGAATAGTTAGTGGTGGATTCGTTCTTGCAGTCCAGCAGAACTAAGGGATAGGGTATCGGAAAGCCTGGGTATTTCAATTCCTGTTCATTCCAATTTGGAAATGGAGGCTGTTCGTAAGTCTGAACTGTAAAGCTGAAAATCAGTTTTAACAAATGTGCACACCTGCTTTATACACCTTCTATCTGGCGCATAATACAGCGATACCGCACAGACATGCAATAATCGTAGTGTTGTGGTTGTAAAGTCTTCGAAACATACTATATATACATGTGAAAAGGTTCAATTTAAGTTATCATTGAAATGGTAGCTGTAGCAAAAAAACACCAATTTAAAATCCAGGAAAACGTGAGTTAACGTAGGCCAAGTGCTTGTTCTTAAATAAAATAGATTAATGCAGCTTGATCAGTCAGCCTCCTTTGGGTAAAAAAAAAAAAAAAACAACTGATTTTGTTCAAATTAAAATGTCCCCAGTAAAATTGACAGTGCTTGTTAGGCGGCTTCTCCCATAGTCAGTTAATTATACCCTTGGTAACCACAATCTTTCTGTTTTTTTTTTGTTTGTTTTTTTTTAATTGTCTTGATTGTGCAAAGAGACAAAATAAAACTAGCTCCATAGAAAGACCAGTTCACCATAAAACCCCCTCCCTGTCAGCCTCTTTCAGTCTGGACTTGGAGACAATTGGAACACCCTTGGTTAATGTAACTGGTGCAGTTGTAATGGTCTCAGTTGTATAGCCCCTTTCATTGTACAACACCGTTTAATAACAAGTCATAAGAGCATAAAAGCAGAAGATTAAAAATAATAACTATGTGCAAAACATTAAATATGCATGCCTCCTGCACATCCTTTTCATTCCATTCTGTTCAGAAGGCACAGCAAGTTAATCTTGCTGAGATCCCAATTTAAATTTTTGGGCGTGAGCGACATATCCTTTTAATATCCTGACCCTTTAGAGGGACAGTTCAGAGATGGTCCTATATCGGCACAGCATAGAAATCAAATCAAGCACACCTGTGTTGGACAATTCATGTATACCTGTATCAGGTAATGCATCAGAGTGCCTGGTGTGTGAAATGCCTGGTGTGTGGCTCCCGCCAAAAGATAATGGGGACTATTTAATTTATTTAAATATTTCATGATTAAATAGTGGCTGATGTAAAAACTTACCATGGCATTTTATTTACAGTCAAATTCTCTTAATAGCCCTCCTGGTAATTTCATCCTCCGTGTATTATCATTACATTGACATTTCTCAGCCACAATATAATGGGAGTCAATAGGGACAAGCTGCTGATAATATCACTTTGGTTATTCACACACTCACATTTATGAGTCATACAAGTGATTTCCACCCACTTAATATCACTTAATAAAAGCATAAGATTTGTAGCACAAGCATGCAGAACACTGCAACGTGTTTACAGAATTGTTTTAATTAAGAACATAAGAACATAAGAAAGTTTACAAACGAGAGGAGGCCATTCAGCCCATCTTGCTCGTTTGGTTGTTAGTAGCTTATTGATCCCAGAATCTCATCAAGCAGCTTCTTGAAGGATCCCAGGGTGTCAGCTTCAACAACATTACTGGGGAGTTGGTTCCATACCCTCACAATTCTCTGTGTAAAAAAGTGCCTCCTATTTTCTGTTCTGAATTTTCTGTTCTTCTTTTTTCAGGTCGAAAAAGTCCCCTGGGTCGACATTGTCAATACCTTTTAGAATTTTGAGTGCTTGAATCAGATCACCGTGTCTTCTTTGTTCAAGACTGAACAGATTCAATTCTTTGAGCCTGTCTGCATACGCCTTTTAAACCCGGGATAATTCTGGTCGTTCTTCTTTGCACTCTTTCTAGAGCAGCAATATCCTTTTTGTAATGATGTGACCAGAACTGAACACAATATTCTAGATGAGGTCTTACTAATGCATTGTAAAGTTTTAACATTACTTCCCTTGATTTAAATTCAACACTTCTCACAATATATCCGAGCATCTTGTTGGCCTTTTTTTATAGCTTCCCCACATTGTCTAGATGAAGACATTTCTGAGTCAACATAAACTCCTAGGTCTTTTTCATAGATCCCTTCTTCAATTTCAGTATCTCCCATATGATATTTATAATGCACATTTTAATTGCCTGCGTGCAATACTTTACACTTTTCTCTATTAAATGTAATTTACCATGAGTCTGCCCAGTTCTGAATGCTGTCTAGATCATTTTGAATGACCTTTGCTGCTGTAACAGTGTTTGCCACTCCTCCTATTTTTGTGTTGTCTGCAAATTTAACAAGTTTGCTTACTATACCAGAATCTAAATCATTAATGTAGATTAGGAATAGCAGAGGACCTAATACTGACCCCTGTGGTACACCACTGGTTACCTCACTCCATTTTGAGGTTTCTCCTCTAATCAGTACTTCCTGTTTTCAACGTTAACCACTCCCTAATCCATGTGCATGAATTTCCTTGAATCCCTACTGCGTTCAGTTTTAGAATTCATCTTTTATGCGGGACTTTGCCAAAAGCTTTCTGGAAATCTAAATAAACCATGTCGTATGCTTTGCAATTATCCATTGCCGATGTTGCATCCTCAAAGAAATCAAGCAGGTTAGACACGATCTCCCTTTCCTAAAACCATGCTGACTGTCTCCCAGGATATTGTTACCATATAGGTAATTTTCCATTTTGGATCTTATTATAGTTTCCATAAGTTTACATATAATAGAAGTCAGGCTTATTGGTCTGTAGTTACCTGGTTCGGTTTTGTCTCCCTTTTTGTGGATCGGTATTACATTTGCAATTTTCCAGTCTGTCGGTACAACCCCTGTGTCAAGAGACTGTTGCATGATCTTGGTTAGCAGTTTGTAAATAACTTCTTTCATTTCTTTGAGTACTACTGGGAGGATCTAATCCGGCCCAGGTATTACAAATGTTACAATGTGTTGTATATGGACAGTTTAATAGACTGTACATTGAAAATAAGTGTTACCAATGAACATTACTGTCATCAATGCAATATCTAGTATTATATTCCACACATTTGTTGTCTCAACACTTTTTCTGTGTTGTAATGCTTATTTAGCCAGGGTATTGGTGAACTCCACTGTGTTATAATGCTTATTTAGCCAGGGTATTGGTGAACTCCACTGTGTTATAATGCTTATTTAGCCAGGATATTGGTGAACTCCACTGTGTTATAATGCTTATTTAGCCAGGGTATTGGTGAACTCCACTGTGTTATAATGCTTATTTAGCCAGGGTATTGGTGAACTCCACTGTGTTATAATGCTTATTTAGCCAGGGTATTGGTGAACTCCACTGTGTTATAATGCTTATTTAGCCAGGGTATTGGTGAACTCCACTGTGTTATAATGCTTATTTAGCCAGGGTATTGGTGAACTCCACTGTGTTATAATGGTTATTTAGCCAGGGTATTGGTGAACTCCACTGTGTTATAATGCTTATTTAGCCAGGGTATTGGTGAACTCCACTGTGTTATAATGCTTATTTAGCCAGGGTATTGGTGAACTCCACTGTGTTATAATGCTTATTTAGCCAGGGTATTGATGAACTCCACTGTGTTATAATACTTATTTAGCCAGGGTATTGGTGAACTCCACTGTGTTATAATGCTTATTTAGCCAGGGTATTGGTGAACTCCACTGTGTTATAATGCTTATTTAGCCAGGGTATTGATGAACTCCACTGTGTTATAATACTTATTTAGCCAGGGTATTGATGAACTCCACTGTGTTATAATGCTTATTTAGCCAGGGTATTGGTGAACTCCACTGTGTTATAATGCTTATTTAGCCAGGGTA